>NC_071532.1:110639517-110940994 GCF_026979565.1 Vidua chalybeata | reverse complement strand
ACCTTGATGGGTGTTTCCCTTGGACAGTTCTTCCATGCCTTAGGAGACAAAACGGCCTCTCAGCATCCTCTGGTTTTCCTCTCTCTTTTTTATCAGCTCAGCCACTGGTAATATCCTGCTTGACATTGGTGTTAGATTGGTACTTTGCCCTTTAATAACTCATAATTTATCTCCAGTGTGCAATGGAGATGGATTATTGGGAAAATCTGTAGTTAGAGAGGTAAAATGCCATCAAGACAATCCACATGCTCTGTGGGAATACTGCTGTGGAGCTGGAACTGCACACCTGAAGGGTTTGTGTACTGCTTCTGAAATATTTACATCAACATGCAGTGCCTCTGACAAGTTTCCAGAGTTTTCCAGATTTTTTTTTTTTTTTTTTTTGGGGAATTGCATCTTATGATGGTGTGGGAACACAAGTCTGGTGACGAGCAGCTGAGGGAGCTGGGGGGGCTCAGCCTGGAGAAAAGGAGGCTCAGTGGGAGTTCCTCACTTTTTTCTCCCAGGGATCAAGGGACAGGATGAGAGGAAATAGCCTCAGGTTGTGCTGGGGGAGGTTTAGGTTGGATATAGGGAATAATTTATTCACCAGAAGTTGTGCAGCCCTGGCACAGCTGACCAGGTCAATGTTGGAGTCCCCATCCCTGGCGGGATTTAAAAGCCCTGTGGATGTGGCACTTGGGGACATGGGGCAGTGGTGGTCTTGGCAGTGCTGGGGAATGGTTGGACTTGGTCACCTCTGAGGGCTTTTCTAAACCAAACAATTCTATTTAAAATCAAATGCTTGAGAGTTGTCAGGAAGTCACATTCCAGCTACAATTCCATTAAATTGTTGGCATTCCAAACAGCTTTTTGAGTAAAAGTGAAACCAATATTCCTTTAAATTCTGGGAATGTCACTCACGTGTTTACCATCCTGACTTTGTGCCCGCTGAGTCCAAGGGAACAATTAATCAATTTTTGGATTGTAGACTGAGGAATCTGGCTTCTGTCCTTTAACAAACATCTCTTGGCTCCTTGGAGAAAAATCTTTCAGATATCATGGCAGGATAATGCTGAAGTTTGCATTATGTTCTCATGGGGTTGTGTCTTATGCACTCCTGTGGAAATCTGGGATAGTGGGAGCCCTGCCTGTGGTAGGGAGCTGGAATGGGATGAGCTTTAAGATCCTTTCCAACCCACACCATTCCAGGATTTCATGATCACACTGACCTTGAGCAGACAGTTCATTAACCAGCACAAAAAAAAAAAATCACAGTTCTGGGATTTTCCAGGCATTCCTTTTATGCTGAGATTGTGACCCATATCCTTTCCAACCTGCTGTGGTAACAAACTCAAATCCCAATCCTGCTTTCAGCAAACTCAGAAGACATTCTGCAAATGGTGCCTGAAAGAGGCCCAGGTTTTACAGCTTTCCTTCTGTGCTGCTCCCAGTTTGAAGGTTTGGGAATATGTTAGCTGGGATGAGAAGGGCGAAAGGCAGCAGTGCTGCTCTTCATCTGTGCAAGTCCATTTGTTGGGTAGGCTGTGTTCTTTTACTGCTTTCCTCAAATGCCATTTTGTAACAGTAAAATGCTCACTAAAAATACTCAAATATTTTTAGTTGTCGAGTACAAGTCAGATTGAGCTGCACATTTCCCTCGTGAGTAAAAGTGATGAGTTTGTGTTCATTAACTCGGGGCCATCTGGTGCAGACATGCTGCAGTCTGTGAATCAAACATGCATCAAGCTCCAGGGATCAGAACAACCGCCAGACCCAGGGCTTGGGGGGCTTGGGGTGGAGGGAGCAGGAAGAGGGTGGTGGACATAGATTTCACTCTTTTTAAAAGTTAACTCTGCTCTTAATATTGCACTGTTGTAAAACTCTGTTCCAAGCTCATCAGTGACCATTCCAGCAGCCTTCAGGGTGCTCGTGTGTCATTAAAGTAACAATACCCATCATCCCAACTGTTTTGTGTGCAAAATAATTGAACAGAACTGCTTCCCTGCATTTTTAAATAATGCATCTGGAGGGTGCAGCTACACAGATGCAACTGAGAAATAAATCTGAGCTCGGTTTTTCTGGGCCTTGCAGTGGTGGAAGTCAGTGATGTTTCCACTCAGTAACAGGATCAGATTTTTGAGAGTTTCATAGAAAACTTCGGAAAAGTAAGTTGTAGTTAAAAGCTCTGATTCCATCCTAAAGATGTTTTCCAGACAGAGTGATTCTTCTTCTTCTTCCCTGTGGGGGTGGTGAGGCCCTGGCACAGATTGGCCAGAGAAGCTGTGGCTGCCCCTGGAATGTCCCTGGAAATGTCCAAGGCCAGGCTGGATGGGGTTTGAAGCAGCCTGGGATAGTGGGGGAGTGGAATGAGATGGTCTTCAAGATCCTTTCCCACCCAAACCACTTCTCTATTCCTGCCTTTCTTTTATTTTGTTGTGTGGGTTTTTTTGGTTGGTTGGTTGGTTTTTGTTTGTTTGTGGTTTTGTTTGGGTTTTGTTTGTTGTTTTTGTTTGTTTGGGTTTTTGTGGGGTTTTTTGTTGTGGTTTTTTTTTTCAACCATTCTCCAAGCACCTCCAAGGCCACCACTGAGCCATGTCTCCAAGGGGCACATCTGCGTGTCTTCCTGTAAATGCTCAAGTGCAAAGTTTCTGGAGGAGAATCCCATTTCATTTATTTTATTAGGTGTCCTGAGGTGACAGTTGTATTCGTCACATCTGTCATGTGTTCACTGGCTCTTAGACTAAAAAAGTTGTGTCCATCCGTGAAAAGGATGGGATGCTGTGTTTCCTTCCTGAACCAGACCAGTTTTTCCTGTGGGTTGTGGCTGTGCCCATGGCCCACTGCTGCAGTCAGGCTGTAAATGAGAAACAAACCAGCTGAAATCCAGGATGAAATCCATACAGGAGACAGGAGAAGATTTCTGCCCCTAGTCTGTCATTGATTTAATACAAAAAAAAAAAAAAAGTTAAAAAAAATCTATTATTAAAATATGAAGGGCAAGCAGGAGTTATGATCACTTCTGAACAAAGCTCATGTTTCCATGACAATACCCCTGTCACTGGATAATCCATACAGCATAAGCTTGTCTGTCCTGCTGGGGTGTATTTGGGTGTATTTGGAAAGAGAAATTCGGAAACTCAGAGTTATGCCTTTGAAAGAGTTGTGTTTTATTTAAAGATTCCCATTCTTTTCATCGCTCTCTTAAATGGCTCGTATTAATGGGACCCAGTCAAAGGAGATAACAACACTGCACAGCCCCTTGTTTCGTTTTTCTGTTCTCTTTGAGTCTCCTCATCAAAATGACTGTCCCTGCTCAGTTTCTTAATTTCCTGCCTGGCTTCAGTGACTCTGCTCTCCCATTAAGGGCAGTTTTGTGAATGACACCTTTGAAAGCTTTCATTTGCCTGCGAGGGAAATGACTGCTTACTCATCCCCTTTGGGAGAGCGAGTTTACCTTCCAAAGAAACCTCTTTTTTCAGTACTTTGTGCCAGAATCTTTGGAATTTTCTCCATGCGCTTGTTGGCTGCTCCTTTAGGCCACCTCCAGGAAGAGAAACACACCTTCATGCTCATTTAGGCAAAATAATGGGTGACTTTCAGGCTCTAAGGGCTCATTCTTCACGTAATGTTTTCCATAGGAGGAGGTGATTCTCTGCCAGCTTCTACTGAAAGCTGTTTCAAAGTTGCACCAATTTCTTTCTCTGTAGGGTTGCTTCTCCCCCTTCGGTCTCGTGATGTTTCAGTTCAAGTCTTTGGATTTTGAATGCTAATAAAATTCTGGATTCTGATTCTTTTCATATTGCCTGCCTTTACTTAAGCTCTTTGGGACCAAGGGAATGGCATGAAGGTGAGTCAGGGAAGAGTTAGGCTGGATTTAAGTAGAGTTTCTTCCCCCAGAGGACGCTGGGGCACTGAACAGGCTCCCTAGGGAATGGACACAGCCCCAGGGCTGCCAGAGCTCCAGGAGCATTTGCACAATGCTCTCAGGCACAGGGTGGGATTGTCGGGCTCTCAGGCACGGGATGGGATTGTTGGGGTGTCTGTGCAGTGCCAGGAGTTGGACTGGATGATCCTGGTGCATCCCTTCAGGATATTCTGTGATTCCATGAGCTGTTAGTCCTCACTTCATGGCTTCTTTTCAGAGCAACTGCAGCAAGTTCACAGCAAGGCTTAGCAAAGATGAAGATGAGGTTCACAGATTTTATCAAAAGAGAATTGAGTGTTCATCACAGCTCTTGACCTTGCCTTTCCTTGGGCAGATATAATCAGAATCTTTAAAGCTGGAAAAGACCTCCAAGATGACCAAGTCCAAGCATTAACCCAGCACCACTGTGTTCACCACTAAAGCATGTCCCCAAGTGTCACAAAGACATATAAAACTTCCCAAGCCCACCAAAATCTGACCCAGCAGAACTCCCAGCTCCCAGGCACATTGTGCCTCATCCACTGGGGCCGCTGGTTGCTGCAATTTGCTCTCCACACTTTTCCTCACTGCGACTCACCAGGCAGTTATTTTCCATTTCATGGAAATTACATGGTTTGGTGCAATGCTCAATCAGACAGAAATACCTCAGCAAAGTGATTTTCAATTTGTTTTTCACTGAGATGCTCACTTGTGCTTTCCTAGGGCGACTTTGGAAATGCTGATCCCTGGGAGCAGAGATCCCAGGGGCTGTAAGGGATACAAGGTTATTTTCATAGATCTGCACTTGCCTTGCCTCTGGTCTCTTTTTGGTAACTGCATCTTGTGTCAGAGATCAAAAAGAAGGAATTTTGTTCCATCTCTTGTCCTTGTTATTGGTCTGATTCCATCGTTTCCTCTTTTCTCACCTTTTGGAGTAGGAAGTGGCCTTTCCTACAGACCTTCAGAGACTGAATAGGCTCAGCCACAATAAACTCAGCAAAGTTCAGGCTCCTCAGTCACTTGGAGGAATTTCAGACAAGTTCCTCTGGAATCTAACGGGGACAATGACTGTCACATGCTGTGCCAGCACCATGGAGTGATGCCAGTGCCATGTCATGGAGCTGTGGCACGATATTAAGTGACAGGGTAGAGCCAGCCTGTCCTCCTTTATAGCCATGGCTGGGGTACAGCTGTGCTCCTGCACGGGGCTATGTGGGAACAGCATTCATTTGAATGCTTTAATTCCATCTGGATCCTCTTGGCTGTACTCAGTGGCCCCACAAGAGCTCTTGTTTGAGGCAGCGTAACTGAACAACCCCATTTAATGCACTAAATAATCCATTGCTATGTGTTGGTCAGAAAAGAAAGATGAAGAAGTCCTAATTAATCAGATCTCTTCCTAATTGGCTGTGGCAAAGAGATTTCTGAGTGTGCCAAGTGCACAGTGGCCTGAGTGGTTGCCTTTGCCTAAATAAGAGAGAGGCTGTTCCTGCAACGGCTGTCCTGAATTTGTTTGGATTTGCTTTGAGGAGTCGGCAGCAGAGTGTCAGGTGGATTAATCCTGGCTTCTGTACATCCTGTCTCAGAGTGTCATCCCTGTGCCTCCCACCCGTTTTGCCCAGGAGTTCAACTGCAGCCTTTTTAGCCTTGAATTTGGAATTGTTCTGATGAGGGTCCTGTGAAATAAATAGAATTTGACTGGCAGCTCTAGAGCCAGCGATGTTCCAGTGGGTGAGTGAGGGGAATTAAATTGTTGGCTGTGTGTCATTAAAGAAAGGAGAGAGGGATCTATAGTCTTGGCCAGTAATTTTTTAAAATTTTTGTTCAGAAGAACTTTTAAACACCGTGATTGTACAATACAAAAAGTGCAGCTTTGCAGCATTTCTGAGCATTAAAATGTGATGTTGACCATTTCTGTTGGTAACTTGTCTGATCTTGGTAATTTTGGATCACCTCACTGGCCTAGATCTGCTCCCTTGGTGGGGAAATGTCAAACCAGACCTGCTGGGCAGGAATCCCTTGTCAGCTGTGTCCAGGCTGGATGGAGAACTCTGGGTGCTGTGAATGTGTCACTGAGAGAAAGCTCTGACCCACTGGTCCTCAGAGCTTCTGCATTTTCAGTACCTACAGGGCCTCCAGGAGAGCTGGAGAGGGACTTGGGACAAGGGATGGAGGGACAGGACACAGGGAATGGCTTCCCACTGCCAGAGGGCAGGGTTAGATGGGATATTGGGAAGGAATTGTTCACTGTGAGGATGGTGGGGCCCTGGCACAAGGTGCCCAGAGATGCTGTGGCTGCCCCCGGATCCCTGGAAGTAAAGCTGGAAAAAACCTTCAAGATGACCAAGTCCAAGCATTAACCCAGCACCGCTGTGTTCACCACTAAAGCATGTCCCCAAGTGTCACAAAGACATATAAAACTTCCCAAGCCCACCAAAATCTGACCCAGCAGAACTCCCAGCTCCCAGGCACATTGTGCCTCATCCACCGGGGCTGCTGGTTGCTGCAATTTGCTCTCCACACTTTTCCTCACTGCGACTCACCAGGCAGTTATTTTCCATTTCATGGAAAAGGCCAGGCTGGATGGGGCTTGGAGCAACCTGGGATAGTGGAAGGTGTCCCTGCCCATGGCAGGGTTTGGAACTGGATGATCTTTAATGTCCCTTCCCACCCAAACCATTCCATGACTCTGTGATTTGAGCAATCCCCCAGGAAACCTTTTGAGTAATGCCCAGACATTTGAAAGGAGCCTGTGCTGGCCTTCAGTCCCACCAGGAGCCCATTTGTGCCAAACAGGCCCCTGGAGATACCAGAGAGGAGGAGCTGGTCTGTTCCAGACCATCCCAGCAGAAACCTCCCCACAGAGCTTTAGGTTTGCAGTGATTCCTCATTTTCTCCATCTCACAGATAAAAACCAGCAGCTTTTCCCACACCAGCAGCAGGACAAAAGATGAGATGGGTACAAGTGGGAAGATGAGATAACACCGGGCTAAGAATGGCTGCAATCAGCTTACAATGAGATCATATCAAATGTGTTGTGAAAGTTCTAATAATTAATTGTTTCTTAAACTGTGCAGCCTGTTTGTTTGATCTTCCCTTTGCATTTCTAAAGCAGTGTATCATTTATTTTCCTTCATCTCCTTTTTTGCCTTGTGCACCATATTTCTATACTTCACACTTGATTCAGTAACCATAGCAATGAAATAAATGCATTGTCTTCATTTACAATGGTGTCTAAATAGGTGCTCAGCTCCCTCTAAGTCCTTTAACAAGGGATGGTTCCCTGCCACCACAATGAGAAGGCTTTGGGTGATGTTATTGAAATAATTTTCACTTTGATTTCATGACACTGAGTCCAAAAGTCTCTGAAAATGCATTTGTGTCTACTTCATTTGTCAAGAGTATATACATAGAAATATAAAAACCCAGAACTTTCCAGGGGGGTTCTTTGTGGAGAGAGGGAGCATTGTTGGCTTTATGTCTTTCCAGATACAAAGAGATGCATTAATATCTTTTATTTGCCTACACTGTCCTCACATTATCAATAACCCAGAAGTTTCTACAGACAAAGAACACAAAGAATGCAGACTGACTTCTTGTCTGAGAAGGAGTACTCCTGTGCCTGGGCAGTCCTTACAGGAGGAGATGTAAACAGTTTTCATTCCTAGGGTTAAAAATAAAAGCTGCAAATGGAAAAAAAAAAAAACCAAAACCAAAACCTAAAAAAACCAAACCTCTCCTTTTGTGTTCTTAACAGACTGTTTTTGCAACTCAGGGGCAGACACGTGACTTCATTCACCTTTTGTATATTAATTCTGTTTGTCAGAGTCTTATGCAAGCATAATTCAGGTATTTTCTAGAACAGTGACAGAGATTCCTTTCCATTTATGCTGCAGCCAGGCTGGCGCCCCACAGCTCTTGGAGGAGTTGGACTTCACATCTGGGCAGCTCTTTGCAGCTGTTTTATTTTGTTGGGATTATGTGGCACAATCAGAGAATCATGGAATGGCTTAGGTGGGAAAAGACCTTAAAATCATCCCATTTCACCCTTGCCATGGGCAGGGACACATTCCACTATCCCAGGGTGCTCAGAGCCCTGTCCAGCCTGGCCTTGGACACTTCCAGGGATCCAGGAGCAGCCACAGCTTCTCTGAGAAATCTGTGCCAGGGACTCCCCACCTCACAGCCAGGAATTCCTTCCCAATATCCCATCTATCCCTGCCCTCTGGCAGTGGGAAGCCATTCCCTGTGTCCTGTCCCTCCATCCCTTGTCCCAAGTCCCTCTCCAGCTCTCCTGGAGCCCGTTTAGGTCTGGAAGGGGCTCTGAGGTCTCCCTGGATCCTTCCCTACTCCCTTCCTCTCAGTCAGAGAGTGCTGGGGTGGATTCATGCTGGAATTGCAGCATTTCCTCTCTGCATCCCCTTCTGTCCCTACCTCTGCCACAGCAGAAATGCTGGGTTGGTGTCTGCTCTCAGTCCCGCTCGGATAAATGCCAGGTGGGTGCTTCTACATTCACAACGTGCCCCTCTTGGATGGAGCAGTGTTACAGCTCCTGAGATTTAAATTTAAAACTCTCAGCTCCAGGCATATTCCTTAAAAGAAAAGCCTTATTATCCGTTTTACATCTGAAGCTTGGATTTCAAGGGGGAAAAAAAAGACTAGAAATGATTTCAACCATCATCAAATTAGAGCCCTAAATTAGACTTCCCTGAAAATTTTGCACAGAAATATTTTTTGACTAAAAATGTGGGTTTTTAACTAAGGGAAATTGTCTCATTAGGATGATTTTTTTAATCTTTGGATGCTGAAACCTCTCAAAATTCCATTTTATACTGTTGATTGTGTATATGTGTGTTGACATATGGGTGTGTGTATGTGCTGTATAAACAGCCATTATATGAATTTTTGTTTTTTTCATGACAGTTAGAAAAATCAGTGGGCTAAGAATAGATTAAAATGTGATTTTTCTATTTTATTTTATTTGAGTTCTTCAGGGGAACGGAAAGAATTTTTACTACTTTTATCAGTATTTCGTAGCTTCTGGCCATTGCCTGTGTGTTATAAATGCCCAATTGCAAGAACCAGGTGCTGACTCTGGACTTTTCAGCTCTGTATATCTCTAATAGACTAAATCAAGGAAAAATATCTCTTGCAAGTGCATGGCATGGGTAGCAGCAGGAGAGGCAATTTATCCATTCCCTGGGGTTTGCAGGGAGTCTGGAAATTGAAATTGAAACTTCGCCCCGTGTCCTGGGGACATCACTTCTGTGTCACTTGCCCATGTGGTACTGAACCAGTTCTCACCTGTGGCACCAGTGGGGTTTGAACCTTCACTGGGGGCTGCAGCAGAACTCTGCATTTTGGGCACTCACAGGGGATGTGGGCACACAGGGGGTTGTGCTGCTCTCTCCAAGGGAGAGCTTTGTGTTGTCCTTGACTCAGGAGAAAAATCCTTTTATCTTCTGAAAACCTTCTCAAGGGCAATTTCTTTTTACTTCCCTTAGTGATGGTTTAGATGTCAGTGCAAAAGGATAACGAGTTTGGGGTTGATATTTTTTAGGGGAAGGTGTTAAAGGCAGAGGCTGGTTGCAATAAAATAGGAATGAAGCCTCTTACCCTGCTCTTAAAATAGAAGTGAAGCTGGACAGACCCCTGAACCCTGAGTAATGACAACAGAAATAATGAGATTTTGGTGGTGATCAGCCCTTTCTTTTGTGTCTATTTCAAAGCAATAGGGAATAGAAATGTTATAGGAAAACAAGGTGTTCATCCTCTCCCAGCAGAAAATTCACAGGATTTGGAGCAACCTGGGATAGTGGAAGGTGTTCCTGCCCATGGGGGATGAGCTTTAAGGTCCCTTCCAACTCAGACTATTCTGGGATTCTATTATTCCTTTCCCAGTAAAAAAAAATTATCTTAATCCTGTTTAGGTAAGACCCACTCCAGCCTTATTTTTTCTCCTCTCCCTCACTTCTTTGCCCCTTGGGAAACAACTCCCAATGTCACAGGTTGTCATCCTGTCATTGCAGCTGCACTCTTCAAAGGCTGTGCTTTGTTGGTTCTCATAATTGGGTGGGGGAAATCCAATCCTCTGTGTTTTCTTCTCTTCACTTTTGAATGCAAACATCTTTAAAAAAAGTAAGAAGGGAACCTAATGGATGTGTTTTCTATGCTAAAGGTGACAGCATGAAAAGGGGGAACCTGAATTCTGACAAACGATTTTAATTTAGATTTTTTTAAAGACAGATTTGTGCAGGTCCCAGAAAGATAAGCAAATGCTCTTTTTCTTGGAAACCATTTTCTTTCTCACCTAATGCAACCCAAAATAGGCAGATGTTCATGAGAAACCCCAATGTTTTCTTAGCATAACATTCAGGTTCCCCACATTTCTGAGTTTATTTTGAATTATTGTAGCAATGGGCTAATTAAAAATACAGTTAGTACAAAATATATTTTGCAAGTTCACTTTCAGGGGTGGGGCAGCCACAGCTTCTCTGGGCAACCTCTGCCAGGGCCTCCCCACCCTGCTCACAGGGAAGAATTCCTTCCCAATATCCCATCTAACCCTGCCCTCTGGCAGTGGGAAGCTATCCAGAATCCCCCCTTCCCCTGCTCTCCTGGGGGTTTCTGGGCTGGGTCATGTCCCGTTCTCACCCACCAGCATCCCCAAGTCCTTCTTCCAGGGCTGCTCCATCTGCTTATGCCCAGCCTGGATTGGCCCTGGGGGTTGCCCCGACTCAGGTGCAGCAGCAGCAGCACTTGGTCTCATTAAATCCATGAGATTCCCACTGCTCCAGCTTGTCCAGGTCCCTCTGGATGGCATCTGGCTGACACTGGATGTGTGGTAGCTGATCCCAGTCCGTGTGGATACCTGAGCTCAGGGGTGTCACTCAAGTTATTTAGGAATGTATTCTGTGATCTGTCATTCAAGGGCATCAGGGGATTCAGCCCATGAGTCCCAAGCATATGTCACTGTAGTGGATGGCAGCATTCCCTGGTTTCCTCGGGACATTTAAAGAATTCATTTCTGAGGCAGTTTCTTTCGATGACTGCAATTGGGTCCTAATCATCTTTGTACACGTAACATTAAGTTTTTCTTTTGCCTCATTAACTGCTGCTCTCAAATTTTGTTGATGAAGTAGCAAGCTCTGGGACTGATCATTCACCACATCGAACAAGGTTTGGGATTTTTTAATCTTAGAAATTTTCAGCAATTCCCCTGTATGCACAGTTCAGTCACTTGTCCTTTTGCCAGAGGAAAATTTATCACATCTGAAGCATCCAAGACCAGGCTAGATGCAGCTTGGAGTGACCTGGGATAGTGGAAAGTGTCCCTGTCCATGGCAGAGAGAGAATGAGATGAACTTTAAGGTCCCCTCCAACCTAAACCATTCTGTGATTTGATAATAATTTGTATTTCCTGGACATGCAGAATTCAAAGTCACCTGAAAGCCAAGGACAGGCTCTCCAGTCCGGTCATTCCTACTGCATGCCTTTCTCAGAGCATCCCCAGTTTTTCAAGATCCTTTGAAAACTTGGTTGGCAGGAGTGGATTTAATACTCCAGCATTAGTCTCGATGCTGCCGTAAATGAAAATCAAGTCACTCTTTCCTCCCACTCCTCCTCTGCTGTGCACATGTCTGTGAATTGCATTAGTGCTTTTCATCACAGCATCCTAATGGATCCTAGTGCTAAGCTTTTTGGCTACTGTGACCCCTAAATTACTTTCAGATGCTATTTTCCATTATGTAATCCTTTGTTCTCTCCATTCCTGCTTTCCTGCTGTCCTAGCTGAACACACACTCATATATTAAAATATGGGTTTACTGATTGAGCCTAATGTACTAAGGAATCTGAGCTGATTTTATGGCCACCTCACACTCCTTAATACTTATTATGATGTCAAACTTTGTGTCATTCACAAATGTTATCAGCAATGGTTTTGTGTTTATTTCCAGCTCCCATAAAGAAAATTTAATAGCATTAGACCTAAGACAAGGCCTTTAAAGGTGATGCAACACTTGGGAAATGGCTGGGGTGGTTTATGTTATAGCCAGTGGGAAGCAGGGGGTGTGTAGGAATAATTCTCGGGTTCTCAGTGGTGCAGATGAATGGGGAGTAGTGATGCTTGTGATATTTATTACTGGTCAGTATTGTCCAATAAATCCCTGAAAAGGGTAGAAGTGAGGCAAACATGGGCAGGTAACTCAGCCAGGTGGGCTGTCCCTGTTCCTGCTGGAGTTAATGGAGAGAGATCTGGGACTGGGGCACCTGGAATTGCCTCCTCTCTCTGCAGCCTGTTGAAGGATGTCATCATTCTCTCCTGCCTGAACCTGGGCCCTGTTAATTATTCCTTCCCCCAGCATTTAAACAATGATCTTCCCTTCTCCTGGCTCTCTAATTTGGGGTGCCAAGGCCCTGTGAAATTCCCTCAATAAATAACGTCAAGAACTTGCATCAACCTCTCAACATTCAGGAGTCTTTTCAGGCTCATGTTTCCCAAGCAGTCTTATGATTCTCCTACCTGCTTTTGGTTTACAGGGATCTTTAATATCCTGATTGCAGACAGGTTTCCAAGTAATCTAGTGCTCTCTACACACATTTTCTACAATTTTCATAAAAAATCCAGCATGATATGAGCAAAGTAATGCAGGACTCCTATATAATCTTCTGCATGTGGATGTTGTAGAATACCAATGTACAGCTGAGGAAATATCCAGCTCTGCTGAGTTTTTTCATATAAATTAACTCTGTATCTAATTACCTCATCTGCCAGTCTGCAATTTGTGTGTGTTCACAGGTATATTGCTTTTGTGCTTAACTGCTTAATTTCCATGAATTGTTGGCAGAAAGGGGTTGTAGAGCTTTGTGTTGCACAATTGCTGCTTGCTGAAATATTGAAATCCACACTTTAGAGGGAGGAAAGATCATTTAAAGTTGATTAAGGTGATGTTGAACTGAATAAGTATCCATGAAGGAATGCTGCCTACCCTTATAAACACACCAACACTGGAGGGAGGTCCATGAAATTATGGACAGCAGAAAACAGCAGAATCGCCTTTAAAAACAAACATTCCTCCTACAGATAACTTCATTTATTTCAGGGGAGTTGGATCAGAACAAATCTGGGCAAGACTGTAGAATTCCAGAATGGTTTGGGTTGAAAGGGGCTTTAAAGACCATCAAGTTCCAGTTCCCTGCCATGGGCAGGGACACATTCCACTAGATCAGGTTGCTCCAAGCCCTTTCCAAGGTGAAAGGAGCCATGTGTGCTGTCTGAGGGCCAGAGGGAAGTGTGCAGGTGGCATTTTCTGATTTTGTTGATTGCTTAATTGCAAAAAAACACCCCTCATACACTTGGCTCAGAGCGGAATTTCTTTAACTGAACACCACTCAGAGCTCGTTAGCACCCAGCGATACACAGCAGGCAACATGGGCATAGTTCAAAAATACCTGGAGGAAGCATCCAGGCTGGAAATGATCACATAGGAAAGCTTGAACGTGGATCCAGAGTTTTGGAGCATGTGATCAGTTAATTAATGTGCTCCCTTGTAATGAGCTGTTTGTTCTTCCCTAATGCTGCTTCTTTACTGCAAGGTGTTAAGAGTTGAGGAGTCTGTCCAAAACCACTTTGTGTTACTGGGTTGTGGGGAGGTTGAGGTGACGTCAAGACCGAAGGTTGACAGCAGGCTGATCCTGCAGTTGTTCTCAGAGGAGAGCTTCAGCCTGTGTTACAGCTGGATTATCTGCCCTCTGGGTAGAAATGGGATGAAACAGCCTCCAGTTGCATCATGGGAAGTTTAAATTGGATATTAAGAACAATTTCTTCACTGAAAGCATGGTCAGGCACTGGAACAGGCTGCCCAGGGCAGTGGTGGAATCACTCAATCATCTTGGAGGTCTTTTCCGACCTTAATTGTTGAATCATAGAATGGCCTGGGTTAGAAGGGACCTTAAAGGTTATCCCATTCCACCCCCTGCTGTGTCCAGGGACACCTTCCACTCTCCCAGGTTGCTCCAAGCCCTGGCCAACCCAGCCTTAAACACTTCCAGGGAAGTTTTTTTCTGCCTGATCCTGGCACAGTTTTCGCCCCAGTGAACTTTCCAGACCCTTCCCAAGCACTCTTTTGGAGATGGCATCTGCCAGAGACCATTCCCAAAAGGCAGTTTGGATGCTGCCACCGAGTTCTGGAGCACAGAAGATCATGGGCACGGCCAGCCCGTGCCAGCTGGCCCTTGGCACTGGGTCAGCTGAGCTGTGGAGGTGTAAAATTTCACTCGGCAGTTGGAGCGAAGCTCTGGTTTAGAGCTCCCACCCCTTGCGTCGGGATCCAGCGCAGCTACTTTTAGCTACCACGAAGTGAGATGGCTCCTCTGAGCTCCCAAAGCTGCGGGAGTGCAGAAAGCTGGGCTCTCCAAAGGGCGGCTCATCCCACTTAGTTACCAATTTGGGAAAGACCGGCAGCGGGTGCAGAGACTTCCCATCTCGTGGCAGAGCAGGTGCTGATGGTGAGGGGATGCCAGACTCCCTCTGTGGGAAGCGATGGGAGCAGAGATCACGGAGTCCTAGGGAGGGGGTTCTGCCCCTCTTCCCCACTCAGGTGAAACCCCACTCGCCGAGTTGTCTCCAGCTCTGGGGGCCCAGCACAGGAAAGACGTGGAGATGCTGGAGAGAGTCCTGAGCAGGCACCAGGATGATCAGAGGGATGGAGCAGCTCTGCTGTGAGGAAAGGCTGAGGGAATTGGGATTTTTCATCCTGGAGAAAAGAAAGCTTTGGGGTGACCTCCCTATACCTGAATGGAGCCCACAAGAAAAATGGAGCAAGTTTATTTACATGGGTCTGGCATGACAGGACAAGGGGTAATGGTTTTAAACTGAAAGTAGGTTTAGACTGGATATTAGGAAGGAATTGTTCCCTGGGGGGGGGGGTGGGGAGGCTCTGGCGCAGGTTGCCAAGAGAAGTTGTGGCTGCCCCTGGATCCCTGGAAGAGTCCAAGGCCAGGCTGGATAGGACTTGGAACAAGCTGGGATAGAGGAAGGTGTCCCTGCCCATGGCAGGGGCTGGAATTGGGTGAGCTTTAGGGTCCCTTCTAGCCCAAACTATTCTGTGATTGTACAATTCAATCATTAAAGTTGGAAAAGATCTCCAGGATCATCGAGTCCAACTTCATTCTTGGTCCATCCAGATGGAAGCACCAGAGGCCTGCACTGAGGAGCAAGCACCCGGCCAGCTTGGAGAGCAGGGATGACATTCATCCCCTTGGAAAGAGCAGCTTTGTACAAGGCTTGCATAACCCACAGCCCTCATGTGGGATGCGAGTGGTGCAGAGCTTTAAAGCCATCAGGGCACAGCACAGAAAGGAGCCCTCAGTGAGGGAGCGCTGTATTTGCGTGAATTGCGACAACGCTCGCTCTCATCTCTGCTAACTCCCATCCAAAAAGTGCTGATTGGGAGAAGAAAACTTTCAGCTAATTACTGTCATTTTTTTTTTCTTTAATTTTTTTTTTTTTCCCCTGTGAGCTCTGACTACTGTTCTTAATTTCCTGACCAGCTTGTGCCCTTCCCCCGCGCCTCTCTGAGCATCTGTGGTCGTTTCAAATTGAGCTGTACTACCTGCTGCTCCGACTTTCCAACATACCCCACCAGTTGGTTTGCCAAACAGTGAACTGCCAGCCATCTGCCATCCGAGGCAGAATTTACATTGTTTCATCTTAAAATAACGCCTTCGGAATATCAAGTAACTCTCGGCATCAGGTTTTGCGCACTGAAAATCGGCCAGGATTCAAAACAAATACCAAATGTGCCTTGAAAAGGAGCGAGGAGGGGAGTCAGGGGGGAAAGTTGGAGAGGTAAAGTTTTGAAATTTGCTGGTTACCTGACTGGGAGTGAGATGACAAGGCTGAGCATTTTAATCTTGAAAAGGGAAAGTCTTTTATAATCATGGAATCCGGGAATGGTTTGGGTTGGAAGTCACCCCCTGCTGTGGGCAGGGACACCTTCCACTATCCCAGGTTGCCCCAAGCTCTGTCCAACCTGGCTTGGAACACTTCCAGGGATGGGGCAGCCACAGCTTCTCTGGGCAACCTGTTCCTTTTTCAGACAGGGGGAATTTCATAAGAGCTGATGGATTGGAGCATCAGGATCCAGGACTGGTTTATGTGCATGGCCTGGTACCCTCTGACAGTTTTTGAGTCAAACACTCCTTGTGCCTCAGTTTCTCTGTCTTCAAATACTTAGAATTAAATATTCACAAGTTCCTGACCTTCAGTGTGCAATGTGTGTACAGTTTTCATGACTACACAAGTAGCTGTGAATTAATGAGGCAGTTCATGGAATCACAGAATATCCTGAGTTGGAAGGGACCCACAAGGATCATTGAGTCCAACTCCTGGCTCTGCCCAGGACACTCCAACAATCCCACCCTGTGCATCCCTGAGAGCATTGTCCAAATGCTCCTGGAGCTCTGGCAGCCTTGGGAATGTCACCATTCCCTGGGGAGCTGTTCCAGTGCCTGACACCCTCTAGGGGAAGAACCTTTCCCTGATATGCAACCTAAACCTCCTTGGCACACTTCCAGCCATTCCCTGGTCACCAGAAGAGATGAGTGCCTGCCATTGTACCAGAGTATTAACTTTGTGGAGATCTAAATTACCCAAATCCTTAATCCCAGTCATTATGAGGAAAAATAATAAAACTAAAAATGAGAAGCACATTCTCCTGGTTTTTTAATAAATCATGAGGCTTTAGCACATATCCCTGCCCACAGGGGGCAGGTTGAGACCAGGTGATCTTAAAGGTTCATTCCAAGCCAATGGTACTATTTTATATCTTAGTGACAGTGCCCTGAGAAGTCTTTTGAACTCAAATAATACCCATGACTCTGTTCCTGCAGTGAAGGTTTCCACAGGTGATGTTTGCTTGTAAAACTTCTTAAATAAAACATCTGATGACTGGCCATAGTTCCTTCGATCAGTCATAGTTCCTGGGATCTAAATGATAATTTCAGCCAATGTTTCTGCTTGAACAAGTCCTTCAGCACATCCAACCCGTGGTCTGTTATGAAAGGCAGTGAAAAAAGGGTTAAGGTATCACCAACAATCTTTCACTTGTCTCTCTTTCATTTTCCAAACCTTCCATAGGGTTCTAAAATTTCTTGAGCCCTAAAAAATTGCTTTAATGTGGTGATTTATTCAGGCAATGTGCTGGAAATATCCTCGTTGGAGAAGGAATCATGGATAGTGACAAGTCCAATTAAATCACTTACTTTCAGTAATGGAAGATGCAGGAACATAGACATAGGAATGTGTGGAAATGTCAGCCCACAAGATGCATTCCCAATGTATTTAGTTCTTGTAAAAGGGAAAATAAGTGCGTATTCCAGCACAGGGGATAATAGCAGGCTATTGTCATCTCCCAGAACTGTGGGGAAGGTGCATTTGGAGCAATATCCATTTGTTAATAGTAAATTAATCCTTTCAAATGGAATCATCACAGAACGGACATGTCTCTATCTCGGCCTGGGGCACCCTGTGAGAGTCAGAAGGCTTTTCTGTGGTGCATAAAACATGCTAAACATTCAGGAACTCTCCTTTCCAGCAACATCTCCTCCAGAATCTATAAGCCTGGATGGAACTTATGTTTTGGACCAAAAACCAAGAGCACATCAATTTGATTACTTAAGCACTCAGAGGGGGGCTGATCTTACCCAGCTTTAGCTGTTTAAGAATAATGGCCTTAACCTAAACATTCCATTATCCAGGGGAAGATAGCAGCTCCTCCTGGGAACAATCCAACATGTCCCAGGGTTGGTCTGGAGTCAGTCTAACTCAATGGCAATTTTCCCTCACCTTTCTGCTGAACCTAAAACATTAGCTAGAATTACCTGCCCACAATTCCCATGTCCCTGGAAATGTCCAAGGCCAGGTTGGACAAGGCTTGGAGCAACCTGAAGTAGTGGAAGGTGTCCCTGACCATGACAAGAGTTGGAACTAGATGAGTTTTAAGGTCCCTTCCAACCAATCCATTTTGGAATTCCATGATCCTGTGACTATATTTTAAGTGAATCCTACTGAAATAGATGCTGCCTCCCATTTTTTGTTCCAGAAATGACACACTGGGTCTTTCTCCTGCCAGGATCCAACAGATGCATTTGAATTTTTTTTTCCCACTGATTTTCAAAAGGCTGAGCTCTTTTCAGTCAAACATTTGGCCTCAGGAGACCACTTTATATTCCAAGTCAGGGCTAGATGTCTGTGGTGGCAATGCTTCACTCAGATGTTTAAGCTTCAAATCAAGTGGATTGACCCATCTTCATGTCTAGAATTCTGAATCACTCTTCAGAAGTGCCTGGGGCCGAGTTAGTATTGTTCTGTTGAAGAGCCAAGTTTTGGGCACTTGGAAAGTAATTTTCCACACTATTAAAATGATATCAGGGTTTCTGGTACAATCAGACAGATTTGGACCTGGACAGTGACCAGGCATGGTTAGGAAACAGACAAGGAGCTATTACCAGTTGGCTCTTTGGATGCAACCAGCAGGTTTGGAAGGAAAAAAGTTTAGCCATGCCGTGTTTTTTGGGCCACAGGGGCAGCAAATGGGAGCTGGCCCATTTTTTGCCAGTCTAGGTGGAAGCTGGAGTCTCTTGATTGAAGTGTGCTTAATTGAAGTGCTCTGAATTCGTGCCAGGCACCTGCATTTTAGGTGTTATAAAATCTAAACAGGGACCTGGAGCAGCCCAAGGTTTGTGTGGTTTGCTCAGAACCGGGCAAGAACCCAGACTCTGCTTTTGGAACTTGCTGCATTTTTATATTCTCATATTTCAGTAGCCACTACAAGCCCCAAACCCGCTTAGGCCAAGTGTTTGCTGTCACACAGCACAAGATTGTCCTGTCTCTAAACCCACTTCTGTTTCCTGTATAAGATGAGAGGTAGGAAGTATTTTCAAGTAACAGATGGTGGCAATGCAGGGTAACAAAGAGATCCATTAGTGAAGGTATTCAATGAATCTCCTCCAGCGCCTCCTCTCCCAAAGGTCTCACAAAAGGTGGTTTAGGCTAAAACTACTCCTAAAACTCAAGAAAATAACTTCAGTTAGGGCTTGAGGGTGGCGAGGATCAAGCTGGGAGATGTGACTTTACTGCAGCTCCAGAAAAACTAGCGGAGGATATTGATACCCCAATTGCTTCCACAATGGTTCTGAACAGGGAAAATTACGCATGTTGAGCTTGAGGCTGGCGCATTCAGCCTACTCACAGGCAAAGTAGGTGTTTTAAAGCCATCAACACAAACCCTGAGTTTTTCTGGTTGCTGATGTGTCACGTCTCTCCTCATTCATACTGAGAAGCTCAGTCCCTGCTAATCCTTTCACCTGCCAGCTGTGTTTGAGGATTAGCAAAAAATCTGTTTCCCCTTGCCCAAGGTCTCAGAGATGCTTCATCAGAATTTAATTCCAGCTATCCAATGCTTTTAAACCTCACAGAAACACTTGAAAACAGTTCTTCTTTTAGAAAAGTGAGGATGAAGGATTAGATCATGTTCTGTGATTTGCATCTATCAGTAAATGCATTTACAGGCAAATCTTGTGGTTTCTTCTTTGTGCCTAAGCTGAAGGTCAGCCACCAAAAATGCTCAGCAGCTGTCAGGGAGAAAAGGAAAAAGGGACTACAAGAAATAGCACCTGGCAAAAAATGCTCATATTTTGGGAGAAGTTCTGGACTTTTTAGGTGGGCTCAGACCATGCAAATCCAACTTGTTCAGGTTTCTGGAAGATAAATCTGTGTTTAACTGTTAATCTCTTTGATGTCTTTGTTAAAGCACTTTTTATAGGAAAAAAAAAAGTGGAAGTCAGTGTACTTTCACAGTATTGTTGCCATTAGTGATGGAATTATCCACAAAAGAGAAAACATCATCTTTTTCTTCCAGTTCTGTAAATAACTTCAAGCTTTTAAAGCCCAAAGAAATGTATCAACAAAAATATTGGAGATATAAATATTAGTGTCCAGAAGCCCTGTACTGTTATTTATAAGAAACCAGGGAAGCACAGGAATGGTAGGTGGATTAATTGAAAAACAAACTTTTTAAAGAAAAAGGCACAATGACCAACCCTGTGCTTGGTGTGGTGCCAAAGTTAATGCATGGAGGACTCTCGGACTGTTGTCATCTGAATGATGTCATTTTGAAAGGAAGTGCTGAAAGGATGTAATTGGTAGGAAGTTCATTTCCATCCTGATATAAATGGACTCGTCCATTTTGTGAAACAGAAAAAAAGAAAAGCCCATCAGAATTAATTCTAGGTCTGTATATAGGCCATTTATAAGACCAAAATAGATAAAACTTGGGCAAAGGAAGCTGCTGAGGTCAGATTTAGCCATAGGAGTGATGTCACTGAGAAGCTGGTAGAAATGTTCATAAAAATGATGGAGAGAGGATCACTGAAGGACAAAAGCTGAAAAGAACTTTTCCATGTGCATTTTCGTGTCTCAGTGCAAACTCTCTCAGCCTGGGCAGCATCTCTGCTGTGTGGAGAAAGGAATGTTTTTAGTCTGAAAAAAGCCATTCATTTGCTTCCCTCTGAGAGACTCATCCTGCATAAGATGCTGTCTGTGGGAGGGTGGAATTCAAGGAATGTTCAACTCCTGTGCTGAGGACGAGGGCTGTGGACTGAATTCCACCTCAGAAATTCCATGCTCTTTGTACATGACAGGGCTTGACCTTCTCCACAAAAATAGCCTGTGCAGGTGTTCAGCCATGGAGAAGACAAGTTGTGGAGTCAACATCCTGGAAAAATAGCCAGAATCCAATAAAAAAAAGATTTAGTCAATGAGCTGCTGCCTTATGTCTGATCCAAAGGTAACAGACACAGCGTAAGTGGAGGTATTGAGGAGAAACAGGTAAAGGATCTTGTCATTTCTTGTGATTTTGAGACAGTCATTGATACTCTTTGTTCAATTCTAGATCCATTTGGAAAAGAAAGTCATGGAAATGAGATAGAATAGAATATTAGAGGGTGGATTTAGATTAACTCTGAGGAAGGAATTTTTCCCTGTGAGGGTGGCGAGGCCCTGGCACAGGGTGCCCAGAGAAGCTGTGGCTGCCCCTGCATCCCTGGAAGTGCCCAAGGCCAGGTTGGATGGGGCTTGGATCAACCTGGGATAGTAACATAGAAGGTATTCGAATATTAGGATTGTAGAAACTCAAATTTAGACTGGAAGAATGTCTGGAGATCTCTGGTCCAAGCTTGTGCTTAAAGCAGGTCCAACATATCTCAGGTTCTCATGGCTGTGTCCAGGTGAATTTTTAATGAGTGAAATGCTTTTCCCTGTTACAACTTGTGCTTCTCACCCCTCCACTCTGCACCTCTAAGGGAGCCTGGGTTTGTCTTCTGTACCCCCTCTTTAATAGTCTAAGAAAGCTGTGGCATCTCCATCAGCGTTCCCTTCGTTGGAGGAGCCCAGTTCTCAGCCCCTCCTTTGTTTGATGTGTCCCAAACCCCCAGCAATCTCAGTGACCTTCGAGGCAGGGACAAAATTATGCATTTGTTTGAATTTTTTACCAGGACACCGGATACCTTTCTCAAGAACCTGTATCTGAATTCCTGAATTCTGTTTCTGTGATAATTTAGCAGTACTGCTTACTGTCCAGGAAATTTGTGCACCATGGCTGAGTCTTACAGCACAGAGAAGTTGTTGATGAGGACATGCAAGAAACCAGATTAAAAGACTCCTCATGCTGAAAAAAAAAAAAAAAAAAAAAAAAGTTTTTCTTGGGTTTTTTTGCTGATTTTCATTTTAGTTTGAATCAGTTCCTTGGTGTGGTTCATCAAAGAGTTGTTGAACCATTCTTCCTGGAGATATTTTCAGGTTTTCCTTGAAAAACTGAAACAAGTGTTGCCCATCACACATTCCTAGAGGCAATAACATTCTTGAAGTGAAATAAATTCATCAATTTAGAGAGAAAAAGAGGAAATTCACAGCCAGGAACCTGGGGAGATGTTCAGTGTGCGTGTGTATTCTGTATATCCAGTGTATTCTTTAATACAGCTCCTTCCAATCTTTGAGTTCTTAGTTGAGCTATTTTGGGGAGGGAGGTGGAAAGGAGGGGGCAAGTTATTGAGATGTTGGCATCTTGAAGTTACACTTTTCCAGGAAAGAAATTTCTTTCTATTGTGAGATCATTTTGAAGAAATCACATTTTGCTGTGTCTTTAAATTGTTGTTATCCCCATTTTGACCTGTAATATAATAAAAGATGTAGTTCTTCACTACATTTTCATTATTACATGGCCATCTTTTATTTCCTTGTTATTATTTTTGATAGTAAGAGAGGGAAAAAGACAGGGATAAAAAGCACGACAAAGGTGAAGATAATTGTGATGCACAGAGAAGACCAGAAGAACCCTAATTTAGAGTTCAAAAATGGTGATTTCTTGAGAAAATGAGAATATTTCATAAAAATGCAGCTTTGCCACTGAAGTTTTCATTTCCAGGCAAAATTCATTTTTTTGGAAGAAAATTTAATGGCTTCCACATTTCTGTTCAGTGATGCTGTTGCTCTGAAAGCCTTTTGTTGATGGTTGCTATAGAAAACCTTTAGAAGAACAGGTGGGTATATATAGGAAGCTTTTAGCCAAGAGCTTTCTCCAAATTATTTTCCTTTTACATTAACGCCTCATCTTGACAAAATAGATTTACTGATGACCACGTCCTAAATCTCCCTTTAATTAGGGCAACTCAGAAGCACTTCCTGAGCATCCCTGGGAGTTTGCTGGTCTGGAAGTGGGCAAATCTCTCTGCTGTGTGTTTATTTTATGGTTTTATTTCCCATGGGCTTTGCAATTATTTATTTATATTTGGCTTAAACATCTCCCCCCCTGAAGGTGACACAAAGCCCAGTTTTAAATGTTCTTCTTTAGCAGTCCAGCTTGTGCCCCAAGCGTGGTTTGGCTCACTGAGCACAAGATCCTTTCACATGCCTCCAGCAAAATCTTCCATCAGGAAGTCGTGAGCCCTGAGAGAACTTTGAGAGAACTTATTACATTATTAATAAACTGGCTGATTAAAGGACACAGTTCCCTCTGGCTTTTCCTAAACTGGTTTTGTTCATGGTATTTTAATCCGGGCACATTTTGTAATTAAGACATTTTGATTCCATATCTATTACCAGTGATAAGGATCCAAAATCATAATACAAAATTGAAATAAAAGTGGAGAAAGGCCTGAGGACAGAAGCCTCAGAGAGACCCCAGTGTCCTGCAGTCGAGTGCTATTTTCTATATAGAATAGAATTCAGGTTGGGAACACCTCCAAGATCATCAAGTCCAACCTGTGACCATGTAGCAAGGCCACCACTGACCCATGTCCCCAAGTGCCACATCCACACTGCTTTTAAATCCCTTCAGGGGTGGGGACTCCAGCACAGCTCTGGGCAGCTGTGCCAGGGCCTGACCACAATGTAAAGGTCCAAAGGAAATAAATGAAATTTGTAAGACCCACATGTGCACAGGAATTCTCTGAGCCATTTCTTTACACATTTCTCTGTGATATGCAGAAATTTGACCGGGTCCTGCCTTATTAGACAAAGACAAAAGGTTTAATTGAACAAAAATGCTTTAATTATGTTCAGCATATGCAGTGGGTGCTGGCAATGCCCCTTGGATAAAAAAAAAGCCCACAGGAGCTGAGCTGACACTAGGAAGGATTTCTGACTTCCAGCTGCACTGAGCTGAGCCCAGTTGTGAGCCAAGCCCAGCAGAGCTGGATCCCACAAACCCCACCACTTTAATATGCTCCAAATGGAGCCTAATAAATACATCTCTGTTAGGAACCTAAATGCAGCCAGGACATGGGCTCAGATGTTGGCCTAGGGTTTTTATAAAGCCTCTGACACAATTTTGGCCAGATTAACATGGCCTTTCCCAGATGGGGTCTGAGGCAGCACATGCCAGGTACCAAACTGACATTTGGATGTGGCCTCTTGTTTTGAAGTATTTGTTTTGCATGTCTTTAAACAGAACCAGGATAGTTGTCTCATACCTGGAAGTGTCCAAGGCCAGGTTGGACAGGGCTTGGAGCAATCAGGGACAGCAGAAGGTGTCCCTGCCCATGGCAGGGGGGTTGGAACAAGGTGAGCTTTGGGTGTCTCTTCCCACCCGAACCATTCTGTGATTCTGTGACTCTGTGACTCTGTGGCTCTGTGCTGTTTCTCCTTTAATTGACATCTCATCATGTCGTATGCAGAATTTATTCTGCAGACTTTAAGGAAGAGCTTTTACGTTTATTATTCTTACTGTTTGTCATCTGCACTGTGGCAAATCAGGGCAGGCCAACCTGCACCTACAGGAGATGCTGCTGGTCACAGATTAGACAATTCTGTGCCTGTTTCTCCTTTTTGAGGAGCTGTATTGACTCCAGTGCCGGTGTGAAATTGGTATTATGAAATGAATGATGAAGAAATCTCAAGTGGTTCATAGCAGTGGCTCAGAACTTCTTGTAACCCCACTGAGGGCTGAAGTTGAATTCAGGTGTCACCTCGGCCCTGACACGGGGATAACTTCACCTTCAAGCTACGTGGCTTTCAGGTGGATGGTGAGGCATCTTTCAGGTGGAATGTGAGGGTTTTGTTTCATTCTGACTCACCACTGGCTCGAGAAAAGATTTATTTTTCTCTCCCTGATGTTTAGTGCAATAAGCACCAAAAGAAGCCTCTGCTTTGTAGGTCACTCGCCTGTTATTCTGCTTTACAGGTTTTCAAGTGCTTTTTCACTCATAGCTCTGTGATTTTCCAGCCTTTCATAAAAGATGGGCTCCTGGTCTCCATGAGAGTCATTAGAAATGAGCAACGTGAGCTGGTCTGATTGAACAGCTGAAGCTGGAGCTGGCTTTCATACCCCAAAAAATAAACCAACCCACAGAGATGTGAGCTCAAACCCATCCCGCCCTCTAGACTACTGGAATTTGAAGGACGTTTCCAGAATCCTTGTGTTGCTCCTGGATGTTTTGAAGCCCTTCCCAGAGAGATGTGTAAAAAAAAGGAAACCATTTTAATTTCACGTTTCAGATCTATTTATTCAGTATTGTTGTCTCTAATATTGCTGTAAAATGATGCCATGAGCATGTGCCATCCCAAAGCAAGCTCAGAGGAGAAGAATATTCCAAAGCAGAGACACTTCTGAGGAGAAAGGAAATATTTTCTTTCCTAGGCCCCCTCCCCAAGCCCCCAGAATTTGTAGAGTCAGCTCTTTCTGTATCACCAAGGGGTTCCTATTCCTCTGCAATATGGCAAGCTATTTCTTCCCTCTTAAATTCTGTTTCATCAGCAGTTGTGGCTCAGTGTGGGGCTTTTCAGAATTCCACTAATGTTTTTGCAGGTGATTACTTAGCACAGGACTTTGGTGTTGCTGTGGACTCTGTCACAAACATCTGTTGGGACTGACACGGGTAGAACCCAACCTGCCTCCAGGGAAAGCTGGGTTAGAGGTCCTTCCCATCCTATTTTTACACTTTTTTTGTTTATTCAGTTGCCTGGTTTTCTCTCTTTTTTTGTCTGTCTTCAGCACTGGTTGTCATTATCTGCCCCAATCTTCTTCTATTTTGTTTTGTGATGCCCTAATAATGAGCTTTTGTCATGTACAATGACTGCATCTTGTTTCCCCCCCCCCTCCTTCATATCATAATATCATCTGCTTGGGATGTTTTGAGAAAAATGCAACAAGCTATGATAAATCACCCTGTCAAGTTCCCCAGCATTTCAAGCTGTTGCTGAAGTTACAGATAAAACCCAGCGAGAGGCTTTGTGGGGAAGAAAGGTGGGGGAAGGAATTCAGTTCCTCAGCGCCTGCATCTCTCTGGTGCCTGTAATGAATCCACGGGTGGGATGAAACGTGGGGGATGTGTCAACCTTGCTGTTGTTCCTAATGAATCAAGGAGCTATTTTGAACAGTTCCTCTGTCTCTCAGGAGCTGTTTCCATGTTTGCAAGGTGGAGTTTTTCATGTGTTTTGAGCAGCTCTGCCTTTCCAACCTGCACCTGCAGTGCAGTAAAATGTATTTAGCTTTGTACGGGGCAGGTTAGCAGCTCCAAGGGTTGGGTGGAACTGGCTGAGAACTTTCTGGAGCCCTTTGCAAAGTTTGAGGTTTTGCAGCAGGAAGTCGACGCAAACCCTGATGGTTTCACAGGTGTTGTCTCTGTTTATTGTCAGGGATATTTGAGACAAAAAAAGCTTTTTCCTTTTCTCCTAAAGAAGCTTGGTGGCACAAGTGCTCACAAGACATTCAGACCAGCTAGTCTGTGAATAACAGAAGTTTTGGAATTTCCCTTTGTGGTCCCTTCAGCCAAAAAGTGAGTTCTGGCAGAGCAGGAACAGCCTCCTTTTGTAGCTGCTGCACCTGCTCATGAATAAAGAGCAACAGCATCCCTGGAGAGTGAAGGACTTTGGTTTCAGATGAAAGCAAAAGGACACAGGAAGTCCAAATCCAAGGGTAGGACACAGGATGTGTTTCTTTTCTCTGAGAGCAGCCATCTTAAACTGAAATAATTCCCTGAATTGCAGCTCCTCGTGGCAGATGGAGAGGGAAACTGCCTGGATACTGAGCTGTACATAGCAATGAAAAGCAGAAGAGATCCATGATTACAGAGAGAAGGAAGAGCAAAGTTTTAAAATAGTTCTACTCCCTGTTGCCTCTCTCCCCCAGTGTAGCAGTGCTTCAATAGTTTAACACATTAGTGGAAAAAATAGCACCCAGGAAAGGCATCATCCGGAGGAACTGAGATACCATCACTTATCTAGAAAAGCTCTGTGCATCAGGAGTGGGAAATAAGCCCGGTGTAAATCATGGAGTGACAAAATGATTTGGGCTGGAAGGGACTTTAAAGCTCATCCAGTTCCAACCCCCTGCCATGGACAGGAAAAACTTCCACTATCCCAGGTTACTCCAAGCCGGCCTTGGACACTTCCAGGGATGGCACAGCCACAGCTTCTCTGTGCCAGGGCCTCACCAATTCCACAGGGAAGGATTCCTTCCCAATATCCCACCTAACCTTGCCCTCTGGCCGTGGAAATTAATCCATAAAGCACAGCCTGACTTGTCCTTGTGCATTAAATTGTGCCGTGGAGATGCCCCTTGGCCCATCCACACCGGTCCCTTTTGGGCACGTCCTTGGCACAGTGGGGCCAAGCCTGGGGGGTTGCCTGGCACTATCCCAAACAATTCCTGGCTGTGGTGGACAAGCCAACACAGGCAAAGCATTCCCAGTGTGGAATCTGCACATGGAAACCCACTTTGAGGGCCTGAGAGAGGTTAATGGATGGCTGCGAGCTGGGCCATAACATTTAAAGCCTCCGGGCCACGGCGAGGCCTCAGGTGCATTTTGTGAGACAGGAATCAATGAGTGATTTTCCCGACAAAAAGAAGGTTTCTTGTAAACATCCGCTGCAAGAAAAGATATTATTAGATTACCTTTACACACATATTAGCAAGAACAGTGTTTGGTTGGCATTAGGCTGGGAATAGACATCTTTGAGCAGAAATGCTCCTACTGAAACACAATTACCAGCCCCAGCTTTGCACAGCTGCTCGTTTGGGGCTTCTGTTGTGTGATGCCAGATGCGAAAATGTCCCTTTGTTCAACAGTTCCACACAGTTTGTTCAACAGACGGTGACAATTTTGTGTCGGGTTCATTCAGCTGAGCTTATCTATAAATTATGGAAATGGCCTGGGATTTCCCTGCCTGGGAGATAACCTGGTTATCTGTGCCACATGCCTGGAGCACAGGCCAGGGATGCAATGCACTCCCAGCGCTTTTGGAATCTCCAACCAAACCTTGCTCTCAGAGGATTAAACAATCCTGCAACTCAGCTGTTTATGTGGGAGAAAAATGTCATGGAGAAGCATTATTTAGAAGAAGAATTTTTTTTTTTTTCTCTCACTCTTTTTCCTGGTAAAACATAAGAAATCACATGTGTGTAGTGTGGATTCATCTGGCTGAGCTTTGAAATCATTGCAGAAAATACTTGTGGTCTGTCTTCCACCCTCCCAACTGCACGGAGTGGACATGCTCCATGCCTTGGGGTGCCAAATTCAGTTTGAAAGTTCCTTGGGACAGAGACCCATCATTCCTCATTATCCCAACAAAGGCCATACACATCTTGCTGATACATATAATACACACACACACACACACACACACACACATACATATATATATATATATATATACACCAATATATCTATAAAATCATCTTGCCTATAAACCTAGGGTTGTCATGGTGATTTGAAAGCTGCTGTAATGCAGTTAAGCTTATGCACAGACCCACTCTTATTTCAAATCAACCATATGACCACTTACCTTATCTGTAACAGCATCCAACCCGCCCCTGAGGGAGCAAAAACTCTCCATAAGGTTGTGCAGCTGCTTTTTTGGGAGGAGTGGGAGCATCCCCCTGCTTTGGACCTCACCTGGCTGCCAGAGGCTGTCAGCTCTTCCTGCAGCCCTGAGAATATTCCTGCTTATTTATAATTTACCCAATACAAACCTGGGCTTTTTGTTGGGGTTTGGGGCTCTCCTGCAGGAAAAGCCAGTCTGTAATTCTTAGCGACACCTCAAAAGTCTGTCAGGGAGGTGGGAAGCTGCTGTTTTGTCCGTGTGCTTTATTTCTTAAATATTCAATGAGGAGACAACCAGAGGACAGGGAAAAAAAGAAAAGAGGGGTTAATTTTGCCAGCCCTGTAGAGATGCTCTGCAGGGAGCAGTTCAGCTCCAGTGGAAGTCAGTGGGATGGGATCAGGTCTTGGGAAGACATCATGAAACAAAAAGGAGGCGGAATATTAATATTTAATTTTCAAGGATGGGAAGTTTTGTGCCTTTCCTGAAGAGAGGCCTCTCTGTACCCATCATTATTCTGTGTGGCCCTTCCAACTCAGGGTACTCCGATTCCATCATTAAGTGCAAAATTTGCAATTTTTTTCCCCTTCTGTATGGAAAATTAGTCTGTAGATAAAGACAAGATGCTCTTATATGTAAGATATATATGTCTATATTATATATCTATACATTATATATGATATTGCAAGTACAAAGGAAATTTCACTGTATAAAATGGAATTATTACTTCCTCAAATGCTTTTCAGCACCGGGAAGGGCCAGATTCAACATGTTACTGTTCAGTACAGAGGGGGGAACAACAGGTGAATTTGGGGGATTTTTACTCTGACCAGGGACAGGACCCAGGGAAAGGCTGGAGCTTGTGCCAGGGGAAGTTTAGGTTTGATATCAGGAAGAGGTTCTTCCCCCAGAGGGTGTCAGGCACTGGAACAGCTCCCCAGGGAATGGGCAGAGCCCCAAAGCTGCCAGAGACCCAGGAATGTTTGGACAACGCTCTCAGGGATGCACAGGGTGGGATTGTTGGGGTGTCTGTGCAGGGCCAGGAGCTGGACTGGATGATCCTTGTGGGTCCCTCCCAGCTCAGGACATCCGATGATGCTGACTCCATGGTAACACTTTGCAGCCCTGGGATGAACAGCAGGGAAAACCGAGCGGTATTTTAACCTTTTAAGTTGCACGTTTTAACTCTGGGAAGCCAAGGAAGTCGAAGGCAGAATGGAAACGTGAATCCTTCAGTGTGACCTCTGCTCATTTTGAATCCCTGTGGTTTCCAGCAGAGCCATCCAGGGCTGCTCTGGAATGTATGGATGTGGGAAAGGTTGCGGAAAAAGATTATTTAAGAAACAGTATGCAGTGATCTGATAAAAGATGACAACATAATTAATATCCTCGAGGAGGCAGAGTTAAAGCTCTATGAGCCTTGCATTTCTCATTTCCTGACTTTTGAGTGCTTAACTGTGCATATTTAATGTTATATTAAAATAAAGGAGAGGCGCATGTTACAGGCAAAGAGCCCCTTTCCTGCTACTTGAGGATGCTGAATTATTTCACGGAAGATGCATTGTTTTGATGGGATCTGCATGATGTGAATTGAAGTGACATCAGCTGCGAGCCACATTTATAATTCTAATTTATAATATATTCGTAAATGGGGCTGTGCATGATTCTCTCCAGTATCAGAGGACGTGCTGCTTTCTGACAGACATCAGCTGAATGTGAAATCACAGAATCCCAGAATGGTTTGGGTGGGAAGGGGCCTTAAAGCTCATCTCATTCCATGGGCAGGGATACCTTCCACTATCCCAGATTGCTCCAACCTGGCCTTGGACACTTCCAGGGATGGGACAGCCACAGCTTCTCTGGCCAACTTTTAGACAGAGGCAATTCCTCTGGAACTGGTAGGTTGGAGCTGAAATTCCTGAAAGAGTTTTGTCCTGATGGAAACAAGAAGAGGCTGAGCCTGTTTTGCTTCTCTGCATGTGCTGTTCCTTAGAGCAAGTGTTTTGAACTGGGGAGGAAAGCCAGGCCTGGGGAAGTGACCTAGAATGTATTCACAGTTTTGCTGCAGGGGATGGTGGAAGCTCCCTTATTGTAAGACTGAGCTTAAATGAGGTAAAGCTGCTTAGAAACAGATTTCCAAACATAAGGGTAGGTAGTGACTTCTTAAGAAGCAGAGGGGAAGGGGCTCAGTGAGGATTATTCCCAGAGATGTCACTGAGACACACTACAAATGTTTCCTCTTGTAACTTCTTAGGAGAAAAACCTGAATTCTCAGCAGGCAGTGTCACTGCTCTGCTCTTTAATGTGCCTGCCTGGCTGTGCTGCCACCTCCCAGCTCTGGTGTCACAAATCTGCTCAGCCCTGCAGATGGAAGATCACGTTAAATAATAAATTCCCAAATTAATGCACAGCACTTGGAGGTGGAGAGGAAGGTGGAGTATTGAGGTGATGCTGGGGGAATGGCAGCTCTTGGTGTTCATACCCTGGGCTTGCCATCAGACTTGGATGGCTGGAGTGGTGTCAGGAGAAGTTTAGGTTGGAAATCAGGAAAAGAATCTTCCCCCAGAGGGTGTTTGGGCACTGAACAGGCTCCCAAAGGAATGGGCACAGCCCCATGGCTGCCAGAGACCCAGGAGAGTTTGGACAATGCTGTCAGGGACAATGTGGGATTGTTGGGGTGTCTTTGCAGGGCCAGGAACTGGGCTGGATGGTCCTTGTGGGTCCATTCCAGCTCAGGACATTCTGTGATTCCATGAAATCCTGCTCTCATCCTTGTGCTCTCAGAGAACTGGGGCTTTTTTTCTTCACATCTGAACCCTCTCTGTGTTCCAAACACCCAGGAAGGCTCTATCCAAGTACCAACCCTGTGCTAGCCAGCAGGACTGGCCTAGAGGCAGAAGTGCCTTGGCCTAGACAAAATGTAAATTAGGTCATTTTTTTGGCAACTTCAGGAGTTATAAGGCTACTGTATTTATTGGTTGGAAAGTTGCACAAACCCTTGTAAAACATATTTACATCTGCCTCCCAAGGGCACTCACCACAATAAATATTCTTATCAGATCCATAAAATGTCTGGATAGGTATGGAGGGGAGACTGGAATGTGCACAAATGGAGTTTAATGGACATTTCAGGCATTTTCACAGTCCCTGGCACTACTGATGCAAACCTGGAATAATTTTGTTTATGGATGTGGACCCAAACCTAGCAGGAATCAGATTAAGACTCAGGTCTGTTCTGTGGGCAGGGAATTACAAGCAGCTTTCTGTCATCACGAGGCCAATTTCCCTTCACCCAGTCTGTTATTCTGGAAGGCTGAAAATGGTGCAAACTGCATAAAAACAAAGGTCCAGGTGTGCTGGGGCTGACCAAAGGTCCACCCAACCCCTTGCTCCCATGGCAGCCACCTGGGCTGGGCCTTAATCTCAGCCTAAACATGATGAGGTGTGGGAAAAGCGTATCTCAAGCCTTCCTTTTTCAGACAAAACCAGTCAGGTTTGGAGATAAGGTGACTGGAGTAGGAGGGGAGACCTCCAGATTAGAACAATTCCTTCTTTTTCAGAAGGTATTAGGAGGAAAAGGACAAGCTCTGGGTACTGGAAGATTGTGATGTCATTCCTTATTATCTTCAAAGAATAAAGATGCAGAGAGGAGATGTTGTCTTGGAGATTTAGAACAGACTTGGGAAGGAATTTGAGATCCTTCTTTGTGGATCCCTTTGATCCAGCACTTTTCAGACAGTGGAACAGGTTTGATGACCCACCTGGTTGACCAGGCTGGGACTGAGAGCTCTTGCTCTGGCCAGATTCCCAAAGCCATCTGCTCCAGTGCCCACTGGCCAATCCCAGCCTCTGGGACTCTTACTGTATGTTTTGGGACATGCACAGCTCAGAGCTTGTGCTGAAGAGCAGAAGATTCCATAATATGAGGATCTGGAGCCACTCCTCAGCAGGATTTGCAAGACCTTATGGCATGGGACAAGGAGAGATTTGGATGCCACAGGGAAGCTTAACCAGACCAGGGGAAGAATATCCTGGACCCTGCTTGGATGTGGTTGTGGAAAAAGGACAGTTTTTCAGATTATTTTGCTGCTACAAACCTTTAAAAGTTGGTTAAAGGCTAAACTCTGATAATGTGAAAAAACCCCAACAATGAGAAGAAAGTAAAATTCCCCCTGTCAGCAACATCCTTTCATCGGGATAAATAGGAACAAAATAATCCTGCCTTTTATAAAACCACAATTAATTTCTGATCACTGGTAGCATCCTGGATGTTGTCTTCTGCTGTATTTGGACTCCTGGCAGAGAAGGGAGCTGCAAACACTGACTGCCAGGTACCCAAATAATAAAAATAATAAAAAGCTGCCAGGTGATGTAAACTTTGGAGAAGGAATTTCCGTGAAGGGGACGTGAGTCAGGAGTCTCTGTGCCATCACTGCCAGCAGGCTGCTATGTAGGACACCACGGCTTGTGTTCCCTTCACACCCAGTTTGCACCAAAATAGCTCCTCTGGCAACAAAGTCTGAGCTGCAGGAGAAGGAGGAGGAGGAGGAAGAGGAGGAGGAGGAGGTGGAGGATCAGATCCAGGTGCAGTCGCACGGCTGGGAAAAGAGAGGATTCTGGCTTCTCCTCTCTCCTGCTGCCCGCTTCCACAGTTCCTTTCCACATGGATTCGTGTGCTGAGCCACTTCAGAGATCTCAACTGGCACAAAATATTGTGGGTTAGTTTTCCACTGATACAATTCTCATGGCAAGTTGTCCAGAAGGCAGCAAGAGCTCCAGCACTCACCTGGGGAGACTGGGAGAGCTCTGAGCAAGTCCCTTGCAGGAGCACTTGTGCCTTTGGCCAGGGGACACCAGCACCTCAGCTTGTCATACTGGTATATTGATTTTTTTACGTAACTCAGTGAACTGTTGGACTCAGCAGCCTTAGAGGTCACAGAGTCATGAAATGTTTTGGGTTGTAAGGGACCTTAAAGCTCATCTCACTCCACTCCCTGCCAGGGGAAACCTCCCACAATCCCAGGTTGCTCCAAGCCCTGTTCAACCTGGCCTTGGACATTTCCAGGGATCCAGGGGCAGCCACAGCTTCTCTGGGCACCCTGTGCCAGGGCCTCACCACCCTCACAGCCAGGAATTCCTTCCCCATATCCCATCTATCTCTGCCCTCTGGCAGTGGGCAGCCATTCCCTGGGTCCTGCCCCTCCATCCCTTGTCCTAAATTCCTCTCCAGCTCTCCTGGAGCCCCTCTAGGCCCTGGAAGGGGCTCTGAGGTCTTCCAGGATCCTTCTCTTCTCCAGATGAACCCCCCCAGCTTGTTGAACTTGGTTGCTGGGCCAATCCTCATGGGTCTTCCTTCCTACCTGAATCAGATGGAAATCTGCCTCAGACCCATTAAGTTCATTCTTTGTGACATTGCTTTCAGTGACAGCTTTGAATGGGGGAGATTTATGTCTGAATTCAAGGAATAGAGCAGGGCATCCTGGAAGTGATTCCAGGTGAGTGACCCAATGTCCTGGTACAAATATTGCTCAATTAAGACGTTTTCCATCACATTCTCTCTTACAAATGTGGATGTTTTATTGATGCAGAGCTAAATCAAGTATCTGCCATCACTACACTCTCTTCCTCCACTCCCAGCTGGCATTTCATGCAGCACATATTGCAGTTTTCTTTTTGAACAGAAGCCTTTTCATCTACTGGAAAGCAGAAAAATGCCATAGGTGACATAGTTTAGCAGCATTAATCACATTAAATCTGTCTGAACTGCTGCAGATGGGAAAAAAAAAAGTCCTTTTTGCATGTCAGGGCTCCAGGAAAACTGATTTTCCTTTCAGAGATGAGAACTGCATTTTCCTTTCATTTAGTTTAAAGAGAACAGAAACTTTGGCCTTGAAAGGATTCCCTGGGTCAGCTAATGTGATTCCTTGTTATTCTGGGCAACAATCTCATGGAATCCTTCCCATAAAAATGGATCAAGTACCATTTAATACCTAGTGAGGTTTTTCTCCCAGATATTCCCATTGTGAGGGGAATAACCTTATTTATCCGAGAGTAAAAGATTTTGGTTGTAATATGTTTTATTTAATTTCCACGTGTCTTCATGGCCAATTGAGCCACAGCTGTGGTTCAGATTCTCTCTCAAACCCTGTCCACATCTGCTGGTTGCTCATGGGCCTTGGACAGGGGACAGAAATGCTTTGGAGGACCGGGATAACGTGGAATGGCAATTCTGCTTTGCCAGATGGTGCCATTTTTTAGGAGAAAACTGTCAGTCTTTGCCTGTTGGACTAATTCCTTGTGCCAACCACTACAATAAAGCTGATAATGGATGATTTGAGAGGTTGAAACCATGGAGGATTTAGGGATTTTCTTGCACTGGAGCTTGAGTGAGCTTTTCATCAGTGCAGGAGTTGAGGCTGTGGATTCCCTATACAGCACAAATATGGGATGGAGCAATGAACAGGCACCAGAATGGGGTGAGTTGTCCTGAAGTTTAATTGTGGAATCATTGGAAAAGACCTCTAAGATCATCCAGTCATAATGCTCTGCTGCCAAGGAGTGGGGGGAGAGGATCCATGGCAGAATCCTGGGAGATCCTTGGATAGGTTCCACTGGCTTGCCAAAAAAGCCTTATTTTGACAGCCAGTTTGATCCCAAAATCTTGGAAAGGCAGCACCCTGCCTCTCTGAGGTTGGCTGATGCAGGTTCTGGTTCAGCAGCACAGTGGAAATCAGCTCCTAAGGCTTAGAGATATCATGGAGGTAGAAATCACCTAATTCTGAAAGATTTATCTGCAAATATCATCCAGTGGGAGATGGATATAAATGCCAGAGCAAAAGTGCCATCCAAATGACAAATGACTGAAGGCTGCTCACCCCAGCTTGTGTCATCAGTAGGTAAATTAGTGGAATAATGTTTTCAGCTGCTTGATAACGTACAGGTGGAAGAAAAAAAAAAAGCACAATGCTAATTAATATGAAACAGATTAGGAGATGCCCCAAACAGCCTCAGAAATTGTAAAGCAGTGTAAAAGTTCTGTAATGTGAATAAACTGTGGCAGAAAGACAGTCCCACCAAGCAGCCTGGTGTAGTCATGGGAGGAAATTTTTAATGTCCGTATCCAAGAGATTTCTTGGATAATTCTGTCCCTGGATTCCACTTGTCTCATTAAGAGGTGCTTCATGGGTAAAGTTTGAAGGGCAGAGTCTGGTTTCATCCATGGTATTAATTACTACACATAATCTACTTTTGGAAACAGGTTGGCCACATGCAAACTGCCCTTGGGAATGATCCCTGGCACCCCATCTTTGAAACTGTGCTGGGAAAGGATGGGAAATGAAGTTAGTGGAATAAAAACACACCGTGGACTGCTCTAAACCCTTTCAGTTTTGATGATGAAGTTCTTCTGCCTGTGCCTATCATGAGGTTGGAAAAACTCTCCACGACCTTTGAGTCCAACCATTCCCCAGTGCTGCCAAGGCCACCACTGATCCATGTCCCCAAGTGCCACATGGCTTTTAAATCCCTCCAAGGATGGGGACTCTCCCACTGTCCTGGGCAGTGCAACCCTTTCAGGGCCATTTTTAGCCTTTTTTTTTTTTTTTTTTTTTTTTTTTAATCATTGAAGATTTTGCTTTTCATGCCTGGATTTAAATCGTTCTTTTTCATCCATTTCTGAGTGCTCAGCTCTTGATGATCAGTTGGTTGATTCCCCATGGTTTTCCACTCCTCTTCATATTGATATTGGAGCTGTTGGCACTTCCAAGTGGCTGGAACTTGCAGGAGATGGGTGAGGTAGTAGGGGCCTGGAATAAGGAATATTTGATGCCTGTCTTAATGGGAAAGGAGAACCTGGCAGTGTAGACATCAACCACAATAATTCCTTGAAATATGCTGGCACAAATAATCGGAGCCTTCGCAAGCACACAGAAAATCCTTGTAAGCAAGAAAAGGCAACCAGGTCTACACGGAGCTGCTAGAAAGTCAGCAGGAAATTTGCTGGAAGTCTGAAGTCAGAGCATTTAACAAGAGTTTTGATATTTGTTCTGTGTCAAAAGAGAAAGTTGCATTGAATGGAGCTCACAGGGCTCTGGTTTTGGCAAGAGAATGTAACTCTTGTGTTTGGAGTGGAAAACAGCAAGGCTGGGAGACAGGGGGAAAGATCAGGAAAACAGCCATTGGGAAAGCTGGAAATGGAGCTGCTTCTGCTGTGGGACTGTAGGATGGCTGAGAGAGGTGTCCAGCCTGGAAAAGAAAAGGCTCCAGGGAGACCTTAGAGCTCTTCCAGTGCCTAAATGGACTCCAAGAGGGTGACTGGACAATACTAAGTGTAGAACACAGTTTACACATGTAATAGAATGAATTCTTTTGGAAAAATCTGGTGTAATGAGTGTTAATTGCCATAATGAGGGAGTTGGAACTAAATGATCCTCAAGTCCCTTCCCACCAGAACCACTCCGTGATTCTATTTCCAGCACCTCTCCTCTGCAAACACTTCAGTTTCAACCTACAGAATCCTTTTATTCTCTGTTTGGTTCAACTTGTTCAGGAGAATCACAGGCCTTCATGGGAACTTGATTATCTCACTGCTAGAAGTCAACCCCAGAACGAAATGAGAGCAACTTCTGATTCTTGTCTTATTTTACATTGGCTCTGGATGTGCAGAAGGGGTTAAATCTCTCTCTCCATCCCGCACACACGCACACAGAGCCCAACACAACACTTCGTTCCATGTGTCTGCTTGGCAACTTGGGAGAGTTTTGCTGGCATGTGGGAGAGACCTGCAGGAGTCAAGTGCAGCATTAATGTGAGTTCCCAGTGGCTTCGGGGGAAGCTCATTACTGACCTGGCTTCGGCGTCTTCATTTACAGTAATGCTTTAAATATTTAATCCATCTCTCCTTCTTTCCTGTCATGGGCCATTTTCCCTCAATTGATTCCTTGTTTGGGGTGGGGGGCAGGGATGGTTAGAATGCATTTATGTTAGTGGAATTCTATAAATTATCCTCATTAAGAGGCCTGGTAACAACAGGCCAGCATGGGATTCGTCAAAGTTTTGTGTTGCACTTTTTTTGCCTCAGGTTCCCAAAGCACTTCAGAGGCACTCGCTGGGTAAAGGTGAGGAGCAAAGCTTTGCTGAAAGTTTAAAAATCAGAGGGAAGAGAAGTGGAAAGCTGGCATGAGAATCATGGAGTGGTTTGGGTTGGAAAGGACCTGAAAAACCATCTAGTTCCTACCCTCCCACCATGGGCAGGGACAGCTTCTGCTATCCCGGGTGACTCCAGCCTGGCCTTGGACACTTCCAGGGATCCAGGGGCAGCCACAGCTTCTTTGGACAACCTGTGCTAGTTCCTTATCAGTTTTCCCAGCAAAAAGGTGCATGGTCTTCATGGCTGCATCTCCTGGGACTCCTCACCAGGTCAGGCAACGCCACAGCTCCCATGTGGTCAAGCAGTGCCCTTGTATCACACAGTTCAGCTCTGCTGCAAGTAGCAAGCAGGCACATAAAGGGACAGGCAGGGAAGAGACCTGCCCCAGCCTCTCATTCTGCAGCCTCATAAATCTTGAGTTGACTTTACAGGATCACAAATCAATTCTTCCCCAAAGTCAAATATTTTTGGGTGATATTTTTAGTGAGATCTCTAAGACTCTGTAATCCCATGAAGTCAGCATCAGGCAGGATGTGAAGATGGTCAGGAAAATCACGAAAACAATATCACACCTCTGGGGTTGTAAAGGGGTCTTGGAGTGCAGTTTGGCCCTGTTCTTGATGACCACAAGATCTCTTTATGATCATATAAAGAAAGAGATGGGGGGGGTTTGCCTTTCATCAAGTCGGGCTCAGAGAAGAGAATAAAACCCTTCAGTATCTGGGGGGAAATGCTTTTAATGGGCAGGAAAACCAGGGTTTCAGCAAATGTACTTTGAAAGTGAATCACAGAATGTTTTGGGTTGGGGGGGACATTAAGGATCATCAGTTCCAACCCCTGCCATGGCTCCACTAGACCAGGTTGCTCAAAGCCCCATCCAACCTGGAAAGAACAACAAAAATATTAAAAATAAATCAAATCCCTTGCACATTTCCTCAGTGTTACTGATTTTTATTTATCAATCAGCCAAGAAATGCTCAGGTGTGTCAGATATGCAGTATCTGTGTTTGCACTGCCAATCTTAAATCTGGTGTGTCCTCAGTTAGCTGGAACAACAAATTAAAAGAAAACACCCCCAAGCCTGACCTGCTCCTTGATAGCTCAGCATGGAGTGCTATCCTACAAGTGCCACAAGAGTTTTTCTGCAAATACCACTGATCCAGCAGAGAAGAAAGAGAAAGCCAAGTTCATGCTCCGTGGAAAGAGGGTATTTTCATTTCAAGGAACATTTATTTTCATCACAATATCTAGTAATACCACCCATTATTACACAGCTAAAACGCTCAGCCTTTGAACCCAGAAAATGGTGTAGGACTCGAGGACCAGGCTCTGTCCAACTCCATTTGTGCTGCCACAATTTAAGCAAGGATTTGAGGAGTGGGCTCTGAATACCCACAAATTGCAGAACAAACACTGCTGCTGTCATTATTGATGGTTTGTGTCCTTGATACAAGTGCTGCATCTCAAGGAGAGGAGTATTCATGGATGGTCCAGTGCTGACTTTCTTGGAACCCTTCATTTCAGTTTTGTTTGGTGAGTGCTGCAGGCTTTGAATGAAGATGCAACATTTCATTTACTCCCTCTTTTCTTCCCTGGAAGCTGTCAAAGGATGAGAGCTGTGATTGTAATTGAAAACATCCCAACAAAGCCTCAAAATTATTATAACTGAAATTAAAAAATCTTATTCTTTAACTACTCTTAGGCTTCACCTTGAAAAACCATGGCTGACCTTCAAAGAGGAATTTCGTGGCTAATAATAAGAAGAATTTGATAATTTAGCAGATACTGACCATTCCTTTTCCTATATGGTCACAAAGAAACCTCAGCCTTCTAATTGAAAATGTGATTTGCTTTGACCTGGAATCACAGTGAGGAATTCTGGCACCTCAGTCTTGCCAGTGGAGCTGGATGCTCCCCATTTTAGGGATGTCTGACAGTTCCTCTCAGAAGTCTTTTCCCTCAGTTGATTGATACTTCAGCAGACATTAATTTGGGATGGGAGGGGTGGGTGTGACATTTTCCTTGCCAGTTTTCTCTCTCCTCAGACTGATATTTTTAAAGTTCCAGCCAAAATTGTTGGGAGCAGGAAGCTGGAGAAAAACATGTTGTTTTCAATTCTAAAATATTTCTCCCAGCCTGTCTACGAGGAGCTTAGGTTGGTACCTCCCCGCTGCAGAACAGGGATCTGAAGGAGGTGTTTTTAACGCATATCCTGATTGCTTTTTTTTTTTTTTTTTTTTTTTAATCTCCCAGTGGAAATTTCCCTGGCTTTTCTTAATTTACAGACAGTAAAAAACTCAAACACAAAAAACAAAAAAACAAAAGAAAACAAAAAAAACGCCCAAAACAAAACAAAACAAAACAAAAACCCCCAAAAAACCAACCAAAAAAACCTCACCAAGACACATTTGGGAGAGATGTCACAGCATTTAAAAGCTGAAGCCCTCAAGAGATGCTGCAGGGGGATGTGTTGTGCTGCTCTGGCTGTACCTGCTCCAACACCACGGTGTGTTTTCCAAGAAGACAGGGATGACCCTTCCCATTCTGGCTGATGTTTGCTCTTTAAAAATTTGGAAGCCAGGTTCTCCTGGGGGTTTAAAGTGATATTAAAGTGATGAGGGACAAGCTGCCCTGTTAGAAGGCAAAAAAAAGAAAAAAAAAATCAAATTTTAAGGGCCAAAAAAGGGAATGTTGGGACAAAGAGAGGGGAACAAGAGAGGTAATGGGGGAGAAATGTTTTGGGGCTACTCAGAGACATTGAAGGGGGAGATGGGGCCAGGGGAGCCAGACCCTGGTGATGAAAGGGAAAAACAATTCCTATTTCTTGGCCCAAGGACTGCTTATCACACCACAAGCCAGCAGGGTGACTATTTAAATCATAGAATCGTTGCATCCCAGCATGGTTTGGGTTGGAAGGGACCTCAAAGGCCACCAATCCCAACCCCTGCCACGGGCAGGGACGCCTTCCATTATACACAGCTGCATCCCTTCTCCTTTTCCCTGTTTTTAGCATCCCATACGCAGCACATGATCCTGCAGCTCCTCATTTCCCAGGGAACACAGCTTGGAGCATAAGAGCCGTGTCAAACTCCCCAGAACAAAGTGCTTGGTGGTGGATTCCATCATCCCAGCAATCCCAGGGAACATCCCCTTCTGCAGTGTCAGGTATTAGAGAAGGAGCAAGACACACTCAGAGGGGGGAAAAAGAAAGGAAATCAAGCTGCTTTCATGCATTCTTTGTAATTATTTTTCCCCTGTTGTTCAGAATTCTAGTTAAAAAAAAAAAAAAAGGAAAAAAAAAAAAAAAAAGGAAGGAAAAGAGGGCTCTAACATTTACTGGCAGTAATCATTGCACCATCTGCTCCGGGAGCTGCTTCCAGAACACACGTTCTCAGCTGCTGAGCAGTCAGCTCCCTATCCCTTCCTCTCAGAGACAGGGATGCCAGCAGTTCCTAAACTGTAACAGCATGAACAAGCCTTTTTCTTTTCTTTTTTTTTTTTTTTTCCTCTTTTTCCCTTTCAGTTGCTGGATTTTTTTTTTTTTTTTTTTAAGGCAGGAGAGTTTGGAATCTGTTTTTAAGACTGAGCTCTTCCCAATTTGAGGTTCTTTATCTGAGCATGTGCGGTGTCAAAAATATGGAGAATTTTAATATTTCAATATTTCAGAGTGCCCCAAGGGGGGTTGCTTTGTAGCAGAACTTCACTGGCAGCTGGGCTGCTCTCAAGGACGGATTTATCCCATGTTACTTCTGGGGAGAAGCTTTCCTGGTGTGATCCCCTCCTGCCTGGTCATGGACACCTCTGATTTCTGCTCTCATGATCCATAAATGAGCTCAGCTCCAGCTTCTTTCCCTTCCATTCTGCATGCAAAGTCAGCACTGAGCAGTTCAATATCCCTGCCTTCCTTAGGCATCCCAAATCCATCAGGGAACCACAGGATATGAACCAGGAGGAGATTCCTCACCCCCAAACAGGCTGAAAAGAGCTGGGACACCCAGGGTTGCCCTCTCTGTGCTCCTGCATTGCTGCCCTTTGGCTGGTGGGGAGCAGAAGCTCTTAAGGAAATATGTGACCAATTTGGAGGGCAGGGCTGACAGTAATTAGCTAGTCCATCCTGTCCTTGGATGCTTCTGTGTCACTGACTCCCCAGTCTGTGGCTCTTGAGCCCTCTATTGTTGCTTATCTCGGCAATAACAACCCACGGTCTCTGTTTGTCCATTTAAATTCAGGATGAAAAAACATCCCCCAGTGCAAGCCCCTCTTCAGCCCTCCCACTGCAGAGCCAACGCTTCCCAAAGAAATGAGGCAGAGTGGATGCAGAGCCCATTAGGCCTGTCCCAGGAGGCAGGGATCTATAGCTTACAGATGTGCTCACAGAGAGAAATCTGCATTAGGAAAAAGAATTCCTGCTTGACCGGCGGATCTGTGCTAAACCACACGACTGGAAATGCAGCTTTGCAGGGAGAAGGGACTCTGTGGGATGGCTTTGTGTGATTTTATCTGGGTTTCACTGCAGCAAGAGCAGATTTACTCCTTTACAAGCAGGACAAATAGGATTTCTCCCTCAGCCTCGTGCACTCGCTCTCAAGCTGGATGGGTGTTTTCCCATCCAGAATTCAATGTTGGGATTTCTTTTGGATCAGCATTTGATCCAGCTGAACAGTTGTTTTCACACCTGGAAATCAGGGTTGGGTTTTTTGGGGATCAGCATTTGAGCCAGGTGAACTGTAAAGCACATCACAGAGCTTGGAGCCTCAAAAGCACTTTGGGAATCTCCCTTATTCTTCAAGGCACTGCCTGTGTGCACAAACCTCTGGATTTTCACAGGCTGTGACAGTCCCACCAATTCTCTGCTGCCATTTAAGAAAATACAAATTTCTGGGGTCAAATGGCTTGGACAGACAATTTATAAAAAAAATATTTATCCTCCTCATAACAGGGGATTGCGACACAGGGTAGATCAGAAGATGGACAGAAGTAGTTGGGAAGACAAGAAATGGAAGATAAAATGAGAAAGCAGGAAAACAAGAAAAATGGGAAGGTATTTGGACCTGAAAGGGCTCCCAAATATTGATGCTGATTTCAAATATTCCCTCTGCAAGGCAAGCCCACCCACTGACCTCCTGTTGCTGGTAATGGGGACAGGAGCTCCTCATAGTCCTGTTGTTCCTCCCCAGTTGATTCTTAGATGTAGGGCTGTGTGGTAGAGGGGAAGAGGAAGATTCCTTGCTGGATGGATGATTTTTAAGACCAAAAGCCCTTTTCACACCCAGGCAAGTGCTGGTGCTGTCACTGGGTGGGTGGCTGTGTCACACAGGCTGTGCAAGATGAGGCAGCCATGGGACACAAAGCATTGCTTGCTGAAGAGAATGAGGAACAGTCCATGCTTGGGAGGCTGGGAAAGAACAAACTGAATGACCTCATTCCTTCTATGGATGCACAGATGCCATAAGTGGGGATTAAGGGCAGCAGATTTGAGACCATCCGTGGTGTCAGGCACTGTGGGAGAGGCCATGCTGACTTGTGAACTTGGATCTGTTGCTTGGACGAGGGTGGGAAATCCTTTCATGTGTTTTTTCTGCCCACTCCAAGTTCTCTGGGTGGTGGCAACCCCGTTGCTCTCCCTGGAGAAAGGACAGCATGGCAGGGCTGGCAGCTGCTGGTGCCTTGATCACAGCGAGCGCCTGGACCGAGCGCCCTCGTTCCTTCCAAAATCCCTCCCGGGACCCCACGGAGATGGACACAAAGAGGCAGCCAAAGGGAAGCAATTGTTCTCCAAAGGGAGGAGTCGAGGGGTGCTGCTAATGCTGGGATTCCTCAGAGCAACACGTCCTGGGGCAGCTGCCGTGCCAGGAGAGGCACCGAGCCATGCACGGCTCCTCCAAATGCTCCGTTGGCTTCAAGGAAAGAAGAAGGCAGGGGACAGGGCAGAGACCCCGGTGGAGGTAGGGAGGTGTTTGGGGGGCCCCCATCACTTCTTTTACTTGCTGTAACAGCCTAGAAATGAACAATTTGGAGGTTTCATAACGCTCTTAATTAGGACAAACTTAAAAAGGACCACTTGGCATCCTTGGTGGTGGAAGCCATGTGCTACCTGCAGCAGGCCAAGTCCAAAATGAAACTGATTTTTCTCTCTTACCTACATTCTGCATTCAGGCAGCTGCTCCTAACAGGTGCTCGCTCTTTTCCTAGCAGATGGTGACAAAAAATGGGTTTGTTGGCAGGTTCTGCCACGGAGCAGCCTTCTTATCACACATATTGATGTGTATACAAACACACACGTGTTATCAGGTGTTGGGTTTCAAAAGGAATTCTCCTTCTGAGAGAAGGTCACTCACATGGGGGGTTTAGCCCGGATGGTCTGTGCCTGTCTCTTTTGTTCCCTGGGTCTAAAGGCATTTGGAGACTTTGCTGCCATGTCAAAGCCCCCCAAATATTGGCCATTAGTTCTGATCTCCTGGTGTATCTGAAGGTGTTTTAGGAGGAACATGTGGTGTTATGCCGTGTCCCTTCATATCTATCATAAATCCTTAATTGCCTAAATAGCAATTAACTCCTAAAGAGGCAGGTTTTAGGTGGGGAATACCCTGATATTTTCTCCTTGCTCCTGGTTGTGGTAATATAATAGAAATGCAGAAATCAGAGTAGGATGTGTTGGAAGGGATCTTAAAGATTCTCTCATTTCAAGGATCTCTCTCTTTAAATAAAACAACCAGTTAAGAAGATGCAGTGGAATAGAGACAGAGCAATGCCTTTAAACAAAGTGCAGGGTTTTATCCTGGGAAATGCACCAGGGCTCTGAGTGCTGAAGTGTTTGAAGCTGCAGGGAAAGCATCCGGAGAGGATTTGTGCTGTATCCATCACCCAGCGAGAGGCAGCTGTCAAACAAATCCCTTTGGTTCTTGACTCTGCTTCCACCCCCCAGATTCTGCCTGGTGAGGGCTGTGAATTTGTCAAAATGGTGCAAAGCAATGCCAGCTTTGGGGAACTGGGGAACTTTTCCTCCTTCTATTCCTTGTGCAGGGAGCACCCGGCAGAGCCATCCTCGCCCTGCTTTGCTGCTCATTTCAAAGGAGCAGCCTGAGCCAAGAGAACCAGATGAGGGTGACATCTGGCCATGGAGCCTCTGCCAAGTCACTGCTGTTCTGTAGCTGGCAGGAAGATGATGTGCTGCAAATGCCAGGTTCTCTCTGAAATGTAAAGTGCATTCCCTGCATTTTCTTTGCTTCCTCTCCAGCCTCAATCAGCTTGGTATTTTGTTTTACTAATGGCCAAATTCAAATCTCCTTTCCAGACACAAAAATCCATCCCAGTGGTGGTGGGTGATTTATACAACGAGTGGAATTTGACCCTGTAGTCCAAAAGGGTCTTGTATTTTCTAAGCTTCCTGACAAATTAACTTGTTCACTGTAAGTCTCATTCAAATCTCAGCCCCTGTGGGGTGTGTTTGTGCTGAGGGTCACTAACCAAATAGATCAGAATTGTTTGTACCTAAATTCTTCCAGGAAGGAGCAGGCAGAGTTTGGGGCAGGTGGAAATGCTAAAGAAGCTCTGGAGGTTTCCTTCACTGATACTTTTCTGGAAGCCTAAGATGCACCCCTTTAATAAAAACATCACTAGAGCTCATCAAGAAACTTGAGAAAGAAATCTGCTGCTCCTAAAAGGTAGGGACAGTTAAAAGAAACTTTTGGGGTTGGAACTAGGTGTGCTTTAAGATGCTTTCTAACCCAAACCATTCTGTGATTCTGTGACTGTAGGTGCCCTGTACACATAGTTACTCCCCGCTGTGCCCAGAAGGAGTAGGGATGGTGTGGGAAGCAGCTGAAGCTGTAGGATTTACCCTGTTTCCTTATGAAGCATTTTTATTTTCACCCTTGTTGCTGAACTCTCAGCACTTTTGGCAGCTGTGAAACAGTGCTGGGTTTGCAGCTGCTGTTCCATCCAAGTGCATCTTTTCCTCCTCCTCTGCTAAAATGATCTTGCTGCAACAGTTTTCATAACTGTATAAGAAAGGGAATTGTATTAAACCATTGACAGGCTGGGAGAGCTGGGAATGTCCAGCCTAGTGTAGAGAAGGATCCAGGGAAATATTAGAGCCCCTTCCAGAGCCTAAAGGAGCTCAAGGAGAGTTGGAAAGGGACTTGGGATAAGGGCCTGGAGGGACAGGACAAGGGGGAAATCATTACAATTTTATTTTTAGCTTCATCAAAAGTTACCCTCTATCATCATAGGAATAGTTGAAAATGTGTTGAATCAAAATCAAGTTTTATCAGATTTGTCAAATAAGGGGGGACTTTTGCATTGAAGGATACATACAGATACCATAACTAAATTGAACCCACCCAGTTGATCAAAGGGATGGAGCATCTCTCCTGTGAGGAAAGGCTGGGAGAAATGGGATTATTCAGCCTGGAAAAGAGAAGCTTTGGGGTGACCTAATTGTGGCTTCCCAGTACCTGAAGGGAGGCTGGAATAAAGATGGAGAGGGACTTAGGACAAGGGATGGAGGGACAGGACACAGGGAATGGCTTCCCACTGCCAGAGGGCAGGGATAGATGGGATATTGGGAAGGAATTGTTCCCTGTGAGGGTGGTGAGGCCCTGGCACAGGTTGCCCAGAGAAGCTGTGGCTGCCCCTGGATCCCTGGAAGTGTCCAAGGCCAGGCTGGACGGGGCTTGGAGCAACTGGGGGTAGTGGGAGGTGTCGGAACTGGATGGATTTAAAGGTCCCTGTCAACTCCAAACCATTCCATGATTCCGTGATCCTATGGATCAAGTTCGATGCTATGTAACTACTCAGCAGGAAATATCATCGTAATTATCGAACAGAATCTGGGTATCTTTAGATTCTGTCCTTACCAATTATCCTATGCACCCTCCTGGAAAACAGTCAGATAGCACATGAAACTATCAAGGCAGTATTCTTTATTGTCTGCCAGAAAAGAAATTGCTTGATATTATCCCAGTTCTTGAGAACAAAACCTATTTTCCCTGAAAAGATAAGGAACAGCTAATTCAGGTTTTGCAGAGCACGTGCACCGTTATCGTTAGGAAGGAGCTTAACCAACCTGAAAGCAAATGCTAAATGATCCAGATCTTGGTCTTATTAAGCTTGTGTGTGTTTTTCCTACCACTTAAAAGCCTGAGGATCAGGGTAAATGAGATTTTCTGGAAGGCAAGGCTTTCAAGTTTACCTCCCTCTCTTCCTAAAGCACGGAGGCGATGCCTCTGTTTACGCGGAGCTCCAACGGAGCGAGTGCATCCCTGCTGCAGCGTTTCATGGAACATCCTTTGTTTATTCACACTGTGCCACTTTTAAACTTCAGATGTAAACAACAAAGACTTCTTTGTATTTCACACTATCTCATACTCACTACCTTCTGAAGTCCAAAGCCAAAACACTGTGGAATTTTACCCTCCTCACACTTTCTCCTGCTTGTTGGATGGGTTCTTTCAGCCTTTACTATTTATAGTGGCTGGAAAACTACTTATCTTCTGATTAAAACATGCTCTGTTCATTTTCTCTTGACTTTTCAATCCTTGGAATGGGCAAAAAATTGTATTGCCTGGTAGCCATTTCAAATATAATTTTGGTCGTAATTATGCATATATTTGATAACAGAAGAAATTTGTCATCCTGAAGGATCCAAATTGCTTTAAAGTATTCAGCCTCTCTCTGATCTGCTACGTGGATTAAAAATATAGCAAATATTCCACTGAAATCATCTGGACAGAAATGTCAGAAAAGCCTAGGCTGGAAATGCAGCAGCTGCCTGACAACACACATTGAGGGAGACAGAAGAATTTTGGTTCTGTTTTAAACCAGAGTGGGATTTTTGGTTGGAAATTTCACAGAGCTGCAGCTGCACTGATCCTTGAGATCCAGCACTGGGGTGTGCCCCCTGTTTTATATCCACGGGGGAAGGACCTCGATTTTCTGTTTCATTTGATGTGCAGTGTTGTGGTGCTTAGATCGGTCTCATGCTGGATCCATGTCCTCTCTCTTTGATGATGTTTGGAGAGGGCAGCCATGGGGGAATTGAAGATCTTTGGAGATGATGTCTCCATTGGGGAAAAAAAAGGACAATATCCAAAAAACCAGAAAAATGTGGTGTTGGTTTTTCCCTTTCCAAGGACCATCCTTTATCATCCCTTCCCCTTAGGCTGCATTAGAGCATGAGCAATATCTGATGAGCCATATATAAGTGGTGGCCTTGGTAGTGCTGAGGATAGTTGGACTTCATGGTCTTAGAGGGCTTTTCCAGCCAAAAATTTTATGTGATTTTATGATTCTGTTTTGCTGGAACATTCAATGTGTAACATAAATAGTTTTGCTGTAAATTGTTGGGAATATTTGACCCGTGGAGGATCCTTCTGAGATATTTCCTTATATAAGAAACCACCAATACAGACTGAAAATAAAGGTGACAGCATCGAGTTTAGCAGGTGAGGCTCATGGTGGGTGTTCAGGGTGAGTTTTTCACCTCTCCAGAGAGTGGTCAGCAAAATACAAACTACCTCCCAGCTTTTTGTGGGGGTGAAATGGTTTAGGGTTATAGACCAATGGTCATGGGAGGCTGAAGGGAAATTCCCAGTGTTTTATTAGAGGCAAAATAGGTATCAGGGATGACAGGTTTCCCAACAATTTCCAGTGTAAAGATATTTAAGGTATTCCAATATAGCAAATTTTATTATTTTAGCAGTAAATATTTGTGCATGGTCTCTTGTCTGGAAGTCTTTCCCTCCAATCACAACAGAAACAATTTCTGTTTTTTTTCAGGATGAGTTTACGTTAAGATAAATTGTTTCTCTGGAAAACTCATATGTGTTCCTGAGAAACTGTCGTGCTTATATATCATGGAAGAAATACTTGATGGAAATCCAGTGAGAAAAATAAAATTATGGCAGTGTAACAGCAGAGCTGACCTGAGCCCTCTGGGTTTGATATGGCAAATGAATGCTTTTACTTCTTCATTGCTGCTCCCCTGAATAAAAAATAATTGCAGAGCCTTACATTCATTGCCAAGGGCTCACACCCAAGGGAGCACCACAAGCTGCTCTGCACTTGGAACAAAACGTGATCCAGAGATAAGTGAGCTAATGGAGGTGGGAAAGTCTTGTCAACACAGTATTTACATGTGGAGGGTTTTATTCTGTCCACAGGCAGCTGGGGCTTAGAGTACTTTTGGACCTGAGTCAGCTTCTCAGAGTCATCCAGGGCCAAACCACTTGTGGTCTCCAGAGTGGAAGGTTCTTCTCTGAGCTTTGTTGCTGTGTGTGTGGGTCATTTCCCCCATCCCAGCTTGGCTCTGGCCATTGTTATTTCAGGAGTATGAGAGTAAAGGATGAGTGATTAGGGGAGGAGACTCTGCTGTCTCCAGCCACGGAGGAGATTTGAGCTTTAGATCACTGGAAGTCAGGACGGGGCAGGAGTTTTCTTAGGCATCATCAATTATCCGTGCAGGATGTGCAGTAAGAGGCTGTTTGGCTGCGTTAAAATTGGCCAGACAAACAGAATTTCCATCTCTCTCAATGGCTCCTTCAACACCTAATTAGCTCCCAGATGCTACTGGAGCAAGATGTCTTTTATCTTTGCTAATGTTATCTCCCTCTACCTCCTAAATGCCTGCCCGTGCCATTCCCCACTTTCATCTCTCTTCCCTCAGGAGAAAACAGGATGGGTGTTCAGGAAGCTCCACACTGAAGGTCAAGCTTGTAAAGACTCGGGGTCAAGCTGATCCTGTTAAACCAGGCAGTATCTGGAGCAAAAAAGCTTTGAATCCAGAATTAGATGGATATGATGGAGAGCAGGATACAACTTCCTTCCTATGCACGTTCACAGGATCAGCATGCAACAGGAAAAAATAGAATTGCAGATTCTATTTCACTGTAAATTGCATTTAAGACAATTTAGGACAAATTCAAAGCTCCTCTTTTCCCATTGTGGGAGAAGGTACCATGAAATCTGGCTGGATAAATGTGATATTTCAGCTGGCAGAGCTCATTGTTGTGGGCAACATTCAGGTTTTACACTCGGAGGTAAAATAGGAGGAAATATCAGCCTAACTGCACTCCTGGTCCTCCCTAGACCCTCTGAGCACAACCACTTGGGGCTGAGTTAATACCAGGCTATCATCCAACTGTGATTTACCTTGGCAGGACTGATGGATATCCAAGCCCAGCAATTCCTTCCCCTCTGGCAGGGAGGAGTGGCCAAACAACCTGCTCCAAGCTAAGTGGTTAAGAGGGAAACATTTCAGAGAGAGCAGATCTTCAAAGAGAGGGAACACACTTTATACACACACCCAGCTTTCCCTAAGGCTCCTGGAGATGTGTCTTCAGCCAGGATCAGTTTTCTCCATTCCAGTGACGTGTTCCATTGTGTGAAAGATTTGTCAACGGGGAAAAGCTTGGATAAAGTCAGTGTTGCAGTTTTATGGATGAAAATCAGGATTCTTCAGCTTAGACTTTGTACCATCTTCTTTTTCTATCCTATTTCCTTCTTACCTGCTTTTCCTCTGTGCTGCACTGAAGGAATACATTCCTGGGAAAAATTCCAGCAGGTTCCTGCAGCAGCACTTCTCCTCTTTGGCCAGGGAATGGGAAATCCCTACAGGATGTGTCCCGGGCTGCATCTAAAGCTGTGTGATCAGCAGGCCAGGGGAGCTGATTCCACTCTGGTGTACCCCACCTGGAGCTCTGTGTCCAACTCTGGGAATCCCAACATGAGAGGGATGTGAAGCTCCTGGAGAGAGTCCAAAGGAGGCCATGGAGATGCTCCAAAGGCTGGAGCCCCTCTGCTCTGGAGACAGGCAGAGCTGGGGGTGTTCGCCTGGAGGAGAGAAGGATCCAGGGTGACCTCAGAGCTCCTTCCAGGACCTAAAGGGGCTCCAGGAGAGCTGGAGAGGGACTTGGGACAAGGCATGGAGGGACAGGACACAGGGAATGGCTTCCACTGCCAGAGGGCAGGGATAGATGGTATATTGGGAAAGAATTTCTGGCTGTGAGGGTGGGCAAGTTCTGGCACAGGTTGCCCAGAGAAGCTGTGGCTGCCCCTGGATCCCTGGAAATGTCCAAGACCAGGCTGGACAGGGCTTGGATGAGCCTGGGATAGTGGAAGGTGTCCCTGCCCATGGCAGGGGATGGTCGTTAAGGTCTCTCCCAACCCAAACCATTCCATCATTCTATGACAATTTTCTTCAGATTTAGTCCCACAGCAGCTGCTTTTCTCTCCCAGTATGGAGTCTGTGGATTTCATCATTTCTTCCCCTAGATCCATGTGCCCATTCTGTGAAAGATGAGGAATTAATATCCCCATGATTCCATTATTCCCAATCTTGATCTTGCCCGATTTGCCAGAGGCACTCTGCAAAGAGAGTTCTGAGACCAGACAGCTTCCCTGCAAAGATATTAATAATACTCAGGAATTACACAGCTCTCCAAGGCCTGTGTGAGCATTAGCTAATTATGCAGCACTCCACAGCCCTGTGAAAAGCATTTGCTAATCAATTCCAGCACCACCTATCAAGTGCATCTATACCATGGAATCCACTGGGCAGAGGCAGCTGGAAACGGGAATGTGGATGTCTGGTCCCAGTCCATGTGGTAGCTGGGGCTGGACTTCAGCACTCACCAGCCACTGCTCCCACATTTCCCTTGGCAGGGTCCTTCTTCTTGTCATAAACACATGATTTCCAAAAGCAGGTCACCTGCAGGCTGGGAATGCAGATTTTACCAGATAATCAGGATTTCAGCCCATTCCAGCGCTTGTAGAGCTTGCTGGCATCAATTAGTTTGGAAAAGCCAACATCAGTAAGTGACATAGAGGAGACTGGACCCAGCGTGACAAACTGAGCTGTTCCAGCCAACTGAAGGCAGCACAAAGGAAACCATTTCAGATCATATATCATGGATGACACAGCAGAGTGGGTTGAACTGCCCGGAAGGAGAGGAAAGGGAAGGAGAAAATAAATTAAGGAGAAAATAAAACATTGGTAATTGCTCATTCCTCTGGACCAAAGTTTGTTCCTCTGGATCAAGCGAGCCTATAGGGCTGGATTTCTGCTCCCAAACCTGCCAGCGACTAATCCACAAACCTGGCAAAGTCAGTTAAGTTGTTTTCCAGTTAAAAATATCACACGGATCAAGTGTCTAGGCTGCCCACAGCCTCCCATCCTAGAGAGCTCACAGAACTAATTCCTGCAGTTCTTCTCCATAGTGCAGCTCCTTTAATTCTTAGGACTTTTGGAAAAAGAGCTGAAATTCAAGATTGCTGCTGCTGGTGTGAAATTTTGTGTAGATCCTGCAATGAAGGGAGAGCCCAGCAGATTTTATTTGGTGGGGTTGTTGTTAGAGTTTGACATCAGGAGTGATGGTACAGAAGCTGTCACACATGTCAGGATGCTCTGTGGTGTTTCCAATAACAGTGATTTTTCAAGGAGGTTTTAGAAATGCAGCAGCTTCGTGCAACTCACTGGGACATGAGACAAAGTGGATGGATGTTGGTATAAGCTGGTTTATAAAGTGTCTATTGAATCAAACGCAGGATGATGCCGTTTTTATTAAAAGCCACAAAATGCTTGAAGCCAATTAATACTCCCCTGCTTAACTAATGCCTCTGCTTGTAAAATTAAATGGTTTCATTTAGCAAACCCAATTTTAAAGCCTTTTTGTCAAATCTATAATGACTTTAGCATGAGGAGACTCATGTTTTGCACACATAATACAGGTTGTTTTTTGAAGAGAGAGGGTGCTTAACGAGGTGCCACATGTGGAATAAGAGGAAAGTTGCCCTTCTGAGTGAAGAACTGGTTACAAATAGGAAATAAAAGGTACAGATAACTGTGCAGTTTCTGCAGTGAAGAGAGATTAACCTGTCTTGGGAAGCTGTGCAGTTCAATACCCTCACAAAGGGGCTGAAAAAATGCGATGGTGACGCACCAAAACCTGCTGAGGGTTTGGAGTTATTCCAGGTGAACCAAAGTAGACACGGCTACAAAAAAGTTGCAGAAGAATCTGACAATACCACAGAAAATAGCTGCTGAAATTCCATGTCAATAAAAGTCAAGTGTGGGCACAATGAGAGGGTTTAAATTAGCCCGGGAAAGAGGTTCTGGCGTCATTGCAGATGGTGCTTTGGAAACATCTGCTCTGTGCTCAGCAGAGGTCAGGAAGGCAAGTGGAATGCAAAGAATTGCTGGGAAAGGGACTGGGAATGAAAGAGGAAATGTAAGTCCAGGGCTGAATAAATCTGTGGGGCTCTTGAGCACAATGGAATTCCAGTCACCCCGGTGACTGCAGTGGGGAAGGAGAGCTGGAGAGTGCAGGGAAGGGTGAGAAGGCTGTCCTGGGTTATGGACAGGGAGTGAAAGGCTCTGGATCTGGTTGAAGACATGAATGAGCAGGATTAAGGTGTAAAATCCAGATTTCTGTGGAGAGAGGGAAGAAGGAATTGTATTAGGAGGCGCCAGGATGATCAGAGGGATGGAGCATCTCTGCTGTGAGGAAAGGCTGAGAGAATTGGGGTTGTTCAGCCTGGGGAAGTAAAGGATTTGGGGTGACTTTTGGGTCTTCCAGTGCCTGAAGGAGCCTACAGGAAATATGGAGAGGGACTATTTACAACGGCCTGGAGTGACAGAAGATGGGGGAATGGCTTCAAACTGAAAGAAAGTATGTTTGGATTGGGTGTTAGGAAGAAATTCTTCCCTGTGAGAGTGGTGAAGCCCTGGCACAGGGTGCCCAGAGAAGCTGTGGCTGCCCCTGGATCCCTGGAAGTGCCCAAGGCCAGGTTGGATGGGGCTTGGAGGAACCTGGGATCGTGGAAGGTGTCCCTGCAAATGGCAGGGGGTGGAACTGGATGAGCTTTAAGGTCCCTTCCAACCCCAAACTGTTTGGGATTCTGAGATCCAGTGTTTTGTGACAGAGGATGTGATGACAAATCTGGTCATGAGTGGTCTGGCAGAAATTTAAAGCAAACAACAGGAAATAAACTTTCACAGTCTGCAAAGAATTAGGAAGATCATCAAACACATCTTTTACAAGCTGAAAGTACAGGTTGGCTGAAAAACTTGTAGTGCTGAGCTTCCCAGTGCTGACTTTGACACCTCCATGATCCTGGAGATCTTTTCCAACCTTAATGATTCTGTGATTCCCCGTTCCTGCTCCAGTGTCCCAAGATGGCTGTGTCCCCTCTGCAGCTGGCTGAGATTTGGGTTCTGGTTTGGTTTTGCCCCTCCCTGGTGGAATCTGACAGGATTTTTGGGCTGGATTATAAGCAGTTAAAGGGTCTCTTGTGATGTTGCAGTGACTTGGCAGTGCTGGGTTAACAATTGGAGTCAATGGTCTTTCAGGGCTTTCATCTCTCCTATGACAAAAGCCACAGAAATCCTCTGAAGGAATAAATTCTCTTTGAATTGCAATATTGGAGGGGAAAATCATCCAATGGTTCCTTAAAAATTTCCTGCACTGAGTTAAAAATCCCAATGGTTAATTGCAGCATGGTAATGGGAGCTCTCATTGGATGGCTCAGGAATTTTGAGACGGAGAGGATTAAAAATTCTTCTAGAACAGGATTACCATCAAATTATATCAGCCTCAGTGGCAGGAAATCAATCCAGAGTGGGCTGATTTACACCTGCCAGAGCCAGCACATCCTGAACCTCCCCATCTCTCCCAGTGATGTTTTTATCTTCATATCAACACTGTCAGTGCGAGGAAAATAATTTTCCCCTTAAAATCCAAACAACCAAGGTGGGATTTGGCAGAGTGTCAGAGCCTGGGGTTCCCACTGACAGCAGGACCGAAGTGCAATATAAGGACTCATCTTGAGTTCTGCTTTATTCAGGTTTTAATGGGCTGGGAAGGGATAAATGATGTTTATGCCCTCTTGTGGTGCCACATCGAACAGAATGGATTCCCTAACTGACAAAATGAAGCCAGTGATGGAATAGTCCCAGGTTAAAAATCTCTAACAAACACTGTGGAAAACACAGTGGAAAAATCTCTCCCCCTCCAGCAGCATCTTCATGACTCAGGGAAGGGGGAGAGGCCAATTTTGACTGCATTTGCAACAGCAGGTAAATGAGTAATGCCCACGATGGCAGAGTTTGTGCCATCTTTCAGCAGTGATGATCATTCCAAAGTATTTTCTCTGTGCTGGGAAGGTTAGAAACTGAAACAGTGCTTTGTAAAAGGAGCTGTGTTGACACCTCTTTGTGTTTGGTGCTGTTGACATGTTGTTGTACAAACCTTCACATGTTTTATCTTCCTTACTCACATGTCTGACAGGTGAACAACCTGATTCCCTTGGGACAGAGCCTGTCCCAGAGATGGGGAAAAGCTGGTTGTTGATTTTACATGGGGAAATAAGGCCAGGTTCCTGTGAAATGGAGCTTGTGATCCCAATTCCTTGAGTGGGAACACAAGGAATTAATGAGTCAACACTTTCCTAAGCTGTGCTGATAAATCTGGTGCAGGGTTGGGAACTCGGGGCTCTCCAGACTGGTTAACCATGGGTTTTGTATCCATCTTATCACTTCATTCCTGACTGAAGACTGAACACAGCAGAATGTGTCCTTTAGACAGTGAAATTGTGGGAATAAGTCAGAGTAGTGCTCTCCAAAGCCCAGCAGCTGCTGCCAGGCTGTGGGCAGGGCTTGGCTGTGCTGGGGCAGGATCTGGGAAACCCCGGTGTGGGAAATTTCAAGAGTTTTTGTCCCAGATAATCACCTGTTGTTTAAGCGAAGCATTTCCATTGCATGTCATCCTTGCCTCTCCCCAGCCATGTAGGAGATGAAAGAGGAAGGGAATAATTTCCTTTCCACTTCAGGATGAGTAAACCCACAATACTGGGTTTAAATGAAAGTACTGGTTTTAACTGGGCTAGGCTTAGGAGGGACTCTCTAACAGGATGGAAAATACTGAAATGAGGATCTCCATCTCCAAAGATCTTCCATAACCAATGTTTTTTGGGATCAAGGCTGCTATCATTCAGTCTATCATGATGAAAGAGGATGGGCTTGATGCTGATGACAGAGTCACAGTTTTGTGATTCCATGCCATTATTTCCCTTTATTTATGTTTTATATATTTAATAGTATGATGAGGTAACAAATATTTTTCTGGGAATCCTAAATGCTGACCCTTCAATCAATTCTGTCTGCGTCCAGTGTTTATAACCACACTTTGCAACAGGACTCTGTCATTTGTTAAAGAGCTTACCGGGTTTTAGCACAGACTTCAGAGCACAAGTTATGTCCACACTGAGAAGAGAATTGGCTTCAAGATGTTGCTGTTTACCAGTTTCCATAGGAAAGAACAATGTAGTAGGGAAAATGTCACTGCAATTCATCTTAAAAAGAAATTCCCTCTGTCAGAAACCTCTCGGGAGTTTCAAATTCAGTTAGGGGATATCAGAAAGCAATTAAAGTCTAATTTAAAATCCCCACCCACATTCCGTCTTCTCTTCCTGCCAAGTGATTATTGCTCCTGGTCCACGTATTGGCAAATCTTTCCAAACTGAGCCATAATTTGCCTTAAAACTTTCTGGTCATGATGGAACTTTTCTCTTTGAAGAATGAGTTTGCAGTGACTCTGCGGAAAACAAAACAAAAACAACAAAAAAAAAAAAGCCCAAATGCTCTGATTTCCCAAGGACATCCTTGGAGTTGAAATTTCACACAGAAATTCTTCATGGACAAGGACACTGGGGGTGGATTTTGAAGCCGAGGCACTTTCCAGGGGAGGTTCCTGGACACTGCAGCTTCCCCGGGGTGGATCCCAGTGTGCTCTCCCTTTGTTTTCCACTTTCATTGATGGCTCCACATCACTGCCTGGGTTAATAAAGAGAATAAAAGTGTGGCCGTGGCAGATTAAACAAATGAGCCAATAAAGGGGGATGGTTCCCTCCCTCTCTGTGCCCACAATGCCTCTGAGCAAAACACCACGAGAGCAGGGATGAAAAGCTTTCAGGGATGAACTGGGAATGCGAGCACTGAGAGATGCCTGTGGCTCCTTCGGGGAGGAATCCTAATGTCATTCACAGCAAACCACTAATGGCTTTCCATGGTCTTTCCTGACAGGTGCTGACGGAGGGAGGCTTTGGCCCCATCACCACGGAGATCCGGGAGGCTCCTGAATTTTATTACGCTGAGGAATATCACCAGCAGTACCTCAGCAAGAACCCCGGCGGGTACTGCGGCCTGGGAGGGACGGGGGTTTCCTGCCCCATGGGCGTCAGGAAATAGCCTGAGCTTGCTCCACCACCTCCTCTTCATTGTAGGGAAAAAAAGACCAGGAACCCCGGTGGATGTTCCCGCAACATCCGTGGATAAAGATTTGGGAACCTGCTGGGGAGGCTTTCCATAATCACAAGTTTTCTGTTTGTTGACGTCAAATGCCAAAGTAGAGGCAGGAATTGCTCCCATCACAGCTTCTTGCTCTGTGCAGCTCCCGGGGTTTCCTTGTCATCTGGAGAGGTGGAAAGAGATCCAAACTTCTGAAGTTTGGCTCAAAATGCTGTTAAAAGGGTGAATTAGGAGGTGGTTACACCCACAGCTGCTTTGCATTTCCAATGCCTTTGGGCTTTTTGATTTTCTTGGGTTAATTGATTTCCTGGTGTTCCCAGAGCTTTGACTTCTGGAGATGTGGTTGGGTTCCTTGCCTGTCACAACGCTGGAATTTGATGTCTTTGAGAATGATGAATTGATCAGATCAATGATTCTCCTACCACAACTCCACTTTCACAGCATTTAGTACCACCTGTAGTGCCTATTTTCTGAAATTATTTTAGCCAGAAAAAACAAAATTGTAATGTGATGCTTCTTTCTGACAGTTCCAAGAAGTGAATAAACACAAAAAGAAATCAGTTTTGTTCCTGCTCTGCAATAAATGACAGAACAAGAAAAGAACAATGTTCTCTGTGATGTGTTCCAAGTAGGTATCTGGGTAGATCTAAAAAAAAATTATCAAATATTATAAAATGCTGCAGTTTTCTAATTAAACACCAGGGCGTTTAAATCTGTATCATCAAGCATGACAGTACAGAGGAGTAGAATTATCCCTGTGATTAATTATTTGTACTTTAATAACTTTAATAACTTCCCCCACCAAGAGCAGACTCATGGCAAACGTAACTTGGGGCTGTCTCCAGTGAGTGTGCAGTCAAAATAGCAGACCAGCCAGAAAGGGGAAAAAAATCAATTTTGGATTTACTCAAGGGGTTCTCAGAGCGCAGACTCAAAGCTGCAGACAAAGGATGCAGGGATGCACGGTTTATCCCGTATGGAAATGGGATCCTATGGGTCCAGAGCTCAAGAAGTGAGCCAGTTTTGGGGGACAGATGGTGGCACTCAGAGACACACGCCCACAGCACCTCCTTCTCCATGGCACTGCTCTCCATAGCTTGGTTTTAAGTTTCCTGCTCACCAGCTCAGCTTTAAAGCTCAAAAAGGCCCAAACCGGCTCCCTGAACATCTCCTGTACCTACACAGCAGAGCAGATCGTGCTCCAAGCTTGGAGAGACTGAAAATGTGCCCCACAAAGTCAGGGTTTGGGATTGTAAATCCAGTGCTGCAGCCCCGCCCGCTGTTTCCAAACATGGGAAGTAAGTGTGTGCCAGAAAAATCAGCTTCCCATCTTTCCTCGTGCTCCTCAGACGATGCTGAGCTCATCCCAGTCTCAAAATCCAGAGGAAATCTGTCCTCCTGGGAAATTACACCTGGGTCAAGCTTACAGGAGCTGCCTCAGGCAGGATTGCCCCATTAGGCTCTTTCTGGAGATGCCCCAAAATGTGCCCACAGCGCACTTGGAATTTTCGTTTCTGTGGTAACTGATCCTGCCCCTAACCTGTCCTGCCATGGAGTTTTTTCAGTGCTCACAGCCAAGTAAACCAGCACTTGTGTCTCATTTCCTTGGCATGAAGTGACAGAGAAGCAAAGAAGAGAGGGAAGTAAAGTCTTACCCTCATCCTATGCATTGTCAGCCTCTGTGAAATCCAGACTCCAGTGGGATAATTCCTGATGTGCTCCAAGGCAAAGCATTTCAGGTGCTGAATCATCTGGGGCTCATAAAATGTCTCCTGATTCCCTTCCTTTCCTCTCCCTCCCCTCCCACGCCGTGCTGTAGTTATTGTTTTGAAACAAGCTGGAAAGTCTTTGGGAAAAACTCTTATTATAGATATCCTCAAGTCTGAGCCTGGCTGAGGTTTTTTTTTAAGTCCTGTCCTGATGGAAATGATGTCTTGGTCTAAAAATCAGCATAATGGCTCCATTGATATTACAATTGGCCCACACCAAAATATTTTGGTACCACAGAATTATTTACTGACATCTTTGATTTGATTTTGATTTGAGAGTTTTGATTGGGCACTCTTTGAAAATTGTCCTTTGACAGAGCTGCCGCTTTCTCCTACAAACACAGAATCCCCGAGTGATTTGGGGTGGAAGAGACCTTAAAGATGATCTAGTCCCACTCCCTGCCATGGGCAGGGACACCTTTCACTATCCCAGTTTGCTCCAAGCCCTGTCCAAACTGGCCTGGAACATTTCCAAGGATGGAGCAACTCTCCTGTTTAAGTACATTCAAGTCAATATCCCAGGCATGGTCTAACTGGAGAGAAAATTACCAGGGAATGAGAAAATTAAAATGATGGTAGGCCTTGGAGATGACGCTGAAAGCTGATACAGGACCGGCTCCTGAGGTCTTCAAAGATGGTTCAAGATCCAGCAAGGGCTACAGCACCCAGCTCATGAAATCCTCCATTGCCATGTCCTGTGAGGTTAGCCCGGGATACAGACAGGAATTTCACTTTGCCCTGTCCCTGTTAGAGCTAGAGGAAACCACAAACCTTTTGGAAATCCCTGAGCTTTCCCTCAGCAGCCCTTTTGCCTTGGGAAGGAACATCCAAGTGCTGCACCAACAGGAAGGAGCGGGTGCTGTGATGTCACCTGGGTTGTGTTGACATGGAATGCAGGCGATGTCCTGAGGCATCTGCAGAGGCATCGCTGCTCTGAGAGCTGTGGGAGAGTGTTGGACCAGGATGGACTGAGATGCTGCTCCTTACCCTCTCCTGTTTAGCTTCCCTGACCAGCAGTGTCCAGGCAGATTTTGTTTCTCAGCATTCTCAGCACAGAAGAGCTGCAGAATATTCACATGTAGGTAAGTGAAACAGGTCTGGGCTTATTCCTTCTGCTGAGGGAATAAAGGTGTGGCCTGTGCTGCAGCCTGATGCACCTTCCACTCCCTAAACAAGGATTTTATCCCATCTGTCTATGGGACATGGTCACTCTCACCCCAAATTCCGGGGCAGTGCTTGTCAGAGTTTATGTTTGGGGAGGTGACAGGGATGTCACTTAGGGAGGGATCAGATAACAGATCCAGGGAGGTCATCCTCACCCTTTACTCTGCTGAGGGTAAGCTCCCCCCTGGAGCTCTGTGTCCAACTCTGGGGATCCCATGAGGGGATGTGGAGCTCCTGGAGAGAGTCCAGAGGAGGCCACAAAGATGCTCCAAGGGCTGGAGCCCCTCTGCTCTGGGGCCAGGCTGGGAGAGCTGGGGGTGCTCACCTGGAGAAGAGAAGGCTCCAGGGAGACCTCAGAGCTCCTTCCAGGACCTAAAGGGGCTCCAGGAGAGCTGGAGAGGGACTTGAGACAGGGGATGGAGGGACAGGACCCAGGAAATGGCTGCCCACTGCCAGAGGGCAGGGATAGATGGGATATTGTGAAGGAATTTCTGGCTGTGAGGGTGGGGAGGCCCTGGCACAGGTTGTCTATGGAAGGTGTGGCTGCCCCTGGATCCCTGGAATTGTTCAAGGCCAGGCTGGATGGGGCTTGGAGCAGAAGTAGAAGATGGAGTTGGAAGAATGATTTTAAAATCCCTTCCAACCCAAACCATTCTGTGATTCTGTGTTTCTCTGATTCTGTGGATATTTCTATTTCCATGCTCAGGGATGTCCTGCCCCTGTCCAGCACAGGCTGTGACACTGCTGAATGTGTCCAAAATGTCCCTTTTTGTACTCAGGGTGTGGCCTCCGACCATCCTACGAGTCCTTCCAGAAGACTGGCAAGAGGATTGGTACAGGGACAGACGTCAAGCCTGGGGAATTCCCATGGCTCGTGAGCATCCAGAGCCAGGGGAAGCACATCTGTGGAGGCACCATCATCAGTGCACTGTGGATTTTAACTGCAGCCCACTGCTTTGCAGATGAGCTGTGAGTGCTCCAGGGGTGGGAGGGCAGCCCAGGCACAGGGGGGGATGGCATTCCTCCTGGTGGGTGCAGGATGTGCATCTCCTCAGGGTCATGTGCCACGTTTGTGTGATTGAGCCCTGAAAACAGGGATTGTCTCCTCGGGGGGAAACAGGCCCATTTTTGAACACAGAAATGTGCAGAAATCTGCATAACCAGGAGAGGCAGAAGGGGAATACTTTGAGGGATGGCCTGAGCAGCCTTGGATAAATGCCTCTAATGCTATTCTGATGGCTCCAAGCATTTCTTGTGCATCCACATCTGTTCCAGTACCTTGTAAAAGGTGATGTATTCCACTCTAGCTCATTATATCCCCCAAATTACCTTTGCTTTCACACAGCAAACACCTTCACCTCATGGAGACTCTGAATTTAAAACACCAAGTTCTGGATAAAGCAACTCAATTCAGTGTGCAGGGGCAGAGTCCAGCCCTCTGTGTGGCAGGTCCAACCTCTGAGACTGCTCGGTGACAAATGACCTGTGGCAGCACAGCCTGGAGCAGCTGGTGGGGACAGCAGGGTCCGAGCAGCTAGCCCAGGGCACAGAGATCCAAAAGATCCAGACCATTCCCTCTGCTTGGTAGTGACTGGGTTATTTATAACCTGGCTGCACTCACCTTCTACCTCTGCACCCCTCTGCCCTGGAAATCATCCTTTCCTAGGAGTGAGGGTAAATTCCATGGATATTTATAGCTGAACTGCCTAAGCCACCATCATGCCCTGCTCTGGGGAGGAGGCACCAACCTTTATAACCCAAATCCTTCATGTTTACCATGCCCTATTTTGTTTTTAAGGCCACCAGATCTGACAGTGGCAGTGGGGGGACTTGACCTCAGCCTCCCGCTGGAAGAGCACAACCCGGACAGCCTGATCCTGCACGAGGAGTTCAACAGAACCAGCCTGCAAAATGACATTGCCCTGATCCTGCTCAGCAATCCCGTCGAGTTCAGCACGGAGAAAATTCCCATCTGCCTGCCCTTTGTGTGTGACATGGGCACGTGGCAGCACTGCTGGGCTGCTGGCTGGGACAACACGAGTGCAGGTGAGGTGCTGGGGGAGATGCATTTGCTGATGGAAGGTGGATCACTTTTATCCATTTAAAGTGGCTGTCCTCTCCCTTGAGGGGTTTCTCAAAGTTCCACTCCCCACCTCCCTGGTTAATACATCCACCAGTTCCCTGTTCAGGGTAAGAACCAGTCACCAACAGACCCCCAGAGCAAAATCTGGGACTTATTTCGGCACCACATCTGAACTTTGGACCTCTTTTTGGCACCCAGATGAAGACAAGCTCCACCCTGGAGGGTAAATTAAGCACAGAATCATGGAATTATTAGGGCTGGAAGGGACCTTAAAGCTCATCTTATTCCAACCCCTTGCCAGGGGCAAGGACACCTTCCACTATCCCAGCTTGCTCAGAGGCACATCCAGCCAGGTCTTGAACACTTGTCACCTTGTGGGATCCTTGTGGGTAACTTCAGCTTGGGATATTCTATGAATCACCCAGTTAGGCTGGGTCTAAAATGGTCTGGACTAAAGGAAATTAAGGTCTGGGGCTATCTTCGGCTTAATGCCTTCGTGAGCTGGATTGACTCATTGGTTCTGGCCACTCCTTCCTTCACTCATTTAGGACTGCAGATTGCTGTTGCTAATTGATCTCATTTAAGCCCTAATGAAAGCAGTTCCAGCACTGATTGTGACCCAAAATGTCTGTCCTGAACAAATGCCACTAATTAGTCAATGAGCTGTTTCATTATTGGAAAGAATTAATCAGGACTGGGAGGGCAGGGGGGTGCCTTGGAGCTTGAGTGGTCCTTCCCAGGATGCAGTAAGTGAATATCCCATTGAATCCTTGCTATCCTGCTCCAGCTGCTGTTTTTTTTTCCATGAAACTCTGCATTTGCCTTCTTTTAGGCTTCATTTTCCTCCCTCAACAGTAACACACAACACTCTCATAGCTGTGAAGCTCTCCCACTTCACCAAGGTAACGTGTTCCTAGAACAGCGGGGCTGCTGCAGAGTCCCTCTGCAGGATTTCCCTTGAGCTCCTCTGCAAAATCCACGGAGCAGCTCTGGGGATCAGCCTCGTGCCACTTTGTGGGCTCAGCTGACACAGATTCTACTTCCAAAAATTGGCGTCAGTGTGCTCAGCCCGGGCACGCCCCACCCTCTGCCTGGCAGAGGTTTCAGAAGAAATCCAGCAGCCACTGAGTGTGGTGAGAGGGGAGTGTGAGCCTGTGATATGGGCAAAGCCAAAAGGTACAGGAACTCATGGAATGGTTTGGGTTCATCCCATCCCACCCCTTGCCATGGGCAGGGACACCTTCCACTATGCCAGCGTGATCCAAGCCCTGTCCAGCCTGGCCTTGGTCACTTCCAGGGGTCCAGGGGCAGCCACAGCTTCTCTGGGCAACCTGTGCCAGGGCCTCACCACCCTCACAGCCAAGAATTCCTTCCCAATATCCCATCTAACCTTGCCCTCTGTCAGTGGGCAGCCATTCCCTATGTCCTCTCCCTCCATCCCTGGTCCCAACACCCTCTGTAGCTCTCCTGGAGTACCTTTAGGCTCTGGAAGAGGCTCTAAACTCTTCCCAGAGCTTTCTCTTCTCCAGATGAACACCCCCAGCTTCTCTCCATAACAGGAGAGCTTCACCTTCCTGGAGATTCCTACACCCAAAGCATTTTCATCTTTGGGCACTTCCATCTCAGCTGGAAAAGGGATGTGACAACTTTCCATCTTTTAGATCTTGTCATTGAGTCACAGTTTCCTGAAGGTTCGGGGAGGATTTAGCACAGTGAAATATGAAACAAGGAGTGAGTTTCAAACGATCTGAAGGTCTCAGTTTTATCCTTTAGACTCAGGTTCACTTTAGAGATAAATATGGGTGAAACAATTGGGGTTTCCAGGTAGCCCAGCACATTTTCAGTCTTTTTGTCACTTGCAGGTGCCAGATGTGATTTCTGTATTCCCATCCCAAGGGAAGAATAAAGCAGATATTTCCTTTGTGTGCTGCCATCCCGGGAGCCACCCTGTGAAGACACAGCTGATCCCCTGGGTGAGGCGTGGCCTTGCAGCCCTCCCTGGGGAGAACAATGTTTAGATTGGATATTAGGAAGAAAACTCTTCCCTGGAAGAGTTGTTGGGCATTGGAATAACTGCCCAGGGCAGTGTTGGAGTCCCCACCCCTGGGGGAATTTAAAAGCCGTGTGGATGTGGCCCTTGGGGACGTGGGTCAGAGGTGGCCTTGGCAGTGCTGGGGGAAGGGTTGGACCAAATGATCTCAAAGGTTGTTTCCAATGTAAATTATTTCATTATTCTATAGTTCTAAGATTAGAATTCTGGGGAAAGCTCAGTGGACTTTGATCTGCAGGGGCTTGCACAGGATCCCATGAAAAGCCCCTCAGACTGAATTCCCAAAAAACCATGAGTGAGAAACCCCAGGTGTGCAGGGCAGCTCAACTCAGGTCATCACCAAGACCACCAGCAGGAAAATCTGTCCCTTTGAGGGTTTCCCAGTAGTCTGGCATCCCTGGCAATGTCCAAGGCCATGTTGGACAGGGCTTGGATCACGCTGGGATAGTGGAAGGTGTCCCTGCCCATGGCAGGGGGTGGCACTGGATGATCTTTAAGGTCCCTTTCCACCCAAACCATTCTGGGATTCTGTGATAAACTCAGGAGCACAAACTCATCATTGCCAACACTTGGGGATCCCCTGTATGCCCCCCATGACCCCAAAACCCTACTGTTCTGCCCAGAGACCCCATTGCTCTGAGATGCTTCAGAAATCCAGCTGAGATTCTTCCCAAGGGAAGTCTCCAGCTGCTCTGCAGCTTTGTTGATCCTTCTCTTTTCATTTGCTGCAGCATCGCCTGTGCTGCAGAAAACAAGGATGAAGCTGATCAGCAGGGAGGAATGCCTGAAGCAGATCCCACACCTCGTGGTGGGCATGATGTGTGCGGAGACAGAGCAAGGAGAAGGAGAAGGAGGAGAAGGAGGAGGAGGAGGAGGAGGAGAAGGAGGAGGAGGAGGAGGCTGCCAGGTAAAGGAACCAGCAATCCTTGTCTGCTTCACGGCCAGATTACACCCTGAAAGGAGACAGGAATGGTTGTCCAGGAGCTTCAAGGCAAAAGAATTGGGAGGGAAGTTTAATCTGGGGGTGTTTAATTTAAATATTAGAAACATTTCTCAGGTGAGGTCTTGGCTCTGACCCAAATGTGCTTGGCTGGTCTGTGGGTGCCAGAATGAGTCACATCTTGTGGCAGTGTCTTGGTGGCAGAGAATGAGGGACTTCTCAAGCTAAATTACAGTCTGAGCAGTATTTGATATCAGGGAGCTGACACAAACACCCAAATGAGGCAAAACTCACTCACAACTTGTGCCCTCACAACACATTCCACCCCCAGGATCGCTGTCCTGGTGTCAAATGAGGTCTGGAAGCCAAAATTCACCTTGTGTTTCATAGCATCCAGCTTCCAACCCCTCTCCTGAGAGACTGACAAGGACTGGGCTCTCCTGCAACTTCTGGTTCCAGACTGAGATTTCCCTCCTCCACTGGGAAATGTTTTTTTCTAGGAATCACAGAGGGGTTTGGGTAGGACAGGGCTTTAAATCTCACCCAGTTCCTGCCATGGGCAGGGACATTTTCCACTATCCCAGGTTTCTCCAAGACCCATCCAGCTGTATTTTATACATGTCCATAGGTTTGGAGGGGTCTGGATGGGGAGACACATGGATGGACAGCTCCATCCTGTAGGAATTACTCATTGGAGGAACTAAAGCAGCACCCAGGACAGAGAGAGATCCTCTGACCTTTAGGCAAAGGCAGGGGGCACCAGGACCAGGGGATGCTGAGGGGAAGTTTGCTGTGCAGAATGATTTTGTGATTAGCCAGAGAGCATCTGCCTCTGAAACCATCCAAGGAGTGACTTTCACCTCCATTAAGTTAAATCAAAAAATCTTAAAAAGAAATCTGCCACAGGATAACATTAACATGATTAAAGGATGCACTGCCCAGCCCAGCCTGGCCTGAAGTTCTGCGGGTGAATGATGCTGGTGAAATAGCAGGAGCACTTGTTCCCAGCAAAATCAATCTCCTGGACTCAGAAAGCTGCTGAAGAAGATATTTAGATCCACAATAATGTCAGAGTTGTCTGAGGAATGAAGTAGGAATGTGAGATTTCCAAGCAGTGGAAGCACACGTCCATTGCATGTGATAAAACTCAGAATTCAGCATCTCTCTGATTTTAGTGGGATCTTGACCAGGCAGGAATGCCTTGTAAATTGGAATAAAGGGAACAGGACAAAACCAGAGCTGAGGATAGAAGTTGTACTTTTCAGGGATGAAATAAGTGACAGGACTTGCCACCAGATTTTGTTGATTTGCTGGAGGGGATGCGTTTTGCTGCTGGATGGTGTCCTGGATTTCTGAGAGGTGCTGATTAGAGACATGGGGGACACATTTTAGCCTCACCAGGCTGGGTCAGCAACCTGGTGGCTTGTCCTGGTCATGGCCTGGGACAAGACAGGGCTGAACTTAATGCTTCTTCTGCAGCAGGGACCACTGGGCAGAACCCCAGAATTATTTAGGTTGGAAAAGCCCTCCAAGGTCACTGAGTTCATCCTGTGACCAATCCCCACCTTGCCCCCAGTCCAGAGCACTGAATGCCACATCCAGACATTACTTGGGCACCTCCAGGGATGGGGACTCCAAACCTCCCTGGGCAGCCCCTTCCAATGCCTGAGCACCCTTGCAGGGAAGAATTTTTTTCCCAATATCTAATCCAAACCTCCCCTGACACAGCTTGAGGCTGTTCCCTCTCCTCCTGTCCCTGTTCCCTGGGAGCAGAGCCTGACACCCCTGGCTGTCCCCTCCTGTCAGGAGTTGTGCAGAGCCACAAGGTCCCCCCTGAGCCTCCTCTTCTCCAGGCTGAGCCCCTTTCCCAGCTCCCTCAGCCCCTCCTGGTGCTCCAGCTCCTTCCCCAGCTCCATTCCCTCCCCTGGACACTCTCCAGCCCCTCAATGTCCCTCTTAGAGTGAGGGACAGAACTGGACAGTTCTGTGGACAGTGCAGCCTCTCAAGCTACGATTGCCTGTAAGGATTTCAGGGTTTGTGTCAGATGAGAGTGAGGCCAGATTTCAAAATGCCCAAACCCTTCACATCCTCACCTCTGTCGTGGGGACAGAGCAGTCCTGGGCATGGCATTGGTCTGGTCCATCCAGCTGTCTCCTGGGGGACTTCCAGGCTCCAGCTCTTGCTTGGATCAGGGACCACCCACGAGTCCCTGTGGAGAGGCCAGGAAGGATTAGAAGCTCGGGCAAGGCAGAGATTCCTGATCAGGGAATAAACCCTGGAGATGCTGAGTTTGCTCCAGTAGCTGTAGGCCAAGGCAGTCTGGACGCAGAGGAGATAAAAGCCTGATATTAACCTTTCCTGGGATTTGCTGAGGTTCAGGATTCATGCTTTCATGTCCAGAGCCAGGCTAAGGCAGGAATGTTGCGGGACTCAAGGTTGTAAGTCCACATGATCCACATCTAGATCCAAATCTGTGACCTGTGATGGAGGGAACAACTTTTCATACAGAGACAGAGTGACAGGACAAAGGAGAATGATTTTAAACCAGAAGATGAGATATTTAGATGGGATATTGGGAAGGAATTCCTGTGAGGGTGGTGAGGCCCTGGCATGGGTGAAGCTGTGGCTGCCCCTGGACCCCTGGAAGTGTCCAAGGCCAAGGTGCAGAGGGCTTGGAGCAACCTGGGATAGTGGAAGAAATTCTTCCTGATTCAGGTCCAACCTGAACCTCCCCTGGTGCAGCTTGAGGCCACCCCATGAATAGAAAAGCCAAGAACAAAAAGTCTCAGACATTTCACCAGCTGCCCTCATACCAGACCAGCCTAATTTGTGGATAACTGACCATGTTCCTCTAATAACTCAAGGAGATTGAATAGCAAGAGCTCCCAAGTATTTGTACTTTAAAAAAAATAACCTATTCCCTTAAAAAGAAAAATCTATTCTATCCCAATTCCCTGTTCTGCAGACAAATATATGGATTGGCTGGGAATTAACACTACCAGGAGCCGTAATTGACTTATAGTTCTATTTAGTCATAAACATTAACATTAATGGATGTTCAGGGGGTACAAGTGCTAAAGAACAGACACTGGAGATGGCCTATGTATTATTTTTCTGTGTGCTACATTTCTTCCATGACCCCATGAACCACAATTGATGTCTCATTCCTTGCTTTCTTAAGCATGTTTTGTTAGGCTCTGATGCAATGGTAACTTGAACAATAATTAGAGTATAAGGGGCTCACAAAGCAAATGCCTCCTTCCATGCCTTCCCTGCCCAGGCAAAATTCAGTAAATGGCCCAATTATAGTTCAGAGGGGCTGTGGGGGGAGCTCTGATGTGGTGATTAGGACAAAGTGTGTTCAGCTGGAGTCACAGGTCACCTACAGTTCAGCAGCACATGAAGGGGGGCCAGGCCCTACTCTGATTCCAGGGGGAGGAATTGTTGTGTGACCCCCAGGAGCAGTGGGGTGGTTCCAGCTCAGGTGAGTCCTGGGCTGCTGGTATCCACCCACTCCTACAGTCTGCAGCAGGGGGGATTTTGGCCATAAATCACACAGTGGTTGGGGTTTAAAGGGGCCTTAAAGTTCATCTGGTTCCAGCCTTCCACCATCTCATGTTGCTCCAAGCCCAGTCCAGCCTGGCCTTGGACACTTCCAGGGATCCAGGGCAGCCACTCTGGGCAACCTGTGCCAGGGCCTCCCCACCCTCACAAGGAGCAATTCCTTCCCAATACCCCATCTAACCTTGCTTTCTTTTAGGTTAAAGCCATTCCTCCTTGTCCCATCTGTGAAAATGCCATTTACAGCCTCTGGGATGCTAAAGGCTCTCACCCACAGAGCTGGAGCAAAAGCAGCAGTTCTTGTGCCAGCCTGGATGGGGTTTTCCAGCCATTTCACAAATGTCTATTTTATAACCTTCAGCATCTACAGAACCATCTTTCCATCAACAGAGAGAAAAAAGCCCTGATGATGGGAGTCACTGAGATTGATTTCAGCATTTGTTAAAATGACATCAAGCCCTGTGTGTGTGTTTACTGCTCCCCATGAACTGAAACCCAGCTGAAGGGGTTTAGTTCATGGTGGGGCACTTGGCTCCAAGGCAGGACTGTTGTTTACATTTAATTCTCTATTAGATATCCCAGGATATCCCCTGGTATCCCACTGCTCCCACCTCAATCTATGCCCAGTGACTGCAATGGGAGCCTGACACTTGCACTGGAATAGCTCTTTCACAAGGTCTTGCATCCTTTTGCTGGTCCAAACATGACCCCAAAACTGCCAAGAAAGACTTGTGAAATAGAATTTTGTTGAAGGAAAGAAGTCTGCAAATGAAAACTGTGTTTTTATAGGTAATTGTCATGGATTCAAGGAGAAGAGCATAAACCAGGATAGTCTGGTCAGGCTCTGAAGCTGCTTAAAATACCAGAGGTGGTTAAATTATGGTCTGGCTGCAGTGTGTAGGGATTTGGAGCATCCACAGGAGCTCTGAGGTCCTTCTGCCTATCAGCCAAATGTTCCCTGCGGCCAGGAGTCAAAACTATCCACATTTCAGTCCAAAGTTATTGCAAGCTCAAAGTTATTACAAAGTTATTGCAAGCAAAAGCACAAAAGTACTCAATTATTGTATCTTACCTTAATAATAGAATCACAGAATCACCGAGGTTGGAAAAGCCCTCTGAGATCATTGAGTCCAACCATTCCCCCAGCACTGCCAAGGCCACCATGAAACCATGTCCCCAGGTGCCACATCCACCTGTTTTCTGAACATTTCCAGGGCTGGTGACTCCATCACTGCCCTGGGCAGATGTGACAGGGCTGGACAACCCTTTCACTGAAGGCATTTTTCCTAATATTCAATGTAAACCTCCTGTGGTGCAATTTGAGGCTGTTTCCTCTTTTCCTATCAAAGGGAGTGATCCAATCCCCACCCTTGTCATGGATTTCCCATCACTGATCTCTTGCTACCACCAAGAGGTGTTTCTTTTCCCCAAGGGACAGATTGCAGGAAGGTGTCCTGGGAAGCCCCAGAACAAAGCAGTGGAGAGGTGTTTCTGCATTTGCAGTCCCTTCAGTTTTCTTCTGAAGGGTCCTTTGATGTGCAGCTCACAAGAATCAAAACACTTTTCCATGAGTTTTTAGGGCTTTCATCACTTTATCATTTTATGGTGTGGGCAGACAAATGAGCACATGCAGGGTCTGATGGCTTCATTCTTTAATCTGTGAAAAATTAATTCCCAATGCAAGATCCTGGGATGATGATGAGGATGATGGTGGGTGTCTCTTCTGCTTTCTTCCTCTGGGTCATAGATTTTACTCCCTCAGACTGAAGCTGTTTGGGAGTCCAGCATGGCTTTGTGTCCCTAGTGAGGAGCAGAACACCTCTGGATCCAGCTGAACACCAAATCCCAGCTTGCCCTGGGAGTGGGGAATGGCTGTGATGACTCAGAGGAGCCAATTCTCATTCAATGACAGCTTCAAGGGGAAGCTGTGACTCACAGGCACGTCCAAATTCTTTAAAGGAATTGCCATCCTGTGGAAGAGGGCGGTTCAACCATATAACATGTTCTGAGATTCCCAAAACCCTTGCAAGGAGATTCCTCACCAAGGGTTCATGGAGAAACTGGGCTGTTATGAAGTGGAAGGGATTTGAACAGAGAAAGAACTTACAGGGATAATTTCACTGGCATCCCTGCAAGGAATTTTGATGTTCCAGGAGGTCCAGTGCCAAGATGACTGAGTTGGTCAATGCCACAGCGTTATTTAAAGTGGTCAAAGTGAAAGGTAGCTGTGCAGAGGTGCAGCAGGTCCCATCATTCTGCGTGACCAGGGGTTAAAACAGCAGCTGCAGCTCATTATTGATGAAGAAAAAGTAATGGATATATGGAGAAGCAATTCAAGCTGTACACTGGCGGTAATAGACTTTAATTTAGCTATTACCATGTCAGAAGAACTATGGGTAGTCCTTCAAAAACATCAGCTTGAGGCTCTGGGGAGGTCAAAAGGGCAATGAGAGCATTAGGAATTATTAGGACAGGAATAAGTGGCAAAGCAAATGCGTTGTGCCAGGGCACTACTCCTGGGAGCCTCCCTGTGTGTGATTGCCATCCATTCCATGTGAGAAAGGAGTGGTAATTTCAGTAAAGGAGGGAAGTGGAACAGGAAGGATGAACAGGGACATGGAAGAGCTCTTGGCAGCACGGGGAATAGCAGAGCAAGACTCTGAGGCTTGCGGGAGAGATGCCTGATGGGGATGTGACACATTTCCAACCTCATGGGCAGCATGGAGAGGAGTCAAGAGCTGTCCTCATGTCACTGCTTCTCCAAGCACATGAAGGAGAGGTGTCAGATGGCCTCATCAGGCAGCAGACCTAAAACAAAGAGGAGGAAGTTTTTTCTTCCATCAGGTAATTAAACTATGGGAGTCGCTGACCAGGATGTTGTGGGTATTTATCCTAAGGGATAAATGGATTCAAAAAGCAATTAGGCAATTTCCTGGATGAAGATCTCTCTGAGGCCATTAACCACTGGGATGTAAATACAACTCTGAAAATACTTGTCCTGTTCCTCCTTCTCCTCCCCTGAGCACTTGCTGCAGATGACAGCCAGAGACAGGAGTCTGGGCCACAGGGCTTTGGCCAGAGGCATCTGCACTGTCTGTGCCAACTGCAGTCACTAATGGCCCTGCTGACATCACAGTGGGTGAATTTGGGTCATCTTCTCCCATTTTCCAGCCAGGTGATGGAGGGACAGAGGAGCTGAAGGTTCTCAAAGGGTTTGTGTGAGAGGAGTCCGGCTGCCCTGTATTACCTGGTGCTTTTCTGATACCTGCACATTAATGTGGCCACAACCTCCTTCCACTTTAAAGCAGCTGGAAACAACTGGGCAAATGATGTTTGCCAAAGCCTCTGCCTCCAGCAGCCAGGGCAGCCCTGATGGGCACTGTTATTATTCCCAGTGTTGTTATTCCCGTGCTGATTGTCTCCAATTTGCACAGAGCTCACCAACATGAAAATGAGACCAGCAATGACTTGCAGGGATTGTGCATCCACCTAATGAGGATCAGATGAGTTGTTCTCCCACCCCCAGAGCTTCTCTCACCTCGGAAGATTTATGTGGCTGAACATGTTTGTTCTGATCAATGACTGTGCTGCAGACACGAATACAAATGTAAAAGAGAGATTACACTTTTGATCCAAAGCCCACTAAAGGCAGCAGAAAGGCTCTTGATGCTCAAAAAAAAAAAAAAAAAAAAAAAAAAAAAAAAAGTTTTGGCCGCAGTGAAAAAGATGAAATTTTTGGTCAGCTTCACTGAACAAAGCACCTTGTTAGGCAGTGACAGATTTTATACAACCCACAGCTATTTATCAGTGAATGTATCATTGCTTTCACCTCTCCTAATGGGAGGATTAACATGTTTAAGGTAGGAATTCAGCGCCAGATCTGATTTGTTGCGTTTGCTTTTCACTCATCTTCGAGATGACAAGAAACATGAAACAGAAGCAGAGCTGCTATATTTAGTTTGGTTTTTCCCATCCAGAAACTTGGCACTGAGAGGGAAAAGCAAGAGCAGGTATCTGGTGTGTGTTGCTGACCAGGATTGTTTCAGCACCAGGATACAGGAGCCTGAAAAAGCAGTGTTTAATAATTCTTTGATCCTCAGAGTCATTAACCTGAGCGTTCATTAAATTAACGTTACTGGAAGCATCACAGAGCTGAGATAATTGTCCCAGCACTCAAAAACTCGCTCCTCCCACACCCTCTCCTACACAAGGATGGAAAACCTTGGGCCGGCATTCCTGAAGACTTAAGGTGGATACAGGGATACTCAGAAGTGTCCAAGGACTGAGTTTATTTTCTCCATCTTCAGTCCTATAAAAACCAGGCTCCTGATTCATCCAGGCTGCTGCTGTAATTATGTGAGACCATCACACGGAGAGGATGATTTGGCCCATTTTGTGATAAAATCCTCATGTAAAATAGCTGAAGTTAAGAGAAATGGCATGTGAGAAGTAGTACCCATGAAGCAGAGCAGATCAACCTGCTTGGAAAGAGATCAGGATTTGGGTCCCAGGGCTTGTGGATTAGGGAAAGGGATTTGCAGCTGCTGCCTGGGCTGCTCAGAGCATTCCTGAACTCCCTCTCTGCCCAAGTTTTAAATCACTGATTCCCCAAACATCCCCATTTCCCCACCAACCGGGCAGGGAACCAAATGGACATGGTTAAAGAGGAAAAGAGGGGAAGAGCAGATCTGATTTGAGAGGGAAGTTGCTTGAAGCAGGGTTTAAAGGGGGATCTCTGGCTCTGCCTCTGTCTCGTGCGAGTCTCATCCCTGCCCTGCCACGGCTTTCCCAGCCCTGACCGCGATGCGACAATTCCCCTGGGGACAGTCACAGGGCATCAGGAATTCACTGCTGCTCCGACCGCCCGGGAAGGAAGATCCTTTACAAGTGTGAACAGCCTCCAAATTGGAGGCTGAAACTGATCTGTGCAGGGGCTCAGCAGGAAAATCTCTTTTTTTTTTTTTCTGTTGGGAGAAGCTGGAGCGGAGCATCCCGGCCTCCCGCTCTCCAGACTCCGCTCCCTATCCCCCCGTGGGAGGCTCCCAGCGCCTTCCTCTCGCCGCCAGGATAATGCCTTCGCCCGTTCCTGCCCTGAGGGGGATCCGCAGTGAAATCCCCGGGAATCGAATCGTGTGTGGATGCTCATTCATGCCAGGATGCCACCGCCAAGGACGCCCGCAACGCGCGGCTCCAGGATCACCTCTGTGGTTTTCACGGGAATTCTTGGCTGAAATGGGGTCGGGAACCCTCTTTTAGATGCTGAGTCTGAAGAGGGTCCAGCAGTGCTGCTTGAGATGCAAGGACATGGCTATAATAACAACAGTGTTGATTTTATGTTTGGACTCAACAATCTGAAAGGTCTTTTCCAGCCTAAATGTCTGGTCTTTGTTAGTCCCTTCCAGCTCAGGATATTCTGTGATTCTACAAATATTTCTTCTGCATTTATCTTAATTTTTACCTCCTGAATGAATACCGAACTGGAAAAAAAAAAAAAAAAAAAAAAGGAAAAAAAAAAAAGATAAGAATATTAATGACCAGAACCCTCCAGCTACTGGAGTGGGAATTCAGCCATAAACTTCAGCGAGTGCTGATGAGCTGCACAGGGAACTTCAGCCCCTTCCTTGCTCGTTAATTAATGTGTGTTAGCTCAGGGTAGCTGCTGGCAGAAGGGGTTTCATCCATTAATGACAAAGATGTTTCCCAAAGTAGTGTGCAAACAGGGAAGGACAACATTTCCCAGAAAAGTTCGCTGTCTTGGGAAATGGATTTGTATTGAATTTGTTTACCATGAGTGCTGGTTAGAAAAGGTGAAAAAAAGATTCAAACCCACTGTGGAAGGAAATTTATTTATAGCAGGGGCTGCACAGCACTGAGGATGTCCTGGACTGGTTTGGGTTGGAAGGATCTTAAAAATCCTCCAGTACCTTCCTGTCCAGCCTGGCCTTGGACACTGCCAGGGATCCAGGGGCAGCCACAGCTTCCCTGGGCAACCTGTGCCAGGGCCTCCCCACCCTCACAGCCAAGAATTTCTTCCCAATATTCCATCTAATTCTGCCCTCTAGCAGTGGAAAGCCATTCCCTGTGTCCTGTCCCTACATCCCTTGTCCCAGGTCCCTCTCCAGCCCTCCTGCAGCCTCTTTAGGCCCTGGAAGGTGCTCTGAGGTCTCTCTGGATCCTTCTCCTCTCCAGGTGAACACCCCCAGCTCTCACACAGCCTTTCCTCAGAAAAGTGTTGCACCTGCCTTGGGTAGATTTTGTGCTGCTTTCTCTTCTCCCTGGGTTTGTGTCCAGAGATTCCAGAGCTCGATGTGCTCTTGGTGCTCCAGCTACAGCAGCCAACAGGAGAATATTCCTCTTTTTGAGGTGGCTGCAACCTGCATTTGAAGCCTAACCCACACTGGGTGAGTGGTGGTTGTCCTTGCAGCAGCAGGAAAGTTTTCAGGGAAGTGACTGTGGCTTCAAGAAGGATTTGTCAGGATTATTGTTCATCTGCTGCCCAGTTTCTGGCTGCCAGCCCCCAAAATTCACAGTGGCAGGTACCCAGCACCTCCACACAGCAGCTTTACAGAGGAGACAAGGACTGAGTGAGCAGTCACAGCAAATGTTCCTTTTCTCTCTGGGATGGTGTCTCTTGCTGACAGGTCTCAGGTATCCTCCTGAGGCCACAGGAGCATGGGAATGACAGGGGCTTAATGCACTTAGCCAGAGCTTGGGACTGATCTCCTCCTCTTGCCTCCTGTATCTATTTATTCTGCAGGATCTCAGGGCTGAGCTGCGAAATTTTGAACCCAAATTCCCTTTTTTTTTTTCCTCCCCAAATCCTCACGAAGCTGAGACAGAGATTGATTTTCCCACTCAGGCTGTGTGAAGCAGCTGCTCTGAGGGACCTGAGGCTGGATCCAGCTGTAACATTCCTGCTTCTGCCACAGGTGGACAGCGGGGGACCTCTGGTCTGCAGCTACTGGAACACCATGAAGTGGTTCCAGGTCGGCATCATCAGTGGAGGAAAGCCAAACCACAGGATTTTAACACCTGTTTACAGCTACCAGGACTGGATTGAGAAGGAAACAGCCATAAGGGGAAAACCTTTCTTCACTGAGGGTGTGGACAGTGGAGCACGTCTCAGGGTTGCTCGTTCCAGGGCTGGAACACAGGTGGTGTCTCTGGGGTATTGTCTCCTTTTATTCATCTTTTTAATAGCATATAAATTACCCTGAGAGAAGATTTTTGAAAATAAAAGTCAGAACTGCCACTTCACTCTTTTTTCTGAGGCCAACCTGCTCAGTGTCACTGACATGGACACAGGGACCAATGAGAGATGTCACAATGAGAACAGGGAGCAAGGCAGAGGCTGGAGAAATGAAATTAAGGAGGCAGGATTTGGGCAAAAAGGGCCATAATCCTCTGGAAAACAGAGATATTCCACACTTCTAGGTCATATTGGACTCAGTTGTTTGCTAAGCTCAGGTGCCAAGTGAAGATGTGGCATCCGAAGGTGCTGATCCCCTTGGAAAGTTGAAACCCAGAGGAAGAGATTCGCTCACTCATTATCATTAGTTGCTGTAGGATAGCTCTGGGATTTTGAATCTTACAGATTAGCTGGACTAATTTATTTTAGTCTAATTGTAGCTTTTTTTTTTTTTGGTTTTTTTTTTTTTTTTTTTTTTTTCTTTTTGGTTTTGTTTTTGTTTTTTGTTTTTTTGTTTTTACTAAGAGCACCCACAGAGAGCTCAGCCCCTGCTCAGGTGCTGTCAAACTTCTGGGACAGAATCACTGAGGCACTGGAAGAGGTTGCCCAGAGAAGCTGGGGCTGCCCCTGGATCCCTGGAAGTGTCCAAGGCCAGGTTGGATGGGGCTTGGAGGAACTTGGGATAGTGGAAGGTGTCCTACCCATGGCAGTGCTTGGGATGGGATTTAAGGTTCATTCCAGCCCCAAACTATTTTAGGATTTTGTGAAGAGAGAAGTATTTGGGGGCTCTCCAGAAAACGCTGCCTACAAAACCCCCTCAGTCTTATAAATAATCAAAATTAATCCCTTGCAAGTCAATGGTAAAGCAAAAGGAAAAAGATTTTTCCCCACACTATTAGAGGTTCTTTTAACTGAATTTCTGAGAGCTCCACATCCCAGCTCCACATCCCAGCCTGAGCTGGTCCTTCACATCCTTCCATCCTACACATGGTCCTTTATTGATCTCCAGCATTCCAGATTTGTTCTGCTGTTCACAAGGAGGTTTCAGCTTTTCTTGGAAGTGATGGGGAAGGAGAGAGGCAGCAAAGTCCCCTTCATGTCCCACCTTTGCATAAAAGCACCTGCAATTTGCAGCAATGATAAAAACCAGTGAATGTGCAATGGGACAGAACCTCACAAATTGGTTTTAATTACCTTGATATTTTCTGGCTAGCTGACAGAGAAGCCTTGTAAATGAGAATTAATTCATTTACCTTAAGCTAATGCAAACCCATCTTGTCATAAAAGTCAGGCTTTATTTTCTGTGTTATCTGAGCAGAAAATAATGCTTAATTATTATTAGTTCTGAGTAATGCTTATGAAAATTGCTCCACATTAATTTCACATGGCTGACTGGCTAATGGATGCATAAGGGTCTTGTAACCCTTTGCAAAAAGACTAATAAGAGCTAAAAACAAGGGGAATATATTACTTTAACAGCTATTAGTAGCAGACAGTATCTGCTGGCATTAATACCTATATTTATTTTCCTTTCTATTAATAATATATCAACAGATTCTGGAAGCCATGGGCATCAGGAAATATTTCCTAATGTTGCAATCTCTTCAGCTGTGGAATTGTTTCCCCCAGAGGAAATGAGAGAAGTCCTCCTGCTTAAATTATTTTAATGTAGGGGTTGTATAAAGCACTTTTGTCTCCAGCACACGGCAGGGAAAAAGCCTGGGCTTACAGGGGCCTGCAAAATGACCCAGTAGGTCTTTTCCATCAGAAGCATTTGCAAATTGATCATGGTCTGTGCTAAATGAAGGCAGGGCACTGCTGCTCTGGGCTTTGATTCATCCTGCTCTTTATTTATTCAATGGATTTGGGGATAAGTTTGTGCTTGGTGCCTCAATTTCCCTGCTTGTAAATTGAGAGCATGAAAGAGGCTCGCTTTCCTGTGTGGAGCATCACTTCTGCAAGTTCAGACCAGCAAAGAAACAAACAGGAAAAGCCTTTCCCTCTTTATTTAAAGCATCATAAAACTCAGTAAAGTGAATTCATCTCTGGTATTTCTTCCACTATTCAATAATTAGGGTGAGAAAGGACACGTCTGTATGTCTGTTTAACATTTCCAGGCTGCAATTAGATCTGATGAAAACATCTTGATGCCGTGTTCTTTTCTGAGGGTATTTGGGTTTTCAGGGAACATTCTGATTGTGGATTTGAATATTTTGGAGTCACTCAAAATCAAAATGCAGCTGTTCAATGAGACATGTTAATTTTTTTAGCTTTCCAGCATTGGTGTAAATTTCATTATGTTATAATATTCTGTATTTGTAGAATCCCAAAATGGTTTGGGTTGGAAGGGACCTTAAAGATCACCTAATTCCACCCTGTGCCATGGGCAGGGACATCTTCCACTATCCCAGCTTGCTCCAAGCCCTGTCCATCCTGGCCTGGGACACTTCCAGGGATCCAGGGGCAGTCACAGCTTCTCTTTTGGGTTTAGAACATTAAAATGAAGTATTTCCAGGCTGAAGGATCTCAACGTTTATGCTTTAGTCTGTAGCTGGCAAAGTTCGATTTTTGTCCTAATTTACAGCTCATTTCTTATGGCCCCTCCCTTCTTTCCAGAGACAGATTTTGTTTGCAGCACTACACCTTTAGCAGCAAATAAACAGGATATGGAAATGCTTAGAGACCTGGGAAAACATCTGTAAGAGGATTCGGGGAGGGGGGGGAATAGGAGGATATGAGTACTCAAGCAGAGAAAAGAGGTGGTCAGGAGCTGCTTGCACGTTTTGCTGAGGAGATAAGAAGAAAAGCTCCCGTGAGCATTGAAGGCAGCAATTTAAAAGCCAATACATCAAAGTAATTTTGGCTTAGTTCTGCAGAGATTAAGGGCTTTGTGTCTCCACGTGTTTCCCCGTCTGCCCAATCCCAGCTGGCATTCGCACGCCAGCTGGAGCAGGGAGCTGGGAGAGGTGAAGATGATGATGTTTGTGCAAATTTGGCAGCAAGAGCTGGTGGAGGTGAGGGGTGGGGAGGGCTCCAAGCACATTTGTGTGGCTCCACCTCAGAGAAGGAAGGTGGGAAAAGCAGCAATCCCTGGTCACAGGTAACTGCTGCTGGAGAAATCCAGCCTTTACTCGTCCTCCTGGTGGAAGGTGTCCCTGCCCATGGGATGAGCCTTAGGGTCCCTTCCAACCCCAAATATTCCATGATTCTGTGATTCAAAGGGAGTGATCCCATACCTCTCACCCAGCTCCTTCTCAGTACATGTCACCTGGGGGATCTGAAGACAAAGCAACTGTCCTTGTAGGGGACTGAGGTTTCCCATTTTCTTCTTTCCCAGCCTGGATTTCTTCACAGGGGTAAAACACAATGAAAAGCCCAGGTTGGTTTTCTCCTGCTCCCCTCAGCACCCCGAGCACCTCTTTGTCCCTCTGAGGAGAAGGCAGAGGGCAGACATGGCTCTGACTGTGACAACTGCCATCCATTTGTCACTCCTTATGCACTACATGGAGTGAAATGTGATTTTTATTGATGATAATGTAAGATTTGAGGTGGAGACTGGAGGCTGCACAGGATCAGAACCTATTCCCACAATTCCCAGCACTTTCCCTTATGGCTTTCATGCCATTTTTCAGAGTGAGGGCTCTGTTTATCCTTGGGATAAACATGGGAATAATTAAAGAGCAGGGGTGTCCCTTGGGATGCACCAATGGTGAGAGTGATTAATCAATGATGCTGACTGAAGGTGGCTCTGGGACAGAAAATACCACTGACAATATTAAACTCCTTGATTTGTTGAAAAAAAAAACAAACCTGGTGAACATTTCTGGTGTCAGGCTGAAGAGACTCAGGGACACTTTCCACCATCCCAGGTGGCTCCATGCCCTGTCCAAACTGGCTGGAACACTTCCAGGGATGGGGCAGCCACAGCATTTCTGGGCAACAAGAGGAGCAGCTTGGCCACCTCTGGGCAGAGCCCCGTCCTTCACTGTTCTGTCACTGGTCACTGCTCCTGGTGGTTAATAGGGTTTGTAAAATGGCAGCAACTGAGCCCACAACACCCTGCAGCACCAGGAAACATCCTCTTTTTGGGTATTTCCAACTATCTGCTTCCCATATCCTTTTCTGGGGGGTGTCTTGTGCTCTCTAACAATTCTTGTATTCGCAGCTCTCCCATGGTGACTCACTGCTCTGAGGGCTTTTCCATATGGAATTCCCTTTGTTCCCGCAGACCAAACCACTGAAATGATTTGCCAAAGTGCATTTGGCTCCTCTGCTGCGAAGTTTGGGCTTCAACACAATGCTAGAATGTAAAATTTCCTCTTCCTTAAGGCTTTTGAACTTACGTGTCTTCATACCACCTCTGCAGGCATTGGCAGCAATGTAAGCAACTCCAGAGCTGCCCCGTGTGCCTTGGAAAGTAAAATGGGGGGAAGGATGATTTAGGCACTGAGTGCAGACACAGCAGTACAGCTCTGCAGCGACCCTTTGAGATCCTAGAAAAAAATCTGGGAGTCGCCTTGGTCTGAGCAGAATCATGGGAAAGGCCAAGGGAAAATTAGGAAGTGATCTGTTAACTGTGAGCACGAGTTTACAAACAGCCCCTGAAACCCAGAAATGCTGGGCCAGTGCTCCACGCATTCCTCCATTCCAAGCTACACTAATAATTTGTCCAGTTTTGCAACTTTTGGCCAGAGACTCAAGGTGAAAGTGATGCTCTACAGAGCAGATGGCTTTGTTAGGATGGGAGGGGACCCAAGAATGGGAACAGCTCCTCTGGGAATGGTGACATTCCCAAGGCTGCCAGAGCTCCAGCAATGTTTGGACAATGCTCTCAGGCGCAGGGTGGGATTCTGGGGATTGTCTTTTGCAGGGTCAGATTTGGACTTGATGGTCCTCGTGGGTCTCTTCCAATTTAGGATATCCTGATTCTAGGAGCGGTGCAGGAGCTTAAGGGACATTTTGGGAGACTCCAGTTGTCTGAGTGCCGCTGTCCCTGCTCAGCTCTGCTCATGGAGGAGGAGCAGGAGTGGGAAGCTGGAGCTGGATGTGTAGAGGAGTCTGAAGATTCCCAAAGTGTTTATTCAGGGTGGGTCCAGTTGATGGTGCCTTGTGACAAGGGAGCTGCTTTGTGGATGGCTGAGCTGCTGTGGCTGCGTTTGCACAGCTGGAATATCAGGATGAAGACTCTGGTGCAGAAGGACCTCCCAGCACATCCCAGTTATCACATCCAAGGGGCCAGGGCTCAGGGTTTGCTGCCACTTGCAGATCCCTCCAGTGCTCCACATTTGAACCCATTTCCCAGAGGATCCTGGCACTCCCCATCCCTCAGGGGAATTTAATTCTCTCCAAAATGTTCCATGTGATGGGAGATCTCTGAGTGTGACCTTGTCCTGTTCTTTTTTGCCTGTTCCTCCTCTGTCAGGAGGAGTCAGATCTTGGCCAGGACCTTCTTGCCCTGTGCACCGGCTCTGCTGGGATGGAATTCACATTCTTTATGCCAACACACATGGCGCTCTGTCTTAGACTTGTCCCTAAATCTGTGTCAGTGATTTTGCTGTTGCTGGGCAAGGCTCATACAGTATCAAAACTTTCCCTGTTTCTCACCCCACCCCACCAGTGAGGAGGTTGGGAGGGCAAAAGGAACTGGGAGGGGACACAGGTGACCCCAAATGACCACAGGGATATTCTATACCACATAGTGTCATGCTCAGCAGTAAAATCTTGGAGAAAGGAGGAGAAAGGGGGTGTGTTTCAGCCTTTCCATAAGGTTTTAAAATAAAAGAGGAGATATTTAGATGGAATACTGGGAAGGAATTGGTTGTGAGGGTGGGGAGGCCCTGGCACAAGTTGCCCAGAGAAGCTGTGGCTGTCCCTGGATCCCTGGAAGTGTCCAAGGCCAGGGTGGATGGGTCTTGGAGGAACCTGGGATAGAGGAAGGTGTCCGTGCCCATGGCAAGGGTTGAGATGGGCTAAATTTTAAGGTCCCTTCCCACACAATCCTTTATGTAATTCCATGATTCTTGTGCCTCTTTGCTTGCAAACAGCTTTGCTTCACTTATTGAATTGCCTTTAGCTTGCCCTGTAGCACTTTTGCCTTTACACTGGACCCCAAACTTCCATTTTCCTGGTATTTTAAATCCCAAACTCACACACCTTCAAAGACTCATTTAACAACCACCTCTGCAGGTTGGTCCTCACATAAGCTTGAGGTGACTCTATTTTATTTTCCTTGCTACCAGCACACAGATGTTGGCATTTCACATCTCCCATAACCTAAATGGTACCAAAACCTCTTTTCCACCCCAAGAACCAGCTGGCCCTGTCCTGCCAGACCCATATGGTCGCAGTCTCTGTATTAGGGTGGCTGATCCAAACTGCCTCCTGGCAAAGGGCCCTGGCCTGTGTTTGAGTTGGTGTTTGGGTTGGTTTCAGCCACCTCTGCTCTGTGTCGGTGGAAAAATCCTGTACCCACTCATCCTTATTTGATTTCCCAGCACAGAGCTCCCTCCTCCAAACCCTGCTTCTTTCCCAGCTCTTCTGTCAGTGATTCCTGCTCTGCAGCCATCCCAAACATCCTCCTACAGCCTGGCAGGCTCGCTGGAGTCATGAAGCCATTATTGAAATCCTCCAGTGGCTTTAAAAGATGCATTTTGGCGTTCTGTTTCCCCCACTGTGTTTGGGGGCACCCTGAGTCACTGCTGAAAAGGGTTTGGGCCAACCTGCTGCCAGTCGATTCGGGAAGGGGCTGCATCCCAAACTTCTCAATGCCACCCACGCCCCTGCTCGGCTGCTGGGTTTCAAAGCAATCCGCTGCACAATTACAGGCTAACAATACAAAAAGGAGAAGGGAATGGTGCCATCCCACTGTGATCTCATGGAGAAATGCAGAACTGTTCTGTAATAAAGGTAAATCGGTTTCTGCTTCACTGCATAATGAGCCTCAGATGATTTCAGCAGGAGAAATCCCAATTAGACACAGGTGGAAAAGGAGCATCCCATCTCAGGAGCATGTAGGAGAGGATAAGGATTTTTCCTGTTGTGCTTTGTGGTTAAACTGAAGCTTTTGCATTTTGTGAAAAGCATCCTGAAATATCCAGGCATGATGCTGTGAAGCAGAATCCCAACCTTCTTACCCCTTCCTGTCACCTGCTGCAGTTTTGGCCAGAGACTCAAGGTGAAAGTGATGCTCTACAGAGCAGAGGGCTTTGTTAGGATGGGAAGGGACCCAAGAATGGGAACAGCTCCCCTGGGAATGGTGACATTCCCAAGGCTGCCAGAGCTTGGTGGAGGAACATCCCCTTCCACCCCAGGTATGATCCAAGGCACAAGTCCATGGGCTGTTGGTGGGAGTCACTGTGGGAGCTGCTCTGCATCTTTTAAATAAATATTTGCAAGGATAAAAGGGTAAGAGACAAAGAATCACAGAATTTTATGGATCGGAAAAGACCTCCATGGATCGAGTCCATCCTGTATCCAATCCCCACCTTGTCACCAGTCCAGAGCACTGAGTGCCACATCCAGTCATTCCTTGGACACCTCCAGGGAAGGGGACTCCACCACTTCCCTGGGAAGCCCCTCCAATGCCTGACAGCCCTTTCCATGGAGAAATTCCTCCTGATGTCCTACTTAAACCTCCCCTGGCACAGCTTGAGGCCATTTCCTCCCATCCTGTCCCTGTTCCCTGGGAGCAGAACCTGACACCCCTGGCTGTCCCCTCCTGTCAGGGAGTTGTGCAGAGCCAGAAGGTCCCCCCTGAGTCTCCTCTTCTCCAGGCTGAGCCCCTTTCCCAGCTCCCTCAGCCCCTCCTGGTGCTCCAGCTCCTTCCCCAGCTCCGTTCCCTTCCCTGGACACTTTCCAGCCCCTCAGTGTCCTTCTGGCAGTGAGGGGCTGTAAAACTGTAAAACAATTTTTGAAGAATTCTGCGAAGTCCCAAAGTAAATGCAGGAGTGAAGGGGAAGCAAAGGCACCTCCTGGTCCAGCCTGACGCAGAGCCCAGACAGGGCTGTAGGAATCCCAGATGTGCCACTTGTAGGTGCATTATGTCAGTAAACAACGGTGCCAACAATGGTGGCAACCTGACAAAGCCAAGTGACCCAGTTTGGCCATCTCCAGGCTTTTAAAAGCTCTCCCTTCCCCATATGGGTGCACTCAATCCAACTGCCTCCTGCAAAATTCTGGATTGGTGGATAGTGTGGTGTCCTACAATGGATCCTACCCAAGGATTTCATCAGCTGAGTCTGAGTCCCGGCTAGGGATGCTCCAATGGCTCAGCTACCAGGAAAATATTATTTTATCCTTATAATCTCTTAAAATTTTCCCCTGGGCATCATCCACTTACAAAGTCTGGAGACATAAAACTGGGCCAAACAGCCGCAGTTTGGATCTGACTCTGGGCACTCCTTCCTCTAGTTGCCACTTAGGCGGAGAAATGAAATGTTATGAAAACAAGACAAATTTTTTAAACGTGCCTTCTAAATTTTGGATCTTTATCAGCCAGGTAAAGTGGCAAAGTTTGAGCAACATGAGATGGAAATGGGGAAACTGTGACCAGTCATAAACTGGGCATGTTGGATTTTCATGGAATTGTGAAATACCAGAATGGCCCGGGTTGGAAGGGACATTAAAGCCCACCCCATTCCAACCCCCTGCCTTGGGCAGGGACACCTTCCACTGTCTCAGGTTACTCCAAGCCCCATCCAACCTGGCCTTGGACACTTCCACGGATCCAGGGGCAGCCATGGCTTCTCTGGGCATTCTTTGCCAGGACCTCACCACCCTCACAGGGAATAATTCCTTCCCACCATCCCATCTATTCCTCTGGCAGTAGGAAGCCATTCCCCCTTATCCTGGCACTCCAGGCCATCATCAAAAAAAAAAGGAAACTCATCACATAGTTTTGCCATCTGTGTAGCACAAAAATGAAATATTAAATATTAAAATATTATTCTGCTATTAGCTTATTAAGATTTTAAATCCTTCAGCAAGATGCCCAAGCAGTGAAGAGTGGGGCACACTTTAAATATCAAATCACTTTTTTACTTTTCTAAGCATAAGTTGAATTCTTTTATAGGCTGAGCTTAGCTGTGGGTGTTAAGCATAAAAATATGTGGTGCTAATGATGCTACTGGATATCTCACAAAAATTGAAGTTTTAAAGCAGAAAAAGATAAAAGAGCTCTTGCTTTTCTCCCTTCTCTTTCGTGGATTTTTCTAAAAACTTTCCTCCCTGTTGGGAAATGGAAAATAAACTGTGTTTTCTCATGTGCTTTACCCAGCACATTTCTAACACAAACAATGCTGAGATGTTGCAGTAGAACAGAAATTAAATGGGGTTTCTTTCTGCAAATTCACAGAAAAAAAAAGGGAGTTTCTCAACTTCTTCCCTTTTAAAACTTGTTTTTAGAAAGAATGTATATTAATTTTTTATATACTGACATATTTATGTGCATAGATTCAAGAGAGGTGAAATTACAGTTTTCCTTTTTCAGTCCTGATTGTAATTGAAAAACACAACCCCTAGATGGCAGAAAGTCCCTCTTTTGGGGTGTTTTGGTTTGTTTTAATCTCAAGTGTCAGTATTTATGACACTCAGCCTTATCCAAGATCTCATTCCATGATGTGACATCAGTGGATTTTAAACCTCACCAAAACTGCTTTCACTGATCAAACTGCAAATCTTATGCCAAAATGCATCTCCTTGTCTTCTTATCAGAGAGATCCCGGGGCTTTTTGGTGTCCAGTCCTTCAGCGTAAATCCGAATGAGCTCAGGGTCTAAATACTGAATTATTTGGATGCATTGGTGAAGAGATGGAGACGAGATGGGGGCATTACAGAATTGTTTGCACAGTTCAGTTGATGCAATTATCGGATTAGGGGGTAAAAATTGGTTCCCTAAAGTTTAGAATCCAGGCTAAGGAGGTCTCATGGGTTTTTTTGCTATCCATGGAGTGAGAAAAGTGATCAATTCCCCCTTCTTTGGACATCCACTTTGTTCAAGGACCACTGCTGCTGCTGCACTCCTGTAGCCTCATGCCTTCCTTTGCTGCAGTTTATGGATTTCCATCCCCATCTGGGGCTGCACAGGCTGGGGATGGAAATCCATAAATTGGATGAAATGGCATGGATGGCAAGCAGGGTGTTCACATGTTACTGGAAAAAGGGTCGGGCCACTGAGAGGGAAAAAAGGCTTTTATTTATCTGCCTGCCCGAGGTGTCACAGCCAAAATATACCTTGTCCATCCTTTTTCTGGCTCTGGGTAACAGACAGGGCTTTTCTTTGCTCATTTCTACCTCTTTGTGTTTTTAATTCTCTTCTCCCACCTCTGGTCTCAGCCAAGGCTTTCTTGACCTTGGTCCAAAATGTGCTCTTCTAATGCTGATGTAAATTGTGACCATCCCGTACCCTCTGGCAGCATGTCCTACACCCACAGGTTGCATTAAATTCATTAAAACCACGGGGAATTCATTAAAGCCATGGGGAAATCTGAAGGATATGAGGCGAAAAAAAAGGAGTCTACCAGTAAAATGGAGCACATGAATGCAGGTAGCCAAGGACCAAAACCTTGATTATAGCTTATCACTGACCAAAGAACCTAGGATAATCCTTGATATTAATTAGTGAGAAGTCTGTGGTCAATCAAGGATTGGAGAGGTAAATAAATAAAGGGAAAAGCTCATAGGGCAGAATATAAAGCAAGACTAAATGACTAAATTACTTCACTGATGAGTCCATCCAGTCTCTTCCAAGTGGTGAGTGTGGTCAGGGTGCCTTTGTAAAGGCTGGATTATTTGTTATTCCTTGAAATAACCATAAATCCATAGCTTTGATGGCCAAAAGGACCTAAAATCATGTATCTGAGTTCCTCTGTAGGTCCACGTCTGGGGTTTCATGCCCATCTCTCTCCTTCTCTGTAAGCCAGCCTGGGAAACAGGATCAGGCTCACTTCAGCAAAACCACAGCTCCAGGAGAGGAATTCCCTGGGCTCTGTCCTAAGAAGGTGCATTTTCCAAGGTGGATGACTTGGATGCCACAACTCATCTCACTTGCCTCTAAGTGTTTATGTCTTTGTTATCAGCTCAGGTCTTTAGCCTCTTACAGTGCCTATGGATCTCTGGCAAATATTCCCAGGCAGTGATTCACCTCCCCATAAATCAGAGACCTCCCTGTGGTCTGATGAGTCACTTCATTGACTGTCTGCTTGGGTTTCTGTGGGATAAACACCCACCTGGGACGTGGATGTCTATGCCACAGGTGTGTGATTCAGCTGCCCACACAGGATGTGGGCACTTGGTGACTTTTGAGCTGCCTTGAAGTACCTGAGACAACTGTATCGCCTGAAAAATCAGGTTTCCAGTGCTGAATTCCCAGAAGATTGGTTGTACAAGTTACTTAGGATGCTTTCCTTGTTGCACTGATGTTTCTTAGCCAGGAAAGCTCCATCACTATTTGCAAGTTGCTGGGAGAGAGGGGGAGAAGCTGCAATGAGGTTTTTGGGATGAGGTTTCAGCTAGTCCCCAGTGGGAATCTCTGACATTGTGCTAATAAAATCCAGAAGTCATTCAGAAATCAAAATATGATCCTGAAGGAATCAAACTGCCTTAAGCTGAAAGAGGTGAAGGGATAGAGGGAAACACCCATGAATATGGCAAATCCCAGTGCAGGAGCTGACTTCCATGTGGAGTCAAGATGCCCCTGGAGGGGCTAGAATGTGGGAAACATTTCACTCTTTCCCTTCATCCTAGAGATGTAAAAATCTTTATAAATTCTGACAAGGAGGGGAAAATGTCATTTTCAACCCAACATAATTCTCTGCCCTTCTCCCTGAGGGTTTTGGGGATGCTCAAACCAAAAAGGACCATTTCGTGCCCTCAGCAAGCCTGTTAGTCCTCAAACCTGGATCTTCATACCTCTGCAAAGTCAAATACCCCAAAAACTGCTGAGTCCTTGGCTGGGGAGTTATCAAGCAGCAGTGGGGATCACCAGGGGCCAATTAAAAGGTAAAACAAACCATAATCAGGACTTGCACCAAAATATCTCCGTGCAGCTGGCACCAAGAGCAGGTGGTTTGCTGCAAAGTTGGGTCCTTTTCAGCTCCCAAAACCTGCAGGCAGGTAAGCAACCATTCCTAGATGTTGCTGTTCCCTGGGAATAATGTCCCTGTAGGTGGGAGCAGTGGCCACGCTGCTGCATCTATCCAGGGGCAAAATGGGAACCATCCAACGGTGGTGGCAAAAGGTTTGTTGTGTCCTGTTGTGCCCCCTGGGAAGGGACACTGAGCCACTTGAGGACAGGTCTCATCCCATGGGAAAGGATTTTGGGAAGGAGTGAGGTCAGGAGCAGCAGGATCAGGCCCTGCATCTCATCCATAGCTCCGTGGTTTGGCACTTTCATCCCAACAGGCTCCTGCCTGGGGATTTGGAGAATACTGCGGAGATGGGGAAAGGAAGGAATAGAGTTTCACCTTTTATTCTTTTATCACGGCAACAATGCGTGGTGGGGGAAAAAAAAATTAAAAAAAAAGAAGAAGAAGAAGTTGTAAATGGCAGAATTAACAATAATACAACCCCCCCGTCCCCATCCCTCCCCCCTCTCCCTGTGCCGTCCATTCAGGAGACCGACAATAAACAAGGTCATTTGATTCATTCAGCTCGGGGTGTAAACAAAGCCTTACAATAAACCCCCCCCAACCAGGGCCCCCCTTTTTCTCCAAGAATAGATGTCCCCCCCTCCATGCCGGGGCCCCCCCGCTTGGCTTCTCCTCTCCCATCATCCCTGGACCAGCCCTGCTGCCACTTCCGCAGTCCCCATCCCGGCTCCGTGAGGCCCCGCTTCCTACTTGGTGTGGGAACCTCGGCTTCCCCGGGCAACATCTGCACGGACGGCCCCCACTCTCTCATGCTGGCCTCATCCCGGGATCCTGATCCAGGGACAGAGAGAGAAAAGAAGGGAAAAAAAAATATTCACAGCAAACCAAACCCGACCCAACACTAATGGGATTCGCATCCCCTTCCCAGGCCCATAAGGGAGCAGATCCCAAAAGCTGATGGTCAGCTTCCTTTTTTCATAGGCTTTGCTGGGATCCCTATGGCCGATGGAAAAATAGGTCTGTGTGTGTGTGCACAAGCAATGGGAAGAGGATGGGTTGTGCAAGATGTCCTGCGGTGGGATAAAGCCTGGCATGGGGTCCCAGGGAGTGACACGAGGCTCTGCCACCATCAGGGAAGGTGATCGGAGAATCATGGAATGATCTGGGTGGGAAGGGACATTTAAAGGTCATCCAGTCCCACCCCCTTCCATGGGCAGGGATGTCACCCACCAGATCTGGTTGCTTCAAGCTGGCCTTGAATATTTCCAGAGATCCACTCCAGGTTTGGGAAGTTCTGAGACTTTCTCCACCTCATACCTTGCTTAAAATAATTCTTATGGGGCATTCAGTGGGTGCCAATGACCCACACACCTGGGGATTTATCCCACTGGAATGTCCACCCTGCCACCTGAACAAGCTGGGATGACACTTGTGGGTCCTGCCTGAGGGTTCCTGCCCAAATATGGGGATATTTTGGGTCAGAGGGTTCACCAGAACCTTCCCTAACCTTTGGGGTTCCTGCCAGGGCCTTGCAATGGCTCTGGGATCTGGTGGGATACAGGAAGGAAGATCTCAGCATGCTCACATCACACAGGGGACCCTATCCAGGCTGGACAGGGCTTGGAGCCACCTGGAATGGTGGAAGGCGTCCCTGCCCATGGCAAGGGTTGGGATGAGCTTTAAGGTCTCTTCCAACCGAAACCATTCCCTGATTCCTTGTTTTCATGCTTTGATCAAGACAGATGGACATGAGCAATAACTCTTCTGACAGTTTTGCTCCCTGTGTTCCAGCAAACATGGAGTCACTGCTGGATTTAAGCACTGGGAAATCTGGCTCAGCTTTCGCCTCTTGAGTTCACCATAAAATTTCTCTGTGTGACCTCAAACAGCCCAAATCCTCAGAATCTCTTCAGTTTCCTGCTCAAAAGTGCTGCAATAACACTGGGGGCAAAACACCTTCCTGTGCCTCAGTTTCCTCCTTGTTTTTCCCCAGTGCTCAGTTATTTAAATTGCAAATTTGCAGCATCAGGGATTGTCTCACGATGTTTCCACATCACTTAATACAAGAGAAAACTGCTCATCTTTGATAACTGATCTGATACCACAGCGCTTCCACAACGGTGTCTTGAGCACCATAATAATAATAAAAATAATAAAAAGGGATGAGTTATTCCTTCTCAGGGGAGAAGATTTGTTTTCAGAGATGCTCAAGAGATGAATAATAACAAACAATTCTAATACCAAGGCTGTTTCTTTGCAATTTAATATTTGCAAAACCACAAATCTGGCTGTATTTGTACTTTTTGCTTTGTCTACTGCATCCCTTCCACAATTACTTGCAGGAGTAAGAAGTTTATTTTCTTGTGCTTCTGGGGAGACAATTCTTTAAAATAAAAACCAGTGAGAGACTGAGCTGCAAGAGGGAGAAAAATCGTGGCCAAACCATCATTTGGTACAACAAGAAAACTCAACCAATGGTAATGATCTTTTCTACTTCAATTTTCATCTGCAGAACATAAATGTGTCTTCCAGGCAAGGACAATGCCTCTGTTCCTCCCTCTCCCACATCTCTGCTCAAAGACAATTAAAAAATTTCTCATTTCATCTGCATCCTGCATTGCTTTGTCCCCTCTTTCCAGGAGCAGATCCATGACTGGGTGTTCATTTCTGGTAAAAGGGGGGTGGCTTTTCTGGCAGGGAAGTAGTAGATTCCCATCCCTGGAGATGTTAAATTATGGCTGTGGCACTTGGGGACATGGGCCAGAGGTGGGCTTGGCACTGCTGGAGGAATGGTTGGACACAATGATCTTGGAGGGGTTTTCCAACCTTAGTGATTCCAAGATTCTGAGTTTGTGCTACATGACATTCGAGCATATTTAATCTTCAGAAATCACCAGTTTTTGAAGTCCAACATGGCAAAGTTTTGTCCTGTCAGAGATCAGGAGACTCATGGATTAGCAGGCTCTTGGATTAGTATCCCTGTCCAGACACCTGGGGTTCACTTGCAGAAAAGCCATGGGACAGACCTGGGGTGTGTCACTGGGATTTTCCTGGTCCAAAAAAAAAAAAAAAAAAAAATTAATCCTCTAGATTGTAAAAGTCATTTAAGAACATTGAGTCCAACCATTCTCCAGCAGAGCCAAGGGCACCACTAACCCATGACACCAAGTGCCACATCCACAAGATTCAAATCCCGCCGTGTATGGTGATTCCAACACTTCCCTGGATTATTCCTAATAGCCAGTCTAAACCTCCCCTGGTGCAACTTGAGGCTGTTTTTTTCTTGTCCTATCACTTGTTCCTTGGGACAAGACACTGACCCTCAGCTGGCTCCACCCTCCTGTCAGGCAGTTGTGGAAAGCCTGCCATGTTTTTTCTCCAGTAGGTTTCTCTGAACTGGATTAGGATCACTGTTGCTCTGATTTTTGGAATTTCAGCCCAGTTTTTCCCTGGGCTTGCCATGTGCCTTTGGGGAATGATGTGGCTCCTCAGGAGGGCAGTAAAAAGGGAGGGGAATTCTCATTTTGAAGCTGTTTGAGAGGATGCATTGGAAGGGCAAAGGAAAACTTCAGCTCAGTCCCTGGGAATTCTTCTCCTGCCAAGAAATCTGCATTGTTGGAAAGAGTCTCCCAGAGGAAGTGATTGAAATATCATTGTGTGAATCATATCTGTAACAAGGCTGGGCTGCAAGAAGCTTTGCTGAACCCTGGGAATAGGTTAAATGACCTAAAAAGACTTTGTTTTTCATGCAGGAACGGCCTCTAGCAGCCCATGTTAAAGGAAGGCTCCTGTTTTTGGAGGTCCACCAAGGCTGGGATGTCCCCCAGCATCACCTGTCCCCAGCTGTGCTGCACAAGGTGCTGGAGTACAGCCCTGGGATGGATTTTCTGCTGTTTAAGGAGGGCTGAGACACCTCGAATGATAACTCTTGTGTGATAAATTCTGCCTGGGGTGTGTTCTGGTGGTGTTTGCTGAGACTCAGGGCAGTTGTGGTCAGACTGGCACTACTGGGGCAATGATGAGGACATGGGGACAAGGGAACATGGGAGGGTGAGGCTGGCTGGTGAGTTTGGGGTCCTGCTCTGGGGATAGTGGCTGGAGCAGAGATGGGAAATGATTTTTGGAAGGAGACATAAGATCTGGAGAGGTGAATTTTATGCTGGGATGAAGAGGATGGATTGAGCCATAGAAAGAATCATCATCCTGTTCACCCCCTGCCATGGGCAGGGACACCTCCCACTATCCCAGCATGATCCAAGCCCTGTCCAGACTGGCCTTGGACACTGCCAGGGATCCAGGGGCAGCCACAGCTGCTCTGGACAACCTGTGCCAGGGCCTCTCCACCCTCACAGGGAAAAATTCCTTCCCAATATCCCATCCATCCCTGCCCTCTGGCAGTGGGAAGCCATTCCCTGTGTCCTGTACCTCCATCCCTTGTCCAAAGTCCCTCTCCAGCTCTCCTGGAGCCCCTTTAGGCCCTGGAAGGGGCTCTGAGCTCTCCCTGGATCCTTCTCTTCTCCAGGTGAACACCCCCAGCTCTCTCAGCCTGGCTCCAGAGCAGAGGGGCTCCAGCCCTTGGAGCATCTCCGTGGCCTCCTCTGAACTGTTTCCACCAGCTCCACATGCTCCCCATCCCCATCCCTACACACTGTTCCAGGACAGAGCTGCAGATTGTTACAGTCCCTCTGGTCAGCAGCTCCCAGCCCCTGTAATCCCTTGTTATTCCAACCTTGGCCATGCACTCCACACATCCCTCATCCTTCTGCTCAGATCTTTCTCAGAAGATCTGTCTGTCATCCCCTGCTTGAAGTTCAAATTCATCATCCTTTGCCTTCGGAGCCCTGCACGACACTGCCCCTTTCCTGCTCATTCTTCCTCTTCCTTCCTTCCATACAAGTGGAAAATGCCCTCTCTGAGCTCAGAGCTGCTGACAACATCTTTTTTGAGGGAAAGAGGCCTCAAGTCTAGGAAACAACCGCCAGCCTCTGCAGGCCCCTCATGTGCAATTTGGACAGTGGTGTTGGCTTGAGTGAGAGCTGAGCAAAAAAAAAATTAAAAAAAAGTTTATTTGTCCCATTGTTCACAGGAATTATTAAATACACACAGCATGGAACAGTGTGAATCCCTGGGCAAATGCAGTCACTGACAGGTGTTGCATGCCATTGTTACCAGGGCTGGCACAAATCTGTGCCAGGTTTGGAATGTTAAATATAGGGAATGGGATGAGCTGTTCGTGTTTTCCTCAGTAGGAGTGAGTTGGAGCAGGCAGTGAGGATGTTTGGCAAGACAAAGCAACTACAGAAAATAATATATATTCGTTAAATGCACCTAAAAAGCAGCAGTTCTGACAGTTTGTGCAGAATGGTTTGGGTTGGAAGGGGCCCTGAAGATCCTCTTGTTCCAATCCCTCCTTCCTTTAGGCAGACAAGAAACTTTGTAATGTATTGTGATATATTGTAATACATTCAGTATTTTCCTCATGGAAATGTCAACTGTTTCAGCAGCTTCAGGAAAGGTGAATTCAGATTTTCAGCTCCTTGGAGCAAACTGCCTTTTTCTGTCTGTGTACATAACAGGATGAGCTGTAAGGTCCCTTCCCAAGCCAAACCACTCTAGGATTCCATGAATGGAGGAGTTTGTGGTGCTGTCTGTGGTTGGGAGAAGGGCTTGGGAGGGACGCCAGGCTACGTTTGACATGGAGAGGTTGGGCTTTCCTGGTGCTGTCCAGGGAGATGTTGAAAACTAAAGGGTCTGGGCAATGTAGGCCTTCACATGCTGTGCAATTTAATCCTCTGGTTAAAGGTTTTACAGATATCAATCTGTGCTCAATATCCTCAATTTCTGTTTTTTTTTTCCCCCAGAAATGAGCCTCGGGAGGCTGAGGAGCTGCATTGCCCTGCTGGTGTCTTGCTGTGGATGGGCAAGCATGGATGTCTCACCAGGAATGATGGGCTGGTCTATTTAAAATGGAAATTTGGGGCCTTCCAGCCTTGGATTCTTGAGGAAACCTCCTGACCTGAGCTAGCACCTTTCTACCTGTCAGGTCTGGGAGGGGACCCACCCCAAAAGCTTGGAGAAGCTTTGCCACTGACCTTGTGAGCCCATGAGCTTGACAGTGGCCAAGAAGACAAATTCACCTTCATTCAGATCAACTGAGTGCTGTGTTTACAAAAAGTAAAAAAAAAAAAAAATTGGCAGGCTGTGTCTGCCCAAAGTCTGAATGAATAGAAACTCCAAAGGAAGCACCTGCTGCTAAAGGAAATCCAGGACAAGTTTTATTATCCTTTTTCACAGGTCTATTCAGGACTACATTAGGGGTTTCCTCTTTCCTTTTCTGGTACTTCACACTCATTCACAACAAAAAAACATATTGTGCTTATGAATTATATTCCAGAGAATATGGCTGGAGCTTATAAAGGCCCTGGCCAAAGAACTTTATTTTTAACCTTGCTCCCTTGCGGATTAATTTCTCAAATGAAAGCTTTGCAATTGTTTGGGGTTATTTTTCTCTCTTCTTCTTGGATGGGGCACAAGGGCAAATCCTGCCTGCTCTGTGTTAAGAAAAAATGCCTCTCAAGGAACAAGGAGCAAAGGAGGTGAGAGAGGCTTTCCATGGAGCTCAACTATGAAGAAAAAAGATATAAAATATTGCTGCAATCCCTCCTAACCCTGTGTTACCCACCTATAAATGATGCAGTGGCCACTTTGGTGCATAGAGAAGCTGAGGGAAGCTTCTTCCATTCCTAATGGAAAGGGAGAGTGAAAGTCCCTTTGGTTGCTGGAAGAGCAACTTTTGGGGTTGATCCTGAGACCGTTTGAGGCAGTGATGGGGGACCAGGAGGCACTGAGGAGTTTGCTGGTCAAACACAGCTGCTCAGCTCAACATCTCCCAGCTACAGAGCACATAAAAGCTGAAGGGTTTGCAAACAACGCAAGTGCAACACATGAGCCACTCGTGCACCAGAATGTTTGCTTTAGGGTCATTTTGCACCTGAGAAATAAGGATGTGACCCAATCCCTGAGTGGCCTGGGAAGGTTTTGCACCCTCCTGCTCCAGGGTGGGTGCCTGGGAGGTAGCACTGGGTGCTCTCTAACAAATGCACTGTGCCCTGCGAGGGCAAGGACCTTCCTGTGCATGCACAGGGGATTCTCCTTCTGATCTGTCCTTAAAAGTTTCATTTTTGGCTTTAAAAGCCTTTTCCCACCCCCTCAGGAGATCACAGGAGTGTGACTTGTCACTGCAGCAACCTTCCCCTGCCCCTGTGAGTGCCAGTTCTCCTTCTCACAGGTTATATTTTGATTTACAGACCCTTTTAAGGGCAGAAATGGCCTGCTCTGCTTTTGAGCAGCACCCAGCACAAGCATTTCTTCCCCAGCCTGAGGCTCCTCACTGCTACTGCAGCGGAAATAGTGAATTATGGCAATTAACGGTGGCATAAATCAGATACTGCGACCAAACAAGGTCACGGAGGGCTCGAGGGCTGCATCACAGCAGTCAATTACCCCAGACAGGAATTCCTTCATCCGCACCACTGGATTGTTTGAGCATTCCTTGACATGGGTTTGGCCCAGCCCAGTGACAGCGAGCCCAGGAACGGCTCAGGCACCAGCACGGACCAGCGACCAGCTGGGAATCTTGTGTGGGACCCCTGTTCCATGGGTTAGAGGGCAACTTCCACAGGGCCATGGCTAGGAGCGAGTCCTGGCACTGGTTGGTAGAGTTACAGCCCGTTTTTAATGAGCATGAACCCATTTTAATGAGTGTGTTTGCATGGCAGTGACATTTCCCCATGAGGAAAACGTGCTCTGGTTCCCAGATCCCCAGTGCAGCTCTCACTGCCCTCCATGCTCTTCACATTTCTCGCCCTGCAAGATTTTAGCCAAGGGTGCTTTCAAGTGCTGCCCCAGGGTCAAGATGTTGGTCCTTGTGATTTCCAAGTGGTGCCAGACACGGTGTCAGCATGACCTGAGGTAGCACGGCTCCTTCCCTTGCAGTCTCAGGCACACACAAAGACTTTGCTGCACAGCAGAGGCTTCTCAGACCAGATGGGGTTGATTTTTCTCTTTCTTTTTGGCTTTTAGGATGGTTTTTCTGAGTGTTCTTGACTGATGTTAATAGGTGACACAAATACTTCCAGATGTCACCTAACGCTTTGTAGTATGGGTTGAATTCATGGCTATTTTCTAGACTGAACTAGACTACAAAATCCTGAGTTGTAACAAACCCACCAGGATCATCAAATCCAACTCCTGGCCCTGCACAGGACACCCCAACAGTCCCACCCTGTGCTTGAGAGTGCTGTTCAAACACTCCTGGATCTCTGTCAGCCTTAGGAATGTGACTATTCCCTGAGGATCCTGTTCAGTGCCTGGCCACCTTCTGGTACCCATCATAAACCTCCCCAGGGCTGGTGGTTTGACCACTGCCTGTCCTTTTTCATGGATGGGGTGGTGCAGAAAGGAATTAGGGCCATGTGATCGAGGGAAAAACTGGTGCCTGTTCACTGAGTGAGACCTGAGCCAGCAGTCAGATATTTCAGAGAGGCAGAACGATGACCCAGGAGACTCCTGGGCACAAAGAATTACCCCCTGACGTCAGGGCCCACCTCCCCAGGCACTGGCCTCGTGGGGAAGTGACAAAGGTGCTTCAGCATCCTCATGGAAACAACAACCTGCTGAACAAGTGCCTCCTCCAGCTGTGCTTTCAAAGGGAGCCATGGTCCTTGCTTCCCTTGGGAGGCAGGCACAGGCTCCAGAGCTCAAGGGAGGTGAAGGTTGTGCACCCCCATGTCAGAGGGATTCCTCAGATGTCTGGGAGCACCAGGACAAGCTCTTGGCTCTGTGCTGCTGATGGCCTTGTCCCCAAGTCACCAGCAAGACCAGCCTGAGATAGCTTCTTCTAACAAAGCATGGCAGAAAGAACTCAAATACCTTTTAAAGCAATAAATTCTGTGCTAAATCATAAGTGCTACCTCTGGCCAGCTATTGCATGTGGGACACAATCTTCCTGTGCCCAGTTTGCATGGGGTGATGCCCAGCCTCATTCCCATCTCCTGCTGGAGCCATGCTGCCTGGATGGGAATGCTGGCTTCAAAGGAAGCTTCAAAGGAAGATTCTTTGTGAGCGAGCAGCGGAATCAAGGGCCAATGGGACTGATTTGTGCCTCCAAGGAGTGCTTCAAAATTTTCCATGTTACAGATCATATCCTCCCCTCCACAAAGGCTCCTGCCAGCCAGGGAGAGATTGTCCTTTCTTTCAGAGCAAAAGTTGAGGATTAGGCTGTGTCTCTCCTGTTTCTGCTGCCTGGGAGGTACCCACAGGCTCTTAATACACAGCAGCTGAGTCTCTATTATTTTCCTATAGGACCTAGAGAAGGAATTGCTGTCTGTGGGGGAGAGTTGGGAGATGCTCCACTAAACCTCACTGGAGTTTGTGGAAGGGCTGGAAAATGGCCAAAGCCCTTTTAAAACAAATATAGGAATCATAGAATTCCAGAATGTTTTGGGTTGGAAAAGATCTGAAAGCTCATTCAGTTCCCACCCCCTGCCAAGGGCAGGGACACCTTCCACTGTCCCAGGTTGCTCCAAGCACCAGTGTCCAACCTGGCCTTGGACACTTCCAGGGATCCAGGGGCAGCCACAGCTTCTCTGGGCAGCCTAGGAGCTGAGCAGCTGTAAAGGAGATCCTCTTCTTTTATTTTGCCATCACTTTCAGATGTAGGAAAAGTTCATCCAACACTTACTTGGTGGGAAATTAATATAATCTGATATTTCTTCTTCTGCAGCTTTAGCAGAGAAACTCAGAGCATCACTGTGGTGGAGGCTGTAGGGAATCAGGGAGGAAAAAAGGCAGCTCCAGCATCCATTACCAGGGTCATTGAAGGGGGAAGAGGTTCCCACTATTTTTTGTTTTGCTTCTGGGATTTAATTCAGATCGAGGAGGTGACTCTGGGGACAAGCTAGAGGACTCCAGCAGCTGTGGCATTGAAATGCAGGGATCATGAATTGCAGGAGGAAGGGAAACCCAGTAAACAGTTTTCAGATCTCAACCCATTGCCTCTGAACTACAAAGACCTGCGAGAAAGTGGTGTCAAACACCCAGCTCCCACTTTGACCCCTGCCTGAGGGGAAATGAATCAATGTTGGGAAAATACGGAAAGCAGGATGAGATTATCTACTGTATAAAAGAAGCTGGAAGAGATGGCTTGGGATATTTGTGTATTGAGGCTCTGTCCACGTCCTATTCCTTTATGGGGGTGCTATTGTACCTATTGTGGCAGATCGTTATCAGCCCTGTTTATCACGGTGGGTGCAGGGAATGTCAGATCGCTGAATGTCAGGCTGTTGACTGTTTTCATAACAGGAAGCTCCCTGCTGTCTTGCTGTGTTAAGGAACTCCCCTATGCACAATATTTCTCCCCCCCCCCCCAAAAAAAAAATCCAAACACTCTGCTGTGGTTGGGCAACCACATGGATTTGAGTTTCCATTGTTCCTTGTAAGGCAAAATCCTGTGTAGATAAATCCACTCGATACACATTTGCCTGTTATTTCTTTTGTGTACAGATACAGGAAATATGGCTGTTGTTTTGTCAAGATGAAGTATTTCCCAGCGCCAGAAGTAAATCTCCACACTTTCATCAGTGCTTGGGAGCCTGGAGTGCTGCCACATCTGGGTGCAGGTGGGATGAGGTAGACAGAGGGACGGGAGTGGGTTTGTCACCACCACGGAGCATCACGGGACACAGCTTGGAAGTGCCTTCATCCCTGGGAGCTGAAGGAGGCATCCAGCTCCCCCTGGGAGTTGGGAACTCATTCAGATTCCTTACTGGGAAACTCTGTCTGCCTCCTCTCACTGGAAAAAAAACCCTGTGATCCAAACTACCCTGGCTTCCCTGAAAATCAAACCCACAGGTGTGGGGGCTGGGGGCTGCAAGTCACTCATGTGGGGTGTAAGACAGAGGACACCATTTGCAGAGAGGACACAGCTGGGCAAGGTGGGCACAAGGTATTGAAATTAGAGTGAGAAGATATCCTGAACAGAATTTGTGTGGGAAGAGGTCCTAAGCAGCTGAGAATCCTGACCAGAATCCTACTCTTTATAGGTACCTTGACTGTTTGTTGGAGCAAGCCACAACAAAGCTCCTACACAGGTGCTCCCCAAGTGACAGTGGCTCTGAAAGGCCCAAAGGGTGGCAAATGTCATTTGTGGAGTAAAGAACTCCTGATCACAGCCTGGCTCATCCTAAGGTCCATTACACCTTGGTGCAATTAACAGGTGTTGGTCTGAAGCACTCCTAGGATGAGGAACTTGAACCAAAGCCTTCCCTAATCCTCCCGACTGCTTTTATCAGCAGACAGGTGAGGATGAAGTTTTTCTACAACACTGAAATGATTCAGAGTGAACACCTAAACTGGGTCTTTGTTTCCCTAAGGGTTTTTCTTGGATGCCAAGGTGCTGAAACAGGGTCAGTGTGCCTTCAAAAATCAGTCAGTGCACAGCCTGGATGCTGATTCTGACTCCAGGGCTCCAGAAATCAGTCCACAAGGTGTGTGTTCCTATGAGACCCCACAAGGCACTTTCTCTCAGATATGTGCTCCCTCAGGTTGCTCTCTGGGCTGTAGGATCACAGCACAGTTGGAGAGAAAGAGGGGTTGAATTGACAAAGGAATTTCTTAAGAGTTCTAATTAAAAAATCTTGATACCAAGAGAAAATGCAGGGTATTTTCTGTCTGCATAGGTCACCAAACGTATTTCATCCTGGATAAAATCCCTCTGGCACAGCCACAATTATTAAATCAGGTAATTCCAAACCTTTGCCCAAAGCAAAATGGACCTTTTAAAGAGCATCTTCTCCCTCTCCAGTGATCAGGTAACCTCAGGAGGCTGCCAGCCCAGTGTGAAGATCTTGCCAGAAAAGGTGGGTAAGTCAATGAAAATGGAGAGGTTTTGGAAGAAGATACAACCTGAGAGGTCAGGTCTGCGTCCACAACTTTAGCTGTGCTGTCCAGGGATGGAGAAAGTCATGATCGTGGGAGACAGAACTGAGCCAGACTTTCCAGAATTTCAGAAACTCTGTGAGATATTGGGGTGGTGGTTGTGGGGACCTCAATCATAGAATCCTAGAATGGTTTGGATTAGAAGGAACCTTAAGACTCGTCCCATTCCACTCCCCTGCCATAGGCAGGGATGCCTTCCACTACCCCAGGTTGCTCCAAGTCCCGTCCAACCTGGCCTTGGACATTTCCAGGGTTGGGGCAGCCACAGCTTTCCTGGGCAAAGAGAACTTTTGGATGATTCACAGCCAGTGGCTGCACTTGTTCTACTGCGTTGCAGCACTGGAGGTCAACTGACCGTGCTGTTAAACTGATGGAGGAGCAGAATGGAGCAGGAAATAAATATCATTCAAAAGAAGGTTTAAGAAGAAGAGGGGAAAAGCTGCAACAATCAGAATTCAAAAAAAATATTTTGCTTTGGGGGTAGGGCATGGCCTACAGGGCCCTTCCATTCTATATTGTTGTTATTATTTTGTGCTCATGTGAAAACAGAGCCGTCCATGGCAGGGGCTTGGAATGAGATGATTTTTAAGGTCCCTTTCCACCCAAACCATTCTGTCATTCTGTTATTCCATGATTCCATGACTCTGTGGTTCTGTGATTCTATGATTCTATGATTCTATGATATCATGGTTCTGTGAGTCCATGATTCCAAGGTTCTATGATTCTGTGATTTCATAATTCCATGATCCTATGATTCCATGATTCCATGGTATCATGATTCTGTGATTTCATAATTCCATGATCCTATGATTCCATGGTATCATGATTCTGTGATTCTAGGATTCCGTGATATCATGGTTCTATGATGTCATGGCTCTATGATTCTATGACATCATGGTTCTGATTCTATGATTCCATGATTCTATGATTCTATGGTTCTAATATTCCGTGATCCTGTGATGTCATGACTCTGTGATTTTATGATTCCATAATTCCATGATTTTATGATTTCATGAGTCCATGATATCATGGTTGTATGATTCTGTGATGTCATGGCTCTATGATTCCCTGGTTCTATGATTCCATGATTCTATGATGTCATTGTTCTGTGATTCTAAGGTGTCATGGCTCTAGGATTCCATGATTCCACGATTCTGTGATTCCATGGTTCTAAGATTCCATGAATCTGTGATGTCATGGCCCCATGATTTTATGATTTTATGTTTCCATGATTCCATGATTTTATGATTCCATGATATCATGGTTCTATGATTCCATGATGGCTCTGTGATTCTATGATGTCATGGCTGTTTGGTTCTATGATTCCATGATTCCGTGATACCATGGTTCTACGATTCTCTGATGGCCTGGCTCTATGACTCCATGATTCCACGGGTCTTTCTATAATTCTGCTGTTCTATGACTCCACGATCCCATGGTTCTGTGATTCTATGATCCCATATTTCTATGACTCTGTGATTCTGCGATTCCTGGCCTTGGAACGCCGTCCCTGAAGAGAAACACGACAAACTCACATTTATCAGCAGCAGAGGGCGTCCAACGCACGCGTGTCCCTAAATCCCGAGCTCCAACTGCAAATCCGACGGCGGCCAAAATTACTCGGAGCGCGGCCGATACTTCCCCGCCAATTGTGCCGCTGCCTCAGGTTTCCTTCCCTGCTCCGTGCTCGGTGCCATACGGGAGGTGCAGACCCGATTGTTCGCCCTGTGGCCCCCGCAGACAGGATACGAGCCCAGTGCCAGGTGTGGAATTATTTTCCTGCGTGGTGCTATAGCATGGGTATTGTTGATAACGCTAACAATGCGGCAAAGGAAAAGTGGGAGAGGAGCAGGACAATTCAGCAGCCTTTGAAAGCCCTGGGGACATGGAAAAAAACCCTCCCCCTATTCATGTGTCTCCAAATCCAAGTTCTTAAGGATGGAACCGAGGGTGTTTTTACTGGGTGAATCCCTCTAACAGCCTGAAACTCCTCAGTGAGCTTTGTGCCGTGGTATCAGTCACCCCCCAGCTTAGTGGAGATAACTTTGATTTATCCCAGGAGCCTGTCAGGATGGATCAATTTCCCAGGGAACAGCTCCCTGTCCCTCCTATGTTTTGCTGGGGGCTGAGTCAGGGCTGGGGCACAGCCTGCTCCCGGTGAAAAGCAGGTGGGGGAGAGTGGCTGCAACAGAGTGGTAGGAACTGTGGTGCAGGAGGAGTTTTGTGGGAAAACAGGGTCAGGCCCTGGATCCAGACTCCCTTTGGGATGTTGAGAAAGTCACTAATCCTTGTCACTCTTGAATGACTGTAGAAATAATCAGATTTTTAGGGTTGAAACTGTATACAGTGATGCAGCACCATATGGCACCAAAGAATGTTTCCCCATCCTGCATGGCAGCATCCTGTGGGTCTTCCAAGAGAGGATTAAGGGTGGACTTGCAGAAAAAGGGGCTGATGCCCTTTCTCCTGAACTCCTGAGCTCTCCAGGACTCAGGGTGAGACTTTTGTGGGGTTTCTGTGTTTGCAGAGCTCTTGCCAAGCTGCTGCCACCAGCCTTTGTCACAACAGCGAGCTCTTGCACCGGCCAAGAGGCCACTCTGTCCCAGCCAGCTGAGACCCCTCGAGCTCACTGCCACAGTGACACCTCCCTCTTGTCCAGCTCACAAATCCCAGCACTTCTGATTAGGAACTGTTTTGTCAGCATTTGGCACGGTCCCAGCAAAAGTGGCACCAATTATTCGTGTCAGCTCCCCTCTGAAAGCAGGAGATGTATGAAATCTCACCCCAGGACAATCCATCACAGCTTCCAGTGGGATTTGGGACCTGTCATTCTGAGGGGGTATTGACTGAGCGTGGCTTCTTCCAGGTCACAGAGGTTATGGGGAGCTTTATATCATCCCCAGCAAGACTGAAACTGAAAAATGAGCCTCAGAGTCTCTCAGCTTGGGTAAATGTTTCAACTGAAAGTTAATTCAGGCTGCTACTCACTTATGTAATTAATTTTAATAACTGAAGCATGTTTTAATGGCACATGTTTGCTTTAAATTAAACAGGGACCATGTCTTATTTCTGTTTTAATATCAGTTTAGGTTAAAGTCTTACCACCACGGTATATGGAGACCTCTTGCTTTGCTCAGGAACCACTGGATTTTTCAGATGGTCCTTTCTTAATTATTTTTTTCCTGACTGGCAGCAGCTGGGTTTTTGGGCTGATATGAGGCTCTGCTTGCAGATAGGATGGGAAATGGTGGGAATGCAGCTTGGAAGACAAGAATTAGTTTGTGCCTGGAGTGGTTTTGAGAAAGCCACATCACATCCATGATCCCCTAATGCCTCCTTGCAGTTTAGTGAAAATAATAATGAACATTTCGAATTATTGGTGGCTTTGCTTATCCCACAGCTCATGTCAGCTCTGTCCTGAGCTTCATTCCTCACATTTTGCTGTCTGTACCTCATTTTCCTGCCAAAAGTTCATTGTGGATGAGTCCAGGACACCTGGGCCATCCCTTTTCCTCTTCCCTCATAGCCTCATCCTGGGACAGTCCAGGGTGAGGATTTGTAGGTCACATCCCAGTGGTGCAGAAGTGATGAGAAAAAACCATGTCCTGAGGACTAAATCTATAAAATCACACAAGCAACAGAGGTCCTCCATGCCTGGAAGTGTCCAAGGCCAGGTTGGAACAACCTGGGATAGTGGAAGGTTGCCCATGGAGGGTGGAATGAGATGAGCTTTAAGATCTTTTCCAGCCCAAACCACTCCAGGATTTTTGATTCTACCTCTGTTAGAGACTTGCCATCATCACCACGAGACAATCACAGGTAAGTCACCTCCTGACTTCCCCAACACCCAGCTCCCACCCATCCAAATCTCAGGCAGGTGGAAGTAACAAGCCTGGGTGACCCTGGGCAGGAAAATGCCCATTGCAAGTGCTCTTGGTATTTATTGAATGAACAGCCACATCCTCAGTCCCATGCTGAAGCTATCAACCAACAAAAGCACTCAGCAAGGCATTGAGGAGGGGAAGAATCAGGCCAGGAGCAGGATAAAGGTGCATTTTCCCACAATTCAGAATAGTTATTCGGATTGTTTTATTATTTTTCTTCTCCAGACCACCAGGAATAGGTGCTCTGCTCATGGAGGAGATCTGGAATGTAATAAAACAGCTTCTGGAGGTCTCCATCTCCTCAGTGCCATGGCTACACTCCACCTGCAAATTTGGAGCCTTCTCCTACCCAAAGGGCAAGTTCAGCCTGGCACAGTGCTTATGGGATTTCTCAGTGTGTGCCGAGAACCAAGGGAGCCAGAAAATCTGTTTTTCTCAATCACACAGCTTCAAAATTCACCCCAGATCTCAGTGGCAGGCAGAGCTGGAGTGATCCAGGCACTCTCCCTCTGGAGCTTTGGGAGGAGCACTTCACATCCACCTCCTCTGCACTGACCTTCACCCTTGGGTGTGCCTGCACTAAACTGCTCTTCTCTGACAGTTCACTCACCCCATTTCTTGCCACCCATCACCTTTCTTCTCTTCCCTTGTAATTTTGGGCTGACTCACTGCCAGGTTATGCCATGCCCAGTACAATCCCTTTGGATCCTCAGAGAGGATGCCCACAGTCTGCAGTGTGACCTCTGAGGACAGGAGACAGGGGACAGGAGGTATTTAGGCATCTGAAAGGCCATTGTCACCCATCTGGGGACCAGCTCAGGGCTGCAGTCAAGGAGAGGAGAGAAAAAAAGAGAAGAGGAAAAGGAGAAGAGAGGAAAAGGAGGAGAGGAGAGGAGAGGAGAGAGGAGAGGAGAGGAGAGGAGAGGAGAGGAGAGGAGAGGAGAGGAGAGGAGAGGAGAGGAGAGGAGAGGAGAGGAGAGGAGAGGAGAGGAGAGGAGAGGAGAGGAGAGGAGAGGAGAGGAGAGGAGAGGAGAGAAGAGAAGAGAAGAGAAGAGAAGAGAAGAGAAGAGAAAAGAGAAGAGAAGAGAAGAGAAGAGAAGAGAAGAGAAGAGAAGAGAAGAGAAGAGAAGAGAAGAGAAGAGAAGAGAAGAGAAGAGAAGAGAAGAGAAGAGAAGAGAAGAGAAGAGAAGAGAAGAGAAGAGAAGAGAAGGATTTCCAGGGGAAAACATTAAGATGGTGCTGAGGACAGCAGTAACTGTGGGTTATCTGTAGTTCTGCCTGTGCATGGCAAGTGAGGATGTTGGCTGAGTTGGATATGCAGCTCCTGCCTTTCCCCAGCCTCAAATGATGATTCTGGACCCAAATCACAGGCATTTTCTCCCAAATGCAGAATACCTGCTGCAGAGATTCCCACTCAGAAAGCAGCTAATGCCCACTGCTTTCCTGGCTAACTTCACCGAAGGAAGGGCTTTAGCAATATTTCTAGTCCAGTTGTGTTTCCCTGGGTTATTCATTATTTTCAGAGGAAAATAAATCCTTTGACCTGTGAAAATGCTGTGATGACTCTCAGCAGAGATGTTCATTCATGGTCAAGTGGGATATTCTAAGCAAGGGGGGAAGTGTTTTTCTTTTCTTTAAGTACACCACAAACTCTTCCTCTGTGCCAGGAATGCAGAATTAAATCCTAATTAAAGACTGTAAAAACGCAGTGAATCTGAGAGGCCAGGAACAGGTACATATTATCGCCCCTTTCATAGATCATATGAGCTCAGTGGTGACATAATAAATAATCCCCCCCAAGTTTTTAAAGGTAAAAAACAGCAAATCATTAATAATGTCTCTGGCACCATATATCAAACTGATCCCCAGCTATTCCCAGCTGCCTTTTTGCATTGCTGCTTCCTCCCTTTGCCCTGCTCATTCTTCCCATCTTTCCTGCTGCAGTGTCCCTGTATTGTCCACCTGTGTTTATTTCTGCAGTTCACCGAAGAACTGCAGGTATGGATAAGGTAAGAAAACACACATCACACTCTTTAAACCCAGCCTCAGGAGGTTTTAAAACTTGCCTGGACAAGAAGAGACAGGCAGAAACTGTTTTTCAGGGTAGAGAGAGGAACTGGATGATGATGTGGTAGTTTCACTTATTTCTGGCACACCTGATCTATTTACACTGTGTCTGCAGTGGTGGAGCACTTCCCTCCATGGCAATTTTGCTGTCTTGTCACCCTCTCTTTTTTGATCTTTTTACATTTTTCTGTAACACATTTTTCTATTTTTCTCTGACTTAACCCATTTCCCTGTCTCAGTCTGTCTCTCTGTGATTCCATTTCTGAAGGGTTGGGATACAATCAGTCACTACTTGTTCACACTCAGTTCTTCCAAGATCACAGAATCATGGGTTGGTTTGGTTTGAAAGAACCTTCAAGACCGTCCAGTTCCTACCCCCTGCCATGGGCAGGGACACCTTCCACTATCCCAGCTTGCTCCAAGCCCCATCCAGCCTGGCCTTGGACACTTCCAGGGATCCAGGGGCAGCCACAGCTTCTCTGGGCACCCTGTGCCAGGACCTCACAACCCTCACAGGGAAGATTTTCTCCCCAATATCCCATCTAACCCTGCCCTCTATCAGCTTAAAGTCATTCTCCCTTGTCCTGTCACTGCATGATCTTGTAAAAAGTCCCACTCCAACCTTCTTAAATTGCTGGACTTCTTGGGATTGTCATCATTTATGTCTCTCCATATAACTATTATATATAATCACAGGAATTGTTCCAGTGGTGTCTCAGTCCAGTTGCCTGATTTCTCCTCTGTCCCATGATGTGGGATTTTATCTTTCCTCTCTTTAGGCATTGAGGGAAGATTCCACAGAGATTTCACAGAGGAGGAAGGGACTGCACACATGGAGACAGGGTGGTCTTTTGCTAGGTTTCCCCACTTGGAAGATCCAAATGCAACACCTGTTTTTCTGGAAAAGGTAAAACCAGCAGGGAACTCTCTCCAGTGGCCAAAATTCATAGTTTATGCTTGGATTATTTTTTTTTTTCCAGGTCTGGGAGTTACTGCAGCTGTAATACCATTCCTGAAAAAATACAGCTCTCTGCCAGTTGAGATGAACTACTGGGATGCACTAATGGGATGCACTACTCAGTAAAGGAGAAATTTCTCTCTCAGTGAGTCTCCAATTCACTTTGTGAGTACCTGTTCAGAGAAACTGTGGCTGCCCCATCCCTGGAAGAATCCAGGGCCAGATTGGATGGGGCTTGGAGCAACCTGGGGTAGTGAAAGATGTCCCTGCTCATGGCAGGGGGTGGAACTGGATGAACTTTGAGGTCCCTTCCCACTGAAACCATTAAAGGATTTTATTACTTTATCCTTTCTCTCCTTGATGCTCAGGGCAGGGTTCACCTCACTTTACAGACAGCTCCAGTTTATGGGCACGGGAAGCCAGGGCACCTGCAGGTGTCCCCAGGTGAACTTCCTGTTAAACACCAGCTACGGGGGCAGGGGTGACTCACCTGTCCTTACACAGGTAGCGAGTGCCACTTGAGGTGCTCTCTGGCTCCTGAGCTGCCACATGCAGAGGGCAAACCCATCCTGTCAGTGGAGACTGGGCAAATATTCAGGAGAGCCTGCTGTGCATGACAAAACAGCTGCCACTTGTACACGTGGCACCAATTTAATCCAAATTCATTCATCCCTGGTAAATTGAATTGCAGCTTTTGGTGCTGAGGGGAGTCCAGAATTGAAGGGATGTGGGAGGGCTGAACGTATTTGTGGATGTAAGGAAGTGATGGAATGCTGGCAAGGATGTCCAAGGGCTGCAGGGATTTGTACAGACCTGAGGTTACACATACCCTTACATCTGGTAAGGATGAGGATTGCTTTGCTCTTTCCTTGCTGTGTCCACCTGTGATTGGGTGACTCCAGCAGGGTGACAGGGTCTCCAGGAAGGCATGGTGAAGCTTCAGTTCATCATCCATCAACATTCACCCAGCATTTCCCAAACTGGGAGACAATTCCTTAGTCTTTAGATGAGATTTCCATTGTCTTTGTAGTGGCCTTTCTCTCCTCCTCTTCATTGCCACAGGAAAGCTGTTGAATCACAGAATATCCTGAGCTGGAAGGGACCCACAAGGATCATCCAGTCCAGCTCCTGGCCCTGCACAGACATCCCAACAATCCCACCCTGTGCATCCCTGAGAGCGTTGTCCAAACATTCCTGAAGCCCTGGCAGCCTTGGGGCCATGACCCTTCCCTGGGGAGCCTGGGCAGTGTCCAGGCAGTGTCCAGTCCCCTCTGGGGGAAGAAACTTTTCCTGATATTCAGCCTGACCCTCCCTGGCACAGCTCCAGCTATTCCCTGTGTCCTCTCCCTGGTCACCAAACAGCAGAGGACAATGTCCAGTTCTGCTTCTGCTTCATCAGGGATGAAGAAAATTAGTGAGTCTGACTCTTCAAAAAATTGGTGTTCTGGATTCCCTGAGCTTAACAAAGGCCCTGTGCTATTCATCTCTCCTGGGATTTCAGTGCTGCAAACCTTTAGAGTAGTTAATTCCCAAAAGGAATAGTTTGCCACCACCTACCCCTAGATGCACCGGCGGCTCTTTATTCCCATCAGTCCAGTCCTCACCACATACAAATTTCTCCATTTCAGAACATGTTTGGAGCTGCCTGATTCTCAGCAGCGATGATCAGTGAGGAGCTTACTCACCCCTAAACCCTGCTGGGATTCACCAGCTGAGCGTGTCCCTACCTGCTTAGCTTTGGGGATTGATCCAGAGGGCGCACGCAGAAGGTGCCAGCTTGTTCCTTGCACAAATTTGTGCAGCAGGAGGAGGGAATCTCTTGGCTTTTGAGCAGTTAGACCCTCTGTCCTCACTGCCAGGATGCCCTTGTTAAAATAGCTCCATATGGAGCTTGAACCTGTATTTTCTGTGTTACAGCAAAGGGCACTAATCCACAGGTATTCTGCACTGCCATCAAATTATCCAATGGTGCATGGCAAGGATTGAATATTCCAGAAGTTAGGGCATTGCCATGGAAGATCATGTTCTCCCCATGTTATGCCAAAAATTATGCCAAAAAAAACACCTTCCAGATGGGACATCTTGAGACCGCTCAAGAGCTCAGTTCCCTGCTTATACCCGTGACTGAAAGACACTGGTGAGACTTGAGAAAACATTTCTGTGTCTGTTTTTGCTGGCTGTGCATGGCATAGCCTGCTCTGAAAACACTGACGAGATCTTTAGAGGGGATATTGGGAAAAAAAATTCTTCCCTCTGAGGGCAGTGAGAAGCTTGGGGTGCCCAGAGAAGCTGTGTGTGCCCCATCCCTGGAAATGTCCAAGGCCTGGTTGGACAGGGCTTGGAGCAACCTGGGATAGTGGAAGGTGTCCCTGCCCATGGAACAAGATGAGCTTTAAGGTTCCTTCCCACCCAAACCATTCCATGATTCTATGGTGATCAAGGCCTGTGAATAAGTTAACTGGAGAAATACCAGCCTGTAGGTGTTCCTGATAACATGTAGGCAGTAGTGGCATTTCAAATTCCTCTCCAGGTTTGGATATCCATGCCAGAGCAAAATGGATCTTCCTCTCTCTGTGGATCATCCCCACAAATCAATAATACTTTTATGACACCCAGCTCATGGAGTAGTCTCTTGTGATCCTGAGGGTCAGGAAATGGTAAAAGTCTTCCCATCTTAGCACCAACTGCTGATGTAATTAGCATAGATCTGAATTCCAATTCATTATTATTAATGAAACTAATACAAATCCACCCTTTCATTCTCCACAAGCTGGTCTGCTCCGACGTGGCAAAAACCAAGAGCAGGATTGTTAGAACCACTCCTGATTTGGAAAAGAGACTCAGACTCCTGTGCTTGTTCATGTTTCCAGAACCTGCTTTGAGGATGGATGCTCTGTTCCTGAATCCTTTTCTTCCATGGCTGTGGGTTCTGGGTTCTCCCGGCTCCCCTTGGTGCCTCCCCTGCCTCTCTGGCCCAAGAGGGACATTGGATTCCTGTCATATTGCTGGGAATAGGACAGGAATATGTCAGTGTCTGCTAGGAACACCAGACAGGAAGAGATAGGGAGGAGTGACAGGAAAGTGAGAGAAGGGAGGGGGACAGGGGTCTCATTTTTTTTCCCATCTTCTGTCCTTCCTCTCCAGCAGAGCTCTCCCACACATGATGTGAATCCAGGGTGTGGCCAGAGATGCACAATCCTCTTTCCCTGCTCAGGGATGTCACAGGAAGGTGAAACCTGATGAGATTAGATGTGGTCCCTTGCTGGGACTGGCTGACAGCTCCAAAAGACATCTGATGTAACCAAATCCTTGCGGCGTGGGCAGTGGTGAGATAAGAAACATCTCTCACGTGTGAGAGATGCAATTTGCTCCTCAGTTCTCCTTCCCTCCCAGCACACATTGCTGTGGAGGGCTGATATTGCCAGAGGCCTCACTAGCTTGGTCTCATTCCTTAAGTTTACTTACTTATGAAGTGCATCCCCAGGGCTGAAAACTGAGTTACTCATTACTGCTCAGAAAGCTAAATTACTACACTAGTAACTTCCAAAATTTTACTCTTGATGTGAATTTGTGTTCTTGGGATAGAATTTTCAGCCTTGCAGAATGGTGCCAGGTCTGATAAAACATTTCTCACCTCTAGGACAAGCATTATGGCTCTGTCCTCAGGTTACTCCTTAGTGTCCTTCTATCCCCTGCCCATGGCAGGGGGTCAGAACTGGATGATCTTTCAGGTCCCTTCCAAAAATTCTATGATCCTATGGATCTATTTTTACTCTCTAGGTTTCTCGGGAAGCCAAGTGAAATAAAGCATGTTGGGACTGATGGGTGTTTGACTTCAAGGTTAGGTTCAGGACAAGGTGGGAGACTGGGGAGAGATCAAGGCTTCTTCCATAAAATATGAATGGGTTATCAGAAAGACAGGGATATTTTTATTATCAGCAAACCCTCCATTCTTCAAATCATTGTAGATTTTAATGTGAAATCCCTGTTCCCTTTCTGCTCCATCATGTGACTGGGTTTAGCAGCCCAAACCAAATAACATGTCTGATGTCACCATAAAGATCAAGGCAAGATTAAAGCTCCCCAAATACACCTCAGCTGGTGCAGGGGGTCAGCAAGGGTTGTGCAGCCCACAAGGTGAGAGAGCAGAAGGGCTGTGTCCTTCCCCAAGGACAATTTGATGCATTGTCCTGCCCAGAGCAGAGCATAATCCTGCCCCTTCCCTGGAAGTGTTCAAGGAGGTTGAATGAGACCTGGAGCAACCTGGGATAGAGGAAAGTGTCCCTGCCCATGGAAGGGGGTGGAACTGGATGAGCTTTAAGGTTCCTCCCAACTCAAAGCATTCTGTGACTCTGAATTCCTGCAGGGATTGCAGCACTGGGCTGTGCCTGCCCTCCCCGAGGTTTGATGAATCAGGTGTCTGATGCAAGGAGGGACAGCCAGGGAGGGACTGCAGCCCAGGACAGACAGAGGGAGAGCCAAACCTGGCTGCATTCCTTGCCTGCTCCTGACTCCTTAAGGAGGGTGAGTCCTGCTGCTCAGCGAGATTCTCAAGAGCAGGAGTTGGTTCCTTGTAATTCAGTAGAGTTCCTGTGCTGGATAACGTGGGAAGAAACTGATACTTGAAAATCAAATACAGAAATTTGAATATTTAGCAACCCACAAATCGTTCTTCAAATGTTTTAGTGCACAACAAAGAGTTTTTTGCAGAGACTTACCCATGCCACTCATGAAACTTAGCATGGAATTAGCCTTGAGTGGCTGAGGTTGCTGTGATGGAGAGGATGCTTTGGGATAGCAGTGGAAAGAATGGAATTTCTTGGATGAGCCTGAGTCCTACAGCCTTCTCTGCAAGGGGATCAGGAGTACCAGAACAGGAGCCAAAGTATCCACTGCCCCAAGGCGGGAGTGCCCCTGGGACCAGGGAGAACTCCCAGGTCGGGCCGGTGCAGAGGGAGGATTTCTGTGCTGGAATAGGCTAATTAGGCACAGCAGGGAAGCATTTCCATCCGCTTAGGAAGCACCGTCCTGACCTTGCTCCTACACCCACTCCCTCTCTGTCACAGGCCTGAAAGAGCCTGGCTCAGCTCTTTTAAAACTGGAAAATGAGCCCCAGCGCCATCCTTTATGCAAGAGCTGAAAGGTTAATACATGTCACTTCTCTCAGCCAGGACTCTGCAATAGGCAGAGCCCTTTTTACTGAGGGAAAAAAAAAAAAAAAAAAACACCAGCCTGTCACAGCCTGACCTTTCCACCCTCACACTCCAGCCCCACTTTCACACCACAGGGCTGAGAATAAACACATCCTTTTCCAAGCAGGGCTGGATCCTCTCAGCTGCAGCAAAATGTGATTCCTTGCAAACGGTCCAGGTGGCTCTTAGGTAGGGGTTTTCCTGTGGATTGCAGGGATAAGCGAGCATCAAGCTCCTGGAATTAGAAAGGTCAACATGGATGTTTCCTGTTGGAGCTGCACAAACCCTGGTGCCCGGATCAGAGGGCAGGGAGTTAAAATTAGAAGCGGCCGTGGGGTTACGGAGGTCGCTCCTTGAGCCTGACAAGGTCATGGGGTCTGGCTGAGGGCCATGAGAAAATAAACATCTCCAGGCTTCATATTTTCTAGAGGATCACAGAAAACACCTCTTATTCTACCTTTAGCCTGAGGTTTGGAATAGCAGGAATTCCTCCCTAAATAATCCCTCTCTTTGCCTGGCATGTAGAGGATGTGTACACACCTAGCTGACCACACCAAAAAGGTAAGGACTGGAATAATTAGGGAATCCCCAGTTGAGTCACCTCCTAGAAAGGCTGTGTTGGGTGGACACAGCTCAGGAGATGTCTTGGCGTTTGGCATTTTTCTGGGATGTAAAAGACTGGGTTGTTCACTGCTCAGAAGTGCAGAATGAGCCCCTCTCTCTGCTGAGTTTATCCTGCAACTCTGGGAAAAATTTTCACCAAAAGCAGGGCAGCTCCAACAGAAGAGATGGTGAGAGATCCCACAGCCCCAAGCAGCCTGTGTTTGTTTCAAGCCTTCTTTAGACATCCTTTCCCACCTGTTTGGCTCAAGGTATCCCAGCTGGAACAGGGCAAACTGCAGGGACTGAGTGTGGCCAAGTATGCAATGCATGGTCAGAGTTCAAACCAGTTTTGTGTATTTTTTATCCCATGTCCTCATCACTCCTCCTGCATCCTCGAGGAAGTGCCTCTCTGGAGGAGAGCAGTGGGACTGATGGATTTACCCCCAGGGAAGGAGTGTCACACTTTTGGAAAAAAACACTGCACCTCCCAAATGCTTGGAGCTTCATGTGTGCATGGATTTGAGTGCTCCCATCCCATCCAATCCAGGAGAAGCACTGATTCCTGCACTTTGCCAAGGAGCCACCAAGCCCTGCAGTGCAAGTTCTCCAACTTCCAATTAAAAAAAGAGGGAGCTTGCAGGGCATATCCACAACCAGCTTGGAAACTCTCCTTGCCCTCCAGAGCAAAACCTACTGGAGGAGCCTGAGGTCCAGAAATAACCACAAACCACCCTTTCCTGTCAGGCAGCTGGGATTTCAAGTGGTTGGAGCTAAATATGGCACTGTGTCAACAAGGAGCCACCAGGAAAGGGGGATTATTGCTCTCCATTAGTGAGAGGAGTCTGCTCACACACGTCTGCAAAGACCTCAGCTTTGGAAAACACATTTCCGTCATTTCCGTGGTTTGCACTTGAATTTTCACCACGCTCCTCCTCATCTTTCACTGGATATTTCCCATTTCAAAACCAAGCAGGCAAACAAAACCAAGGCACATCAAGAAGCAATTTGTCTGGCTGGTAAAGAAACAAAAACAACCACCCCAAAGCCAAGCAGAGGATCACAGGAAAACACGAAGTACGGCTGTGCAAGTCTCACGTCGCCTCTGCTCCCTCCTCCTCCTCAGCCCTGCTGAAAGACAGCAGCTGTAATCCCTTCCAGGTGGTGACAGGAGTGATCTTCCCAGCCCCTCTGAACGTGACAGCCCTGGAGCTGGCTGGGAACACGTGTTCTCGTGCTGTCAGAGGGAGAGGGGAAGCTGCAAGATCCAACAGGCACCTGAGTCACACCAGCCAAGGGGAAATGCAAACACTGGAAGCCGTGCAAGCACGAGGGATGTGGCTGTGAGGGATCCTTTTCAGCTGGTTGCTTCCTTCACGGATGCTCTGGGCCATCCTGTGTGAGACCAGTGGAGGAAGGAGACACCTCCTTCAGCAGCATCTGTCTCTGGATCCCCACTGGCTGCTCCCCGGCCCCTCTGAGTGGGGATTTTGGGGAGCAGAGCTCACTCTGCCTTGACTATGACTGGCATACCTGTGAGTCACTGCCCAGACATGGTGACAAGCACAGATATGAGTGGAACAGGTCTCCTGGGCAGGAACTTTGGTGATTTCAGTTTTCATGGTTTGACAACTGCATTTTTGTGTTCCTTTTAGTTTCTTTCTCCTTTCCCGTGCTGCAGGTGAGGAACTGACTGATTCAACATGAGTATGGCGTGGTGTTGACTGTGTAAGCAGCTTTAAAGTGATCAAAGTCAGCAGCTTCAGGAGAAATCCTGAAGTTTGCCCTTGAAATCCTGAAAATGTTTGCCCTTTCCCTAACCTGTCAAGTTAGCAATAGCACAGAAAGGCAGTCACAGAATCCCAGAACGGTTTGGATTGGAAGGGATGTTAAAGGTCACCCAGTCCCACTCCCAGCCATGGGCAGGGACACCTTCCACTATCCCAGCATGATCCAAGCCCTGTCGGCCTTGGACATGTCCAGGGATCCAGGGGCAGCTTCTCTGGGCACCCTATGCCAGGGCCTTCTCACCCTCACAGGAAGAATTTTTTTCCTAATATGCTACCTAAACTCTTTCAGTTTGAAGCCATTCCCTTTGTAATCTTGGAACAAAAAAAAAAAAAAAAAAAAAAAAAAAAAAAACAAAACTTTTAAAACTTCCATGGGATGACTGGCTTGAGCTGTTGCCTGACAGCCTGAAAGCCATCAACATAAGATACTTTAGAGTAGCTACAGTGAGATCAGCTCTTCCCATATGAGACATTTTGGAAGGGCTGCCCAGGGAGGTGGTGGGGTCCCCACTCCTAGAGGTGTCCAAGGAGTGACTGGACGTGGCACTCAGTGCTCTAGTCTGGGTGACAAGGTGGAGGTCAGTCACAGGTTGGACTTGATTGTCTTGGAGGTCTTTTAGAACCTAATAATTCTGTGATTGTGTGATTTTCATCTGAGGAAGTTGTCTAGGCTCCCTGTGCACTCTGCAGGTAGAAATGTGCCTGCTGGCAGTGTAGTCCCCCTCCTCCTAGAGGAGCTGCAGGTGAATCACAGCCTTTGCACCTCTCTCCCTGCTGGTTATGAGGGGAGTCTGGCAGGTGGGTCAGGGGGAGACATTTCACCAGGAATGTTTAGAATTCACTTACCATGTACCACTTCCAGTCTATGCCTCATGTCAGCATCAAAGCTGTGACTACCAGGCTCAGTTCTTTTGGGAATCCTTCAGGGATTGTTATGTCACAAAGCTGATTATGAAACCAAAAGGGTTCTGTACATGATGTAGAACCTGGGGACATGGTTTAGTGGTGGGTTTGGCAGTGCTGGGTTAACAGTTGGACTTGACTTCCGTTGAAAGAGGGAAGATTTAGGTTAGATATTGGGAAGTAATCCTTCCCTGTGAGGGTGGTGGGCCCCTGGCACAGGTTGCACAGGGAATCTGTGGCTGCCCCATCCCTGGAAGTGTCCAAGGTTGGACAGGGCTTGGAGCAGCCTGGGGTAGTGGAAGATGTCCCTGTCCACGGCAGGGGGGAGGAACCAGATGATGTTCAAGGTCCTTCCAACCCAAACCATTCTGTGATTCCATGAGGCTCACAGAGAGGGTTGTCCTTCTTTTGAGGAAGGTTATTTTAACTTCTCCATCTAGAGGATGATGCTGTTGTCCCTGGATGATCTCCCTGGAGTCACTCTCAGCTTTTGTGGGAACAGCTCAGCTGAGATCCACCTCTCCACTGGCTTTTCCCAAACTCCCCCATTTCTCACACACCCAAAATTAGGTGTTTGCCTCAAGCTGAACCAGAGTTCATTATTTGAGTGAAATTAATCATCTCTGACTGTAAGTTTAAGAAATGGATTCTAGAAATGAAAACCACAGGAATTATTTAATTTGGAATACTGATTATTTAAACATGTTTGCATACATCTTCACAAACCCAACACAACACTACACACATACTTTTTCTCCATACAATTTAAGGCATTTTGTTTTCAACCTCTCAGTTTCATTCTCCCTGCAAATTTTTGATAAAATGAACTGTGTCCCTAAGAGCTTTACACAAGTATGCAGCTGAGGTATGGTCAAATTTCTCCTGGTATTAATTGGGCATTTATTCAGAAATGTTTATATTTCCCCAGAGGAAGCGGAAAAAAAAATAATTACAATCTGGTAAAAAACTGTTGCTAAATGAATTTTGCAGTTCTATTGTGGTTTATAAAGTCGAAGCTCTCCAATAAATGCTTCAGCCTCTTCCAGCTGTTTGCTGCAGTACAAATGCCCAAAGCTTTTCCATGTTAAAGGGAAAATTAATTTAAATTTTGTCTGCAAGGATGGGGCACTGAGCCATTGTAAATCCTGTTAGCTCCAGAACAGGGCCTCATCCAAAATTGTCTGAGGGATCCCAGATGGTTGTAAAGTGCTTTGATACCATCATTGGCATAGTAAAGGACATCACAAGGGATTGGATCTATCCCTAATTTGGTCAATATTGCATTCAACCGCTTCTCAGAGACCTGACAGGGTGAATTAACTCATCTTTTTTATCTACCACTACAATGACGAGCATAGTTCAAAGAAATGGGGTCTGGAAGAGGATCTACTGGAAAGACCTTTATCCATGTTGAGGCTTCCAGTGAAATGAGGAATGAGCTCAGCATCTACTAAAGGAAAAAAAAAAAAAAAGGAAAATGGGGAAAAATCTTTGATATCTCAGACCCTTTTTTCTGGAAGAAAAACCCCACAGAAGAGGTGGGGTTGGTGAGGGCAAGATGAATATACAGGGTGTAGGGAAGTTAGGGTAGGGAGGAAGATGAATGTGCATCAATGTATACCTCTGTGGGCTCTGACCAGACTTTGGCAATGAATCCTGATTTTGTCATGTTTCTGTGGATTGGCAATCTCTCCAGGAAAACGGCGTGCAGCAGGTGAAAGGCATCCCAAAGTCACACAGAGACGATGCCCAGCAGAGCCACAGATCACTCCAGCAGGAAACAGCATGGCTTAAAGGGTGGGAGTTAGAAGGTATCCCAAACAAAACAGCCTTCCCTCTCCCCAAACCACTTATCTATTGAGACCACAGGATATTAATGAGCTACTAGCCCTCTAGAAATGAGGGCAGGTAATTGCAACATTACTCACAGGATTCAAGATTGAGTTTACCACATTTAGCTCAGAAGAAAAGCCGATTACAAGGGCTCAACTCACTGGTGATACTGAAATATGTAATGAAAATATACTTTAAAAAAAGAAAGAAACAAAGAAAGAAAGAAAGAAAAAGTCAGTTTTTGGTCAGCAGTTCTAGAAGTCCAGGTCATCCTGGTCAATCTCATCAGAGTTTTCTTTCTTTTTAGCAGCCTGATTTTCCTCAGTGTTTTCAGCCTCCTTTGGATCTGCACCTTCAGCATCTGGCTGCTCCTCATCTCCCACAGGATCAGAACCTGAAGATTCTTTGTCCTCTTCTTCTTCCTCACTGTCAGGATACATCTGGGAGGGTTTGGAGCTCTCATCACTTTGAACCTCTCCATTTGGCTGGTCGCTAGTGGGGTTATCATCACCTTTGCATTCCTCTTCAACTACTTCCTCTTCAGCTATTCCTTCCTCTTCAACTACTTCTTCCTCTTCATCTACTCTTTCCTCTTCATCATCAGACCCCTTCTGGGATTGCTGTGAGAAGTTTCCAACAGAGGAATAACAAGAAAAGGCTGTGGTTTTTTTCAGAGTCTCTAACCTTTTGTTGGGTTTCTTGCCTTTGGTCTTTGAGGCTTTCTCAGAAACTTTGTTGTTGCCTTGGACTTCATGCTTTTCATGTGCATTGTCAGGGGCATCACTGGTGGGTTCCTCACCATTCTCATCAGGTTTCTCACCTCTTTCACTGTTTTTCTCCTCAGCCTCATCTCCTGACTCTGGTTTTGCATCTTCTTCTGCCTCAGCTTCATCTTGCTCAGCTTCTTCATTTCCTTCCACAGCATCTCCTTCAGGATTGTTGTCAGCTCCAGAGCCCTCAACATCTCCTCTGCATTCAGATGTCTCTGCCTCATCATCAGCCACAACTTCCTCATCCTCTGGCTCCTCTGTTTCTTCAGCTTCATTTTCACCTTCATCTTCACCTTCATTCTTTTCTTCAGCTTCTTGCTCTTCATTTTGAGCTACTTCTTCTTGTTCCCCTTTTTCTTCCTCGTCCTCCTTTGTTTTATCCTCCTCTTTTTCTCCCTCTTCTTCCTCTTTTGCTTCTTCTTCCTCCTCTTTTGGGTTTTCTTCCTCTTCTACTTCCTGCTCCTCTTTTGTTTGACCCTCATCTTCCTTTGCTTCCTCATCTTCCTTTGTTCCTTCTTCCTCTTCCTCCTTCCCTTCCTCCTCTTTTGTTTCTTCTTCCTCTTTTTGCTCTTCTTCCTCTTCTGCTTCCTCCTCTTTCACATCTTCCTCTTCTTTTGCTTCTTCCTCCTTTCCTTCCTCCTCCTCTTTGGCTTCCTCCTCTTCCTCCTTTCCTTCTTCCTCCTCCTCTTCTTTTGCTTCCTCCTCCTCCTCCTTCCCTTCTTCTTCCTCCTCTACTTTGGCTTCTTCCTCTTCCTTCTCCTCTTTGGCTTCTTCTTCTTCCTCCTTTCCTTCTTCCTCATCGTCTTTTGCTTCCTCCTCCTCCTCCTCCTTCCCTTCTTCTTCCTCCTCTTTGGCTTCTTCTTCTTCCTCTTTTGCTTCTTCTTCCTCCTCTTTTTCTTCTTCCTCTTCCTCTTTTGCTTCTTCCTCCTCTTCTTTGGCTTCTTCCTCTTCCTCCTTCCCTTCCTCCTCCTCTTTAGCTTCTTCCTCTCCCTCTTTGTCTTCTTCCTCTTCTTTTGCTTCTTCCTCTTCCTCCTCTACTTCTTTTTCCTCCTCTTTTCTTTCTTCCTCCTTCCCTTCTACCTTTTCTTTTGCTTCTTCTTCTTCCTCCTTCCCTTCCTCTTCCTCCTCTTTTGCTTCCTCCTCCTCCTCTTCCTCTTTTGCTTCTTCCTCCTCCTCTTTGGCTTCTTCATCTTCTTCCTCCCCTTCCTCCTCCTCCTCCTCTTTTGCTTCTTCCTTCTCCTCTTTGGCTTCTTCTTCTTCCTCCTTTCCTTCTTCCTCATCGTCTTTTGCTTCCTCCTCCTCCTCCTCCTTCCCTTCTTCTTCCTCCTCTTTGGCTTCTTCTTCTTCCTCTTTTGCTTCTTCTTCCTCCTTTTTTTCTTCTTCCTCTTCCTCTTTTGCTTCTTCCTCCTCCTCTTTGGCTTCCTCCTCTTCCTCTTTGACCTCTTCCTCTTTGGCCTCTTCCTCCTCCTCTTTGGCCTCTTCTTCCTCTTTTGCTTCCTCCTCCTCTTTAGCCTCTTCCTCCTCCTCCTCCTCTTTGGCCTCTTCATCCTCCTTCTCTTTTGCTTCTTCCTCTCCTTCCTTCCCTTCCTCTTTCCCTTCTTCTTCATTTGTTTCTTCCTCTTCCTCTTTCCCTTCCTCCTTCTTTGTTTCTTCCTCCTCCTTCACTCCCTCTTCTTCTGTTTCCTTCTCTTCCTCCTCATTTAGTTCCTCTTCCTCCTTAGTTTCCTCTGCTTCTTCCTCTTCCTCATCTTCTTCTTTAGTTTCACCCTCCTTCTCCTCTTTTATTTCCTCCTCCTCTTCAGCCTTAGCCATTTCTTCTTCCTCTTTCTCTTCCTCCTCCTCTTTTGCTTCCTCTTCTTCTTCTCCTTCTTTTGTTTCTTCCCCTTCTTCTGCTTCTTCTTTGGTTTCTTCAGTTTTGGCCTCATCCTCCATCTCAGCATTTTGACACTCCACTACTTCAGGTTCTTCTCCATCTCCATTCAGCGTTGTGCCATCATCTTCATTTAATTCTGGCTCTTTTCCTTCTTCTTCCTCTGCTTCTGTTTCACCTGTCTGAGGTTGCCCCTCATCCTTCTCCTCGTTTTCTGCCCCTTCCTCAACAGAACCATTGGGAAGTGTTTTGGTGTCCTGGGCTGCTTCTGCGATGATGGCTTCCTCATCGCCATCTTTCTTCAGCCTCAGGATTTTCTGCAAATCAAAGGCTTGCATGACTGGGGCATTGGTGGCCACCACAGGGGCTCTGGCAGGCCTGGAAGCCAGTTTTTTCCTCACACAGGAGTCACATGGACAGTATTCTTCCTCACTGGATTGTTTGCTAATGCTGTCCTCCAAAGCTGCACTAAGGTTAAAGTCATTATCTGCATCAAACGAGAAGTCTGATGTCTCCTCCAGCCTCATCTGGGTGCCATTCTTGTCCCCAAAGAGGGACTTCTTATGCATAGTTTGCAGTCGCCACCTCCTCTGCTCGGTTTGGAGTTTGGACTCGCGTGTGGGTGGCTCCTCTGGAGGTCTCGGCATCCTCCTTCCAGCCCTGCTTTTGATCTTCCTCAACTCCTTCTCTATGCTCTTTTGTATCCTTTTACTCACTTCCTCCTTCAGCTCCAGTATCATTGCATCCATCTGCTGGTTGTCCTGCAGGTTCCACCTGACTTTAAACTCATTCATGGCATTGACATAGTGAGCCATGAACTCCTTCTCGATTTTCTTGAGTAGTCTCAGGACCCAGGTTGGGTCCGGATCCACGGAGTTTTGCTGGACAAGGGATGTGCCCACACTGGTGGATGTATCGACTGTGGGCTCGGGGTCATTTGGTGACTCTTCCTGGGGCTGCTCCTGCAACTCCTCTTTCAGCTCCGTCCCGACATCAGCATCACCGACATTGGCATCACCAGTGGTCTCTGGCTGTTCAGCTTCTTCTTCAGGCTTTTCTTGTGGGATTTCATCAGTCACAGCTTCAGCTTCTTCTTGTTCTCCAGTTTCAGCTAATTTGTTTTCTTCTTCATTTTCATTTTCTCCCGCTTCCTCTTGACCACACTCACAGTTACTGCCCTGATCCTCCTTATTCTCTTCTTCCTCCTGAGTTACAGACTCCTCTCTAGCAGACTCTGCTTTTTCCTCACCTTTTGCCTCTGAGCAGGCTGTGGAAGGGCGGGATAGCTGCTCTTCCTCTTTACTTTGCTCCTCAACCTCAGTCAGTTCTGTGCCAGTCTCTGCATTTTCCATTTGCTCGGCTGATTTGCATTCCACGGTTTTCTGTGCCGCCAGCGTGCCACCAGCTGTGCATTCTTCTCCTGAGCCACCAGAGCAACTGCAAACATCAACCCCAGAGGAGGACATGGCAGTGAAGGCGTGATCCATGGATTTTGGGCCTTTAGACCCAGACACTGGCTTTGCCAGCTTGCTTGCCTCTTGGCCTGAACTTGGGCCACTCCTTTCAGTGGTGCAACCAAACCACAGGGCTTGAAAAATATTCAGCAGCTCCGTGTACCTTGACTTATTCAAATGTTTTGAGTTTTCTGATGGATTCTCTGACTCTTCATCAAGGAGTTGGAGGCTGGCAAGACAAGTAATCAGAATGTTGGCGGAGTTACTCAGTTTCCTCCCCATTGTGGGGGACACTTCAGGCAAACTGTTTGATCGGTCAAATTTGGTCTCGTGCTTTGAACTGAGCAAGGCCTTCATGATCTGGACAGACGTTTGGACAGAGATTGGCAGGTCTCTCTTGATGTTATTTTGGCTGGATGTAACTGACTGGTTGCATTCTGCCTGCTCAGCTTCAGCAGCTTCAGGTGCAACCTCAGAGATTTCTTCCTGGTTGATGCATTCTTCAGGCTCTTCAATAACAGCTGTGTCTTCTGCTTTCTCTTCTTCCACTTCATCCTTTGCTTCATCCTTTTCAGCCTCCTCCTCCTCCTCCTCTTCATTCTTCTCCTCAGCTTTTTCCTCCTCCGGGGCTTCCTCGGCATTTGTACAGTGTGATACCTCAGTGGTTGACTCTGCATGTTCCTCTTCTCCATCATCCTCCATTTCATATTTCATAAGCAATGTTTCTGAAGGGATTTTCCGGAGCCAATCTTGCACAACTTCTTCTGGAGATGTATTTGGTAGAGCTGATGGCATTAAATCACCTCCTTCCTCCAGAACACCTGCATCTTCTACCTCTTCCTCTGTTTTTTTGTTGCAATAATCATCAGTCTCTTTCTTATTCTGACCATTTCCTTCAGTTGCAGCGGATTTAGAGCCATAGGAAGTTGCTTTGGAGGAATCCACAATTTCTTTCTGCTCTCTTCCTGCGGTCAGCACTGACTCGGTGCTGATGCTGCTGATGGAGGAATTCTTCAACATGGTCGAACGCATATTTTTTCTCTTTGGCTTCCCTTTTGGTGGGGCAGGGCATTGCAGACTGCACACTGACATAGTCTCTGACACCGATGCCCGGCTGGAGTTTGACACCTTCACACGAAGATTTTTCGTGTTTGTCTGTCTTGATTTTGAAGACAGAGACATGTTTGATTGTGAACACCTATCATCAGTTTCCTGGGATATCTGGGTCAACAGGCATTTATCTTTTATTTCTGACTTTGAAGAGACTCTTGAGGAGCTACTTGTGGGTTTTCCATTCCTAATCCCATCCTCAGTTGGGTGGTCAACTTTTGAACATACACTCCCACTCATGCTTCCCTGTTTTGAAGAAGAGGGTTCAGAACTAATCTTGGCATGACCCTTTCTGGATTTTCCATTAAGACTTGAAACACTTGAGCAGAGGGATGATGGCTTGCTGTTTTCTTCTTTATGGTTTCTTTTCTTTGAGCTTTTTGAGGATTCACTGTAGCCATTGGCAATACTTTTGGAGCTCTCCTCCTCAGCAGGACCTGCAGTTGCCTCTGGTTCACTGTTAGATGAAAGGTTTGAGTGAAGAGATCCTGACTTATGAGACATGGTGTCTCCAGCAGATTTTTTCGTGATTTCACATGAGCTTTTGGAGTAAATTGATGCCCTGCTGCCTGATCTCGCATTGCCTGCGTGTAGGGAATTCTTTTTATTCGGAGTGGATTCAAGTGAAGACACAGATATTTCAGAATGTGCGTCCAAATGAACGTGGCTGCGTTTGCTCTTTTTGGACCCTCTGGAAGAGCAAGAGACACTGCATGGAACGTTCTCATCACTGCCACTTTTCTTGCTGTTCCTGTCACTGGCCTTGGAACGGTGGGTTCCTTGTGTAGAGCATCGTTCCCCTTCACTGCTCTCACCCCTGATTGATTGGCTTGGCTTTGTTTTTGCTGACACTGAGCTGACTTCATTGACTTCACTTTCTTCCTGCTCTGGTTCCACCTCTTCAGCCTCTTTCTTGGGGCAGGACTCACTGGAGAAAGAGGACACCACTGGGTTGTCATCAGAGATGTCACCCTGCTCAGCCTTTTCTTTCGGTGTGGTGCAGTTACTGGACTTGCTGTGCACGCTGTTGGCAGGGGTGGAGCACTGGCTATTGTCTCCCTGATTTGCCTTCTGAAGGCTTGAGGAGGACACACTCCTGCCCACGCTGCTCACTTCCTCACACACGTTCTTCTTGCTCTGCCTGGACTGCAGGGATGACCTGGACATGACACTCCCAACTCTGCTGCTTTCAACCTCTTCCACATCATCCTTCAAACACTTCACAGAGGAAGCTTCAAAACAATTTGCATCCTCATTTTGTGAAATGATTTTGGTGATCTCCTGGTCTTCAGGGCTGTCTTGAGTATCCAAGTTGTTTTCACAGCTTGAATGTGACATCAAGCCCAAGGATGAAGGCCTCTGGCTGTTTCCTGTGCTTGTCCGAGTGTAGTCCTGCTGTTCTTCTCCATTGGAAGCACCGGTGGATAAATCACTTCGGCACGCACACTTTTTAATGGATCGATATGCCACTCTGTTCTTTATAGTCTCTGAGTAGGATGAGGACTCTCGCACAATGTGCTCAGAGAATTCCTCACTGGATGTGGTATGGATGCTATCCACAGATGTCATTTTTTTGTGGACTACTCTCCTCCGGGAAGATGTGCTGGAGCACGATGACCGCGTATGCCAGGTGCTTCGCACGCTGGGCTCTTCCCTCTGGGACATGTGCATGGGGTTCTTCCAAATGTCATAGTCCTGATGTTTCTTTCCACAGCTGTGACAGTGGGCCTCGTCACATTCCGATTCCTCAAGTTTGGACATGTAGGAATCGATATCACAGGGATATAAAGAATCATCTGCCTCCGAGCTGGCTTCTGGGTTCATTTTCTGTAGGGGATCTGCTCCACTGTCCTCCTCCACTCCTGACTCTTCACAAGGCAGCTGGTTCATCAGGTTGGACTTTTTGATCTGGGTGGACCACTGCAAAGTCTCATCATTGAGCAAACGGAAGCGAACCTTCATCTCCACAGACAAGCTCCCATCCTTGTTCACATGGACCCGCTTCTCGATGTCATCGTTGACCAAGGACTGGACCAGGTCCCCAGCTTTTGGGTGAGAGCAGCCATTGGAGAAGGGTCCCCCGTTGTCTGGAGAGGCCACGAGGCCATTGGGGTATGATTTTTCTGATGATAAGGAAAATCTCATTGACCTGTTGCTGGATGCTGACCGTGGATGGATAACGCTTTTTTTGGCTTTCAGTCCAAAGTTCACTGGAGTGAAGAAAAGAAAGATGGAGAAAGGTGTTAACTCACATAAAGATGACAGAAAATATGTAAGTCAAACCCTCAAACTAGTGGATCCTGATGTTATTCTATTAAAGCCAAGCCTATGCCAATTTACATAATTTGAAAATTTGTCTTTGGTGCCCTTTCATCATAGAATAGTTAAGGTTGGAAGGGACTTCTGGAGGTAATCTAGTCCAACTTCTTTGTTAAATGTTAAGTATTCAATCAATAAATTGTAAAAAAATATTTTACATCTTTATTTTAAAAAATAAATTGAAACACAAACACTTTGTTTTATTAAGTGCATGTCAGGAAGTAAAAATAAGAAAAATAAAAAATAGATATACGTATGGAGCAATTTAGTCTGTGAGTTCAGGCATTTTTTCATGTTGCAAGTATTCCTTTATTTAACTGTGAAAGTTTTCATTCTTCTTATTTAACCAGGGAAAAATACATGGAGAAGTGACCCTCTTCCTTAGCTTGTCACACATTTATTGTGCGTCATCCACTTCTCCACTCATATTCCAGGAAATGTGTGGCCATGTAGACCAGAGCAACACTCAGTCCCTACAGGGATGTGCCACTAAGAGTAATTATAATTCTTATTAAAACATAAAGGACAATTAGAAAAGGAATTGTAAGCTGGCAATAATTACAAAGAAAAATAGTGGGAATTGTAGAACAAATCAGTGAGAATAAGGGAATTTAGGAATTTCAATTGAAAGAACATCTTTATGGCCCATGCAGTGATCTGCATAGGTTTGTGTAGGTCCCTTCATTTCAAGCAGAATATGTTGCTATCAGGCTGTCTTCCAAGACATTAATCTGTCTTGTTTCAAATATATGTTTGTCCAAAATTTCCTTGTACATATATCCAGATAATCCAGTGCCTCCATGGGCATATGCAGCTAATTGGAGGGCATTTTAGGAAGGAAGTGCTGAACAGGAGCACATCCAAATCACATTAAATAGCTCTTCCCTGACCATCCTAATGATTGAACTGATGGATTTGCTCAGTTTCTTGATGGGCAAAGTTCCAGTTTATTCCCATGTTTCTCTCCAATTTTTTATGCCTTGGACAGTGAGCATAGGATGCCTCTGTCCTTGAGTTTCTACAGCTTTTTGGCAACACACAAATGAATCTTTCCAAGCTCCTGGTGTTGACAATGGAGAGAAACAGACGCACCTCCAGGGCACACTTAATTTCATCCTACAATAAATCCTTAATACGGGTGAGATTAATTGCCCTTTGGAATTAGGAAGTTTCTTTTCCCAGGCTACTGAGGGTGGCTGGTTTAATTACCTGTGACCTTAGATAACTCATGAGGGGGTGCCAAAGATATATAATCCTGAATAATCCACAACATACTTCTTCCTGAATACAATCTTTCGATAAAAACACACTTTATTTCCAAAAGGCCAGCTGTAACCTGCAGGAGAAACTGAGTCTCCTGCTGGCAGAACCAGGGCATCCTCTGGTCCTGGTGCAGGAAAATGCAGGAGGGAAGGCATGATAGGACAGACAACAAGGGGATAGAGGATTCGTGGGAAATCTCAAGGGTCTGGGTGGACAGACACAGGAAAGGAGGGAGTTCTGGAAGGAAAAGGAGACCCAGAGATATGAAAGAGGAAGGGAAGTCAGCCAGACATGGGGAGCAAGTAAAAGAAAGACTAGGGGGTGTAGGGAGGAAATCCTAGAAGGAAACCAGAGAAAAAGAAGAGGAGGATGGAAAGGCCTGGGAGGCAGGGAGAGGGAAGTGCATTTTCCACATGAAATCTGAACGCTGGGGCAGCACAATAGGGGCCTGTAATCCCCACGCTGTGGGACACGGCCCTGGGTACGACTGCGTGACACGGCCCCGAGGTTCTCTTACTTTCATTGTTCTCGTTGACATTGTTGCCATTGTTGGAGCGGGAAGGCAGGTTGGGCAGCTTCTCCACTGAGTGTTTCCTCAAATTCTCCATGGATACAGGTTTGAAGGGCTCCCGGCCGACACACACCAGCACGTTGGGGCAGTGGAGCAGGGCCTGCATGCTGTCGATCTGCAAGGGGAACAACAAGTGGAAAACCATGAGCCCAGACAGAAGAATTTGGTTTCCCAGGCCTGCAATCAACTGACAATGAGTTGTCACCTAAATAAAAGGGTATTTGGATAATGGTCTCAGGCACGCAATGTTGTTTTTGGGGCCAGGAGTTGGACCTGATGATCCTTGTAGGTCCTTTCCAGTTCAGGATATTCTGTGATTCAATGAAAATAAAGGTGATTCTGGAGAACTTTGGGGTCTACCAAAGGCCGTTGGAGAACTCCTCCATTGAAAGAGAAGCTCTGCTATATTTTGATCAGATTTCCTAAGATAGGGAAGGTCTGGGAGAGATTGCTTAAGGGAGAATATATCTAATTTATTATGTATTATTTAAGATTTCATGTATTCTGGAAAAAAATTGGGCATATTCCATGTGGTAGTGAGGAAGAGGGTGGAATTGGAGGTGGTCCAGTTTGCCTTACAGAGAATTATAACCTTTAAATTCTTCTAATTCCTGTATGGGGCAGCTTTTATTACCCGAAAAATGCTACATTTCATTTTGTCCCTTAGTCAATCCTTTTCTTGCTCAGGAAGAGGGACAAGAATTGCAACTTCCCCTAATATTCCCTCAAATACTGCTTCAGTTATAACCCTAAGTATTGCCTCAGTGCTGGACAATGAGGGACATTGTCCCCAACGTGGGAAGTGCCTGTGAAGGAGTCTTTGTTCCTCCACAAGAACTCAGGTTTGCACCCTTCGTCCTCACCACATGACCTGTTCCTGGATCACACACCAAGTCCTTCATGAGTCACTTCTCATGGAACTGTATAGTCCTAGAATGGTTTGAGTTGGAAGGGATTTTTTAAATGCCAACCTGTCCAACAATGAGCAGGGACATCTTCAGCTGAATCAAGTTTCTCAGATCCCCATCCAGCTTTTACCCAAATACATCTGTCTCTCTCAAAGAGCAGGAATCAGTCCTGTGGGAAGCACTGGGCAGACAGATCCTGGGCCCATCTTCCTTCTTGTTTCTGCAGCCTCTCATTCGAAAGACAGAAGTTGAGATCTCGGGTAAAATACTTGATGTCTTTGAAAAGAAGGAGAAGTCTCTCTTGCTGTCTGAGAGGACTTTAGAGAGGTCAGTTTCTGGCAGCTTTGTGCATCTCCACAATGTGGCACGTCCCTTCCTCCTCAGCCTGCTGCCTCAGGAGGACATCTCTAGAGCATAGGGAAGACTTCAACAAGAGGTGACCACACCATGGGTTACCAAGCCAGCACTGGTGCTGGGCTTAGCAAGATGCACCCTGACCTCACCCTGTCACTTAATCATCATCCCCTTAATGAGAACCAAGATAAGGAACCTCAGAGAAGCAGCAATGACAGTTCTGCAGCTGTCACACGTGCCTGAAATAGCAGTGAGTAAAGGAAAGATCTTGGCCTCTAAATATTGTTACAGCCAAGGGATAAAGAACCAGAGCCCTTTTGGAACCGAAGTCCTCAGTTTGTGAAATGCTCCTGGGGTTTTCCAAGATGTCCCACCAGGACTGTGGGAGACACTAAGGGATTGGTGTTGGACCTGGTACAAATAAGAGGAAAAATGTGTGGAGGGTGAAAGAGCAAGACAGAGATAAATGGAAGAACATTCTAGTTAATCAGTTCTGAAAGCATTTCTTACAATAAAACATATGGCATCAACTTTTTAGTGGGAATATAATAAGAATTCCTTTGTCTTCCCATTTTTAAAATTTTCTGTTTGTGTTACAATTCTTGTGTATTAGGCCCATCCAGTTTGCTATGAAACCCAAAATAAGAGAGCTTTTTTCACTGAAACTTTCATTAAATTCTGCAAAGCAATGAAACTTCCAAATTCATGTGATGGGTTACCATGAAACAGAAAAATAGCTCACAAATCTCAGTTTGCTTCTGTTCACTCTGCTTCTAGTCCATCTATTCCTAAAGAAAAAAAAATCTTTATATAGTCCTAATGAAACTATCTTTCTAGCTCCCTTTAAAAGTTTATAGAGAGACTAGAATTTAATAAACCAAATATTTTGAGTATGTTTTTGCCATCTGTATATTTAATTTCCTTCTTTACTTTCCTGTTCTTTTTCTTTCCTGCTTTTAATTTTTATTGCTTTGATGAGATCTTTCCCCTTATCTTACACAAGTTAAAAAAAAAAGTGAGAATAAAAAAAAAAGAAAGATAAAAGGAAAAAGAGGGAGAGAACAAAAAGACAAATAGACATGAAATGTGTTCTGTCCCTAAAGTAAAATAATCTGTCTTTCAAGCTCCACTAAGTTTAGGAACTGTTCCTATTGGTAAAGGGCATTTTTTTCAGTGAGAGCTATTTTTTGCCCACATTTTCTCAGTGCTTCCATGTCTGGGTGTAGATATTTCAATCACACTCATCACTGCTGTGCTGTGTGCGCAGAAAATAGATGGTGCCAATGACAGAGAGTCAGGGATCCATGGAACTGAGCCAGCTGAGTTAGGGAATTTATACATTCTTTTATATGGAATACACTTGTGTGATGTCACTTAAAATAGTCTGTATTTGTAGTATGGGGTATTTCTGATATCAGCAGCACTTTAGCTGTGTTTGTGCCTGTAATATAAATTTTCTTCCTAATGTCTTGCAAGATTAATCTCTTTGAATTGGTAATTCCAGAGATTCATCTTTGTCATTGGTAAAAGCATTTTGGTAGTTTTAAGTACAACTGAATGTTTTCTGATGGTCAAATAAATCCCATTTCTCACACTGATTTAATGCAGTGTCCACTGTTTCAGGGCAGGGCAGGGCTGGGGTAGCAGTTCATTCCATCTGCTCCATACGGAGCCTTCCCACACTGCTGCAGGAATTCCATCCTCTCAACACACGGCCTGGCATTTCCAGAGAACATCTGTTTTTAGGGCCATCAAAGTGACATCTTTTACTAGTGCTGAATTATCACTGAACAGCACATCCCCTCTTGTGTATTTAACAACTTGCAGCTCACTCAGTGTGTTCTGGGTGAGGCCCATTCCATTCTATTATTTTAAATCAATAGTAAAACCTCAGATTCTTCTTGTAAACAGATTCTCCACTCCCCTCAGGCTGTCACAGCAAGATTTCTAAGCAGCCATGCTAGGATATTCAGAGAAAACAGTATTAAATCCCACCATGATTTAGCTAAAATATACCCAAAGGCAATGGATTGTAAATCCTTAAAATCTGGTGATCATCTGAAGGAGATGTGATGGAGAACAGAATGTCCTGCTCTATTATTTCTCCATTAATTCATCACATAGGATTGTAACTCATCGTCTACAAGCAAGGCTTCTTGGTGGAGAGCAGCCAATATTTTTGGGAGACAGTTAATTTCACCTGGTGCAGGTCAACCTCCCACCTTGGACATGCCTGACTCTCACTGATGACAGAGTCAATAATCTCAATGCAGTTGTCTAAATGTAGATTCAGAGAACAATTTGAGATGTTCTAGAGTATCAAATATGTGCCTGAGGATAGCTGACAGGATAAAAGATAAACATGAGACTGGAAAGCTCAGCAGGAAACATCAACCACATTCATAAAGTTAGAAAATGAGGAATCTTCATTTGCAAGCTGAGTCCCAAATTATGAGAACTTCAAAAATATTTTAGTCCATAAGTGAACAATTAGAAATAAAATGGAAGAGAAATAATGGCTTATGATAAAGGTATCTGATGGGTTAGCAAAGAGTTCCTTTAGATCACTCAGGATCCATTCCAGCCTTTCTGGAGTCCCCTCGACATAACTCAGTCACAGCTGAGGTTGTGGATTACCAGAGACAAAAATCCACCAAAAATCATGGGATCAGTCTCTAGCAGTTGGCACTTGGTGGGCTGGAATAGACTCTCACTAAAGTTTTATTGCATGATACCGGAAAATTAAATTGAGTTTCTTGGTTTGTAAAACCCAAACCAAGTCCCACTGTTATAGATGGAGAGAAACTTAGTGACCTCCACAGACTCTGGATCAGGATCCAAGAGGATTATGGATGCTGTGAGTGAAGGTCTGGACAAGAGCCCAGGTTGGCTGTGTCTTAGAGCAGCCTGGTCTAGTGGAAAGTGTCTCTGCCCATGGCAGGGGGTAGGAACAAGATGATCCTTAAGGCCCCTTCAAAATCAAACCATCCTGTGGTTTATGATTCATTATCCCCCACCAGAGGAAGTCCCTGCCCCAGTGGGACATGGCATTTATGGATTGGTTCGAAAAAGCTCAATGTTCTTTCCAATAAAAATGATTTACAGAAATTTAGCTCCACTGGGGAGGTCATTACATGTGAGGTGCAAATGAAAACACATCCTCTCTTGTGAAACAGCCTTTTTTTTTATCATTGGATAGTCTGGCTGCTATCCAATGAGGATGGATTGTCTCCATGAATTTTGCTGTACAACTGGACCCACCAACTGCTGTGATCTCAGCAAGGACCTCTAGGTGCTACTGCAACACAATTAATAATAAAATGACATCAATACCTATACGGAAGCAAGGCAAACATAACACCTCTAAAATACAGAAGCAGCTGGTTGTTGTGGAGAAAATGCCACCCTCTGGCTCTTCCCAGAGAAAGAAGAACCACTCAGCCTTGCTCACCTCAGAAGCTGAACACAGATACCAGTTTCTGATGAAGGCAGAGTGAAGGAGACACCCTTTCTCTGCCTCAGGTGGCTGCCAGCCAGCCAAAGACATCTGAGACTTAGACAGAATGTGGAAATAATGCAAGACATTGTTCAGAGGACAAATCTATAAACTAATCCACCTTCCAAAGGAGTGCAGAGATGCACGGGAAGAACAGGAAAAGCTGGAAACAGACCCACTGAGGAACAGGCTAATGGGCTGAGTCCATGGCCTGTGCTGTCTCACTGCCTCCTTTCCTAGAGCTCTTTCATCTTCTCCTCTTTGTCTTCCATTCCCATTTACACCTCCTTGGAGTGTGAACAGCCCAGTTGTTTTGTGGTTGGGCCACATCCAATCCGGAGGCATCCAGGCTCTGAACTGATGAATCGCGGTTTAACGATAATGAATTTTGCATTTTATTCACGCAAAGAATCCACGTGCCCTTCCCTTCCCCAAACTTTGCACCGGAGGAATTAGAGAGTGGCTCTTCTGGGGAGTGGCTGGGTAATCTGTGGTCAGAAGGTGAATCATGGGGTGTTGCCACTCCATGCCCACATACAAATTAGCAAAGTAGTGGAAGAAAAGGAGGAGGAAGAGATCAGGAAGTGCATGACTTGTTCTCTCTTTCTCTAACTTTAGCAGGGGTCAGAAGGCTCTTCCCTGTCATGCAGAGGAACACAGAACAAGAGTTAATACTGAACTTGGAGCAAGGAAATACTGCATGGAAATGGATCTAAACCTCTGGAAATGGTAGCATCCAAATTATTCGTCCAGAAGAGAGCACACAGCATCTCTTGCATCTCTCAGATCAAAACTCACGTGGTTTCTTAAACTTAATTAAATATCAGGTCCCCAGATCCACACAGAATCATGGAATTGTTTGGGTGGGAAGGGGCTTCATGGATCATCCAGTTCCACCCCTGCCATGGTCAGGGACATCTTCCACCATCCCAGGTTTCTCCAAGCCCTGTCCAACCTGGCCTTGGACACTTCCAGGGATCCAGGGACAGCCACAGCTTCTCTGGGCAACCTGTGCCAGGGCCTCCCCACCCTCACAGGGAACAATTCCTTCCCAATATCCCATCTAACGCTGCCCTCTGTCAGTCTGAAGCCATTCCCCCTTGTCCTGTCACTCCATGTCCTTGTCCAAAGTCTCTCTCCATCTTTCTTGCAGGCTCCCTTCAGGTACTGGAAGGCTCATCCCAAAACCTTCTTTTACCAAAGAAAGATGCATAAATCAGCATGGATTCCAGCGTCCAAGGCTCTTGTAATTACAAGCTGCCACCTTTATTTGATGCTTATTTAATGAGAATATGGGTAAGTCCATTGCTCCATATGCTGAAATGCATCAGTGTAAGATAATTTGCCATTCCAATATTTCTCCAAACATCAGCATCTTCTAGATTTTTACAGACACGACCTGTTCAGCTTTCACATTTGCCCACAGTGTAAAGATGCATGAAAAAATGGGAGTTGTGGAAGGCCATGAAGCACTCAGTGAGCCAAGTAAAACATGTGAAAGAGAGAGGAAAAATGGAATAATTCCCAAGCTCTGCTTTCTCAGTCAAGCACAGGCAAAGATCATGTGTAGCTATTGCTCTGCTGGTAGTTTTTCCTGGAGTACTCAGGGTTGCTTTTTCACTGTGTGTGACACTTTGCACACATATAAAATAAACATTCTGGGTTTTGCCCTGAAAATACTTTGGATGAGCAACTCTTTCATCATTCCAAGAGAAATACTGCAGTCAGAAAATCAGTGGCTGTTGGAAATCACTTGGGTAGCAGCAGAAGAGAAACACCTCATGGGAAAAGGGAAAAGGGGAAGGGAAGAGGATTGATGGGGAAATTAAAGGCATGGAGAAAGAATGTTTTTAATAAACAGGTGAAGAGGATATAAATGGGAAGAAAAGTGATTTCTAGCCTGGTTCAGTTCAGAAGTTTTGATTGTGTGAGGGTTGCCACCAGTCCTGCCCCTGTTCACATTGCACTGGCCTTATATGCAAGTTTTGATGGCCTTTTCTGTCCCCACCCACCCTGTCAGCTCAAAATTAGGTCTGACTGTGTTCAAGCTGTGAAGCATGCAGAGAAAGAGCAAACTGCTGTTACAGGTGCAAATTTCAATTGAGAAGAGAGGACAGCCTTTCTAGAAAAGGCTGGAACATCGCTCCTGATGTTTTTCACCTTCTGACTGAAATCAGAGTCCCCCACCTGCCCCTTTGGCATTGGGTTCATTAAATCTGGTCCATCCAACATCAGCGTTTGAAAATGATGAGTCAGAGTAACATCCACTCCACCCCAAGAGCCTGCCCTGATCCTCTCCTGGGGCAGGATTAGCTTAAAAATTGGCATGCCTTGAAAAATGCGAAACATTTGGTTCTTGTGCTCAGCCTTGTGGTGGCTGAGTCAGTGGGAAGGTTCCAGTTTGGGAGTTCAAGCTTTTCCCCATAACCAGAAGCTGTCAAAACTAACTCCTTATGCATATGGAGAATATTTACAGTGTGGATGAGAAGGTATTCCAGTTGGAAATTGTGGGGGAAGGAAGGAAGGACAACATAGTTATGCTCCAAGTATTTCTAGGAGCTGGAATTGAGGATATAAACCCTCCTGAGCCAAGCTCACAGATCCATATGGAATTGATCCATGGTCTCCAGAAGCTCTGGGCACAAAGAGAGACGCATTCATGTGAAAATTTTGGTTTAATTGAGTATTTTTTTTTTGGTTATTGAGTCCAGGTTTCACTCTAATTTTGCAAAGTCCATGGTATGAATGGGAAAAGTGAGAGGATTTTTACTTCTGCTTGCAGACCTTGCTAAGAGTTGCAGCAGAATCCTTTGAATTCCATGTTCAAGGCCCAAAAGGAAGAAGAAAATTGATGCAAATGTAAAAATCATATCGTTTTCTCTCCTTTTACTGGCTAAAGACTTGCAAGTCTGCATTTGTAAAACCCAACTTCCCTATGAAAAAACCTCACAGACCTTCCTGTGAAAATTCTTTGAAGAAACAGCGATTTCTACTGAAAGTACTTATAGAAAATTCACAGTTTTTCCATTAGAGGGTGGAATTCTGCTATTTTTTGTACTCTCAGCAAATTAATAAATAGATCATGGTGACAAATCTTAACTCTCCTGAAGTCCACTTTTATTTAGTGCTCCTTTTCTACACTATAAAGAGAACCATCAACAGTAAAATCTTCACATTTCTCATAAAATATTTTGCAGCACAACTTTTTCTAGTGAACCATGATTTTTTCTGGCAATTTACCTGTTACTGAAATAAAGCTGTTTTTATTGGCTCGATACATTTTTTTCATAAATAAAACCCCCACACAGGATTTTTATATCAAGTTTAAATTACTGTTATACACTTTTGTGCCCTTTGTTGCATTGATAAATCTGCATTTTGTAAGTCTGGGGTATTTTGTTTCTTCTTTAACTGTCTGTAATCTTTCCAGAGTTCTAAGCTTCTATATGTTGGTAATTTTCTTCTAAGTACTTTTTAAAATTTGTTTAAGATGGAAAAAAGCCTAAATATGACAAAATTGTACCTACAGAAAATTTAATTTCTTTTTTTTTCAAAACTACTTGCATTTAAAACCAAAATCATTTGTTCTGGGGAAAACCCAGTAATGCCAAAAATAGCTGTAGGAGGTACCCATAGCATGGCAGAAACTTTTGGCTGTATAATTGATGTCCATAAGGACAAGTTAAATGAGTGGTAGAATTTCCTAAATTGCTATTAGGGAAAATTAGGAAATATGAGTGGCCATACCACCAAGGCTGCCAGAGCTCCAGGAGGGTTTGGACAACACTCTCAGGCACATTGTGGGATTTTTGGGATGTCCTGTGCAGGGCCAGGAGTTGGACTGCATGATCCTTGGGAGTCCCTTCCAGCTCAGGATATTCCATGATTCCACGATTATTGCATATACTCAATAATATGAATGGAAATGTATTTGCCCTGGATTAAATTCAAAAGGATTAGAAAGCAATTACGCTTTACTCCATTATTACTGAAGGAACAAAACCTCCTCAGGCTAAAGGAATCATCTGCATTTGGTGTATGTTAGATAAGAAAGTATCAGATTTGCTGCATGTTAGATAAGAAAGTCGCTAAACACGGGGTCCCTTTAACTCCACCTTGTAAGGCACCTGGCCAGATGATCTCAGGGCATCTCAAAGGTTCACAGAACACACCTGGATATGAATCTTCTTGTGGATGAGGTTCATGGAAAGTTTTGCTGAGGTTTTCAGATTGCTTGTGTAAATCTCGTTGGAGTCATTGCGGTTTTGGCATGGAATCAGAGAATATCAAACCTGAAACCTGTGGTTTGTTTTTAGACCATGAGTCACACACGTGGTGGGTGGAAAAGTGGCACAGCTCACTTGATAACAGCAGTTTGTCCCAGATCAGGAGCTGGAATTCATTGCAATCCTTCATACCTGAGCACAAAAACTGAGTGTCACAGCAAATACGTCAATGTGCAACAAGAAAATTAACGATCCCACGGAGGCAAATTATCACCTCTCTTCTCCCACTGTTTATATACACACCACATTTTAAACCAGCTTATCTGCCTCCATGTATCCCGTTTTCCTCTTGCACTTCCATCGGTGTCTTGATGACACCTGTCATTAAGACAGATGATCTTGGTAGAAAGCCACATGAGTGGCCGAGAGGATGCCTGCGGGCAGCCTACAGATGTCCTAGGAATGGCTCTATGGATGTGTAAATCTGAGTCAGGAAATATGTCAGACAAGCCTGTTTCCTGGCCTTGCACCCCTAGGTCACTGTAAATACAGTCATTATCAAGAACTACTTAGTGATAATAGTTAGGCCACCAGCTTGGCTAGTAACATCTAAAAATAAAAGTTCTGTCTTTACTGCTAAATTAAATCCATTCTGCATCCAGGGCACTGGAACAACGTTGCCTGTACCACACTTCTTAGAGTGGTCTTTAGAGCATTTAAAGCCTGGATCAACTGATACTCTCCCAAGCAATTCCTGGGCAGATCTGGGAGAAACACACGCCAGGGAGCTTTTCTAAGAAGTGGCTTGAACGTGGCTACCCTCTGTGGGAATTAGACCCTATTTTGTGTGCTACAAAGTGGGATTATCCACAGATGGTGCCATTTGGTGCCAGAGTCTGTGCTCTGGTACTCTCCTGGCTACTGGAAAGGCTGTGAGGGCTCATTGTGCTGCTTTGGGCTGAAAATCTTATCCTACAGGTTGCTGGAGACTGGGAAGATACAGCAGGGAAGGAGTCACTTCATTTGGGCCATTCTGTCTTTCTCGAAGAATGGGACGTGGACAAAGATGTCTTGATTTGCCCCAGAATGGTTTGCCTTGCCTTAGTGCAACCCATGCCAAATTCCACCAAAACACAAGAGAAAACTGAGGGTTCTTACCCCAAGGAGTTTCTAATAACTAATTCTTTACTATCCCCAGTTTGTGGTGCCTGAGGAAACATTCCTTAACTCGTGATTGCTCCCCTGAGTAACCCGCACGGCAATTCCCTGATCCCTCTGGGAAATTCAGTGGCACACAGTGCTCCTTCTGCAACGTTCTCACTTGCAGAATCTGAGGCAAAATCAACTCTTTCTGGTCTTCCACTTGACCTTTCCACACAACAAAACCGGATCAGATTCACTCATTAAAAGTAACAACTTACGGTCAGCCTTGAGTGCACCCAAACAAAAAAACATCTCAGCCTTGGCCTCACTCCAACAACCATAAAACTGGCCACATCCCCTGGAAAACTCTTCCGAGGGCTGATAAATCCCATTTGAGCTGCTCTTGGTAATTGCCACCAGCAGCCATAAACTATGTAGACGATTTGCCATCTCACAGTGTGGTTTCAAACGCTGTGTGAGGAGGAATGCTGGATTTTAAGGAAGAGTTTGGTTTGGTTTTTGTTTTAATTTAGTACAGCCAGTAAAAGGAAGGCCTAGTGATTCAGGAATCAGGACATCTGTGCCTGGACACAGTCATGGTGCTGGGTTCCTGTGACTTAATGAAGTCTTAATGACTGTTCAGCTGGTGGGCCCTGGACAATTGCCATTTGTAAGGGAAATCCTCTGTCGCTGCCTCATTATCCTACACGTCATTTCTTACAGCCTGGGAGGATTTCTGCCCTTTCTGTGATCTCTGTCTCTTTGCCCCCAGAGACATCCTTCCCTCTCCAGAGGCAGGTGGTGGGGATCTGAACAGAGATGCATTCCTATGGTTTAGACCACGAGGAAGAAAACCCACTATGTGGCATAAAAACTTCCCAGAATGGAGTAAAAAGGTCATTTGATGGAGAAGATAACCTACAATTATTCTTTTTATTGAGATATCTGCACACCTGGTTCTTTTTTTAGTGTAGAACTGAAGTTCTCAGTAAAATCTAGGAAATACGTGATTTCCTACAGTCTCATCAGTTAATGGATGTAAAGTCCCATACTTGTGTTTGCCAATATCTAAATATCTGTTGTACTTTGTCAGTAGTATATGAAAACTTAGGCCTAGCTTAATTTACTAGTCTCAGTCAGTCTTCGTATGTTCTATAAATAATAAAGAGGGTCCAAGAGGTTAAATGCTCCCCCATCCCAAATGCCTCGTAAGACAATCAGATTTAGATGAATTACTGAATTACGCCCAGGATTGTCTCTATTTTAGTGGGAAAATGTGCACAGAGTTTCACTGGCCAGTTGATTGCGTGTCAATGTTAACCTAAATAACAAATTTCTCTATTTGGGCAGTTAATCCAATTATTTTCAGTTAATCACCTGGAAAACACCAAAGAGTGGCTTGACCTGAAAAATACTTTATGATTTACTCTTCTTTTCTTGCTGAAAATTTAACTGATTTTGCTTACCTAAAACTGAATTAAATTTTTCTCCAGTCACGTAGTCATCAAATTTCTAGGCAAGAAAAATCTTGGTTAATTTGGAAAAATGGGCTATTTGCCCTGATGAAATGAGTGTTCAAACACTTCACACCTACTTTCTTTGGTGGGACTAGGATTTCCTAGTAGGAAATCTGCTTACTGTTTAGGAATTCAAAATACTGGTTTCCCCTCACTCAAGCCTTCAGGAGTTAGAATGAAAATATGTAAATACCAATGGAACCAAACTGGATGTACTTCCGTGGGAATCAGGGCTTTAAAATTCTCAGATTCTTTGATTTAACTTTGAGTTTGATTGAATTAAACTTACAGGTGTACTGGAAAAATTTGTGAACTACAAAAGGAAGAAATCACTTTCCTCTACTTTCTCAAATCAATACTCCATGAAAAGAACACAAAACAAGCCTGTTCCATGTGTCTAAGTTTGTACCCACATAAAGATTTGTAATTTTGAAGCGTCCTGAATTTGCTCAACAGAATGGTAAGAATATTAAAATGGAGCAGATCAAAACAGAGCCTCTGGGACAGAGCTGATTTAATTCCTTTTAAGATTTATGTTTAGATCTGGAATTACAGTAGTAGAAGAAACAAAAGGAGATTGAAGAGCAAACACTCTGGGGTCTATGAACATCTCTTCAATTGATGGAAGATTGATTAACTTGTAGGACAGGAGATTACACCCTTTTTTGGTGTTTGTTTTTCAAGAATTCAAGGAAAAACTGGCTGAAAAAGAGACATTGTGAACCTACTATTAAATGCTGTGAATTTTGTTATTCTGAGCCAGTCAAATACAAAGTCAGTCCATCAGTAGTCCAGATGCATTGCTTAGGAATTATTCTGCTAATCTGTCAAAATATGGGAATAAATATCAAAAGTTACTGTTCCACTCAATCCCAGCCCTCTTTCCCAGAAAGATTTCTGTGCTAAGACATGGGTAAAAAAAATACATAGATAATTTGGACAAAAGAAGTTTACAAAATTATTTAAGGAGAATTTGATTTATTCTTCAAAGAGAATAATGCAAGAAAAAAGGAAATACCCAAGAAATATGAAACATCCAGATACCTTTGAATGATCATGGAAGAATGGAAACTTCTTTCCATTATCTTTAACAGAAAATGCAAATTTAAGTATAGAGACAAGATGTGCAGCTAAAATTAAACTCCAGCACCAGTGGAAGGAGGTTATTTCAGGAAAGCTCAAAACTGTGAGTTGAATCCACAATTTTCACTCCTCAATGAAACAGTTATATCTGGTGAAAACTCAGCCACAACAAACTGTGTATAAGAAACAGAGATCTTGAAGCTGAGCTGTGACAAAAAAAAACTTAGAAGAAGAACAGAGAATCCATGCAAAAGTAAAAAAAATTGGAAAATCTAAGATTTTCCAATCTAAAAAAATCTAAAATCTAATTTTTTTTGTGGTTTAAATGCTTTGCACCCAAGTCTAGAGTAACAGGAAGCCCTAATAGAAATGGTTGTTAAATGAACAGTAGTGAACAGTTTGAAAGCTGAAGGTAAATTACTAAAATTAATAATGGCCAAAAAACTCACTGTAAAATATTCATAGGAAAGGTATTAATAATCACATATCTCCTAATTATATGGAAGAAGATGATGTTGCTGAGGTTGGACCCCCTGCCACCTATCACTGTGATATTCTGCACAGGAATTAAAGGAGTGAAAATAGAATTATTAAGGTATAAAAAAATCAATTCCTTATTGACAAAACAGTAATGAAAATTTTCATATTAAAAAAATAGAATCTGAAGGGACCATGGAGAGATAAATGATGGTGTTTGACCCACACCCAGATTTCTGCTGATGGAAAACATGGAAAGGTTGGAAAAGACCTCCAAGATCATTGAGTTGAAAATATTGTATTTACAGAGTGCATATTTAACACATATCCCATCTAAAGTATTGGTGTTTATAATGACTAGAAGGAAAATTGTGGGAATTCATTTAGGAATCACAAGGGAAGCATTAAGACTGCACTAAGAAGTAGAAGGCAATACTTTTCTTTAGAGGAATCAATGAAAATTCTCAAAAATTGAACAAGAGAAATTTGTTACAAGTTCTCAAGATTATTATGTCCATCTGGACTGAGCAGGAGTCCAAGATTTGAAAACTGGAGAAATCAGTGGCAAAATAAGTTAGTTTTCCATATGTTATAAAATACCTTGGCAGCAGGATTTGGTTTGGTTGGAAGCCCTTTCCAGACTGGTGAGAACAGCAGAAAGCTCTGTGATAAGACACAGAGCTTCCACCAGGAAGGATGGCTTAAATTATCCCCTCCCTCTCTCCTTCCTACTGCACATTCCTCTCCCTGTGCCAGGTAAAAATGAGTTTATTGCAAAATATTCGTGCATTTTTTTTCCCTCCTGGATAATGGGCCATTTGAACCCAGGTCATTTCAGTCACCTGGCTCAGAAAATGACACCACAAGTGGTTGTGTTTTTACAACCAAGGAGGAGCTGGCACTCAGCCCTTTAAACGTGGGAAAAGTGGCAAAGGAGCTGGGAATCTCCATTCACTGCAGGGACAGGGAAAAGTCAGGACAACTTGTGAGATCCTTTCAAAAAAATGGAGCTAAAGGTTAGTTAGCTAAAAAGAGATAGAGAAGAAGTCAAGAGAATCTCAGGTTTGTACAGAAATTCCTTTGGGAACAGAAGAATGAAAGGATTGCCACATCTTGAATTTATTATAAGAATTTCCCCCACAGCAGATTCACTAATTCATCAGTAGAAAAGTGTGTCTTGATCCCACTCAAACATTAATTTTTTATGCATTAGTTGGTTATCTTATCATCTGTCATCGTTATATTCTGCCTGGTTTTGAACTGAAACCGCCGCATCATCTTATTTTATCTTATCATCATTGGATATCTTATCTTTTCTCTGTTGAGGATCCCACATCATGAGCAGGACCCTGTTCTGTGGGGAACTGTGCAACCACAAGGTGCTACCTAAGGGCCACCCCATTCTGTTGAATTCCCAGTGGTCAGGTATGGAAAAGTTGAACCTGTGTTGGGACATGCCTCCCAAAAAAAAGGTGAGAAACACTAAAACTAGAAGGGGTTTTATATCTGACTGCAAAACATTAAACCTCCTATTGACCCCAAATAATATTTGTCATGAAGTTCTTGAGTGGCTGAACAAGATTCTTCTGCATCAAACTATTGTGTAATTAATGGGCAAGTGATTAATGTGACAAAGCCCGAAGGACTAAGATAAGGTGGATAGACTTTTGGACCCATGAGCTAAAGGATTTACATCACAAGGAACGTGATGACTCCCGTCTGAACAACTGACCAGCACCAGAGGTATTTACCTTCTTCCCATCAATAGTGTAGAGCTTCTTCACCGGGAACTGCAGGATCTCCGTGATCTCATCCAGGAGCGTTTTGAAACTCCGGGCATTTCTGCGGTTCAGGATGATGGAGCGCCGAAATCCACTTTCCCCATTCTTAACCAGAGTGATTTTCTTGGGTATTCTGGGGCCATGGTGAGTAAAAGGTGCGGAATAATCTTCCAGCTTGCCCTCCTGAGCCGCTCTCCTCATGGTGCTGGAGGGGCGACTGTTCCGTGGCGGGGCCGGCCTGTGTCCCCCAGAGGTGATGCTGATGGGCTTCACGTACTTCTTGTCAGAGCACAGGTAGCACCCTCCATCCTCCAGCTGGTCCAGCTCACTGATGCAGTGTATTCCTCGCGGGGTGGTGATGGTCCGGACCCCGAACGGCAGCGGGACCCGATGGGAGAGGTCATCCATGAGCGCGTTGAAGCTCTTGAAGCTCCGCTGGTTGATGGCCATCTTGACTCCTGCAAACTGAGGGTCTCCACTCTTGAAGAAGGTTATTTTTTTGGCTGGAGGGACTTTGGTGAGGTTGCTGGCCCGAGCCACGGAGGGGAGGGGTGGCTCATAGTTGTAGGAGCTGGTGGTTGGCAGGTAGTCAGCAGGCACCTGAGTCATCCCTCTTGCTTAAAGGTAACTACAAAGAGAAGGAAAAACAGAGTGAGGTTTGTTTGAGTTAGGAAGGATCAGGGCCTGACTGCTGTGGGAGCCAGGTTTGTGCTCCTCACAAGAGCTCCAACATGAGCAGATTGTACCAACAGCTCTTAGGAATTCATGGATCAGGCAGATACAGGGAAGCACAACAGGGAGAGTATCCATAACCCTGCTCCTCACAGTCAAACCCTCCTGGTCCTGCACATTCCAGTGGGAATCCAGTCAGTGTCAGTCACCCCCAAGGCACAAAAAGCATGAGTCAGACCCCAAGCGAAAGCCACAAAAAGTGCATTGTTGTCCTTTGGAGTTTTGTGTCTTCCTTGCTTATATTTTTGGGGTTTTCTCTGAAATTATCAGAGCCAGTGATTACTTCAGCTTTATTTTTACAAGCACAGCACTGAGATTCTCACGTAACCCTTTAACCCTGTGGACTAGAGCATAACAAAAACCAAAACAAAGCTGAATTTCTTCATGTTGTGATTATACTTTGTAGCACACAATCAGTCCTGAGCTCACTGAGGGGCAGAGCAGTGTGGTTTTAGAACAGGCCATGCCATAACGTGCTGAGTTCAGGATGAAAAATTTCTGGCAGTTATGCAAACAATTAACACATAGCACAAGACATCAAATAGAACTACAAAACTTGGTTCCGCTAAAGAGTGGGAAAATTGGAGAATGGTTGGGATCATCTGCCCAATTTTTGTTGGTGTCCTTCACTTTGAAAGATAAACTGATTTTGGTGTTTTAGTCTGGTGGTTGTATGACACATTTTGAACACTTGTGGTTTTAATGTCACTGTCCTGATGAAGACAAGACTCCTTATTACTTGCTCTTATCAAATCTATTGCCATGGAAGCCAAAAATGCTAAAAAAATCATACCTCACATGGAATGAAATTATTATGCCCAAAAAGAAGACACCTTGATTTCGACATGAAAAAAAAAAAAAATTAACACCATTTTTACAACCACTAAAATATTGGCTGCAATGAGCAAAATACATTTATTTCATGAATACAAGCAGTGATTCCCCAGGTTACTCTGAGTTAATTACTCAGACTTCAATGGAGACTCTAAAAATGGCACTTAGATATGTCATCTTCAGGTCATTTATCTGCTCACAGATAGGAAATAATTTGAATTGTTAGTAAGGAATCAATAGAAATGTAACTTGCAGAAGGGGGTTCTGACCACAAACACCTACATTAAATTTATTTTCCAAATTCTGTTCTTAGTTGGTATCTGTTTTCTATGGTGACTTTCAAAAAATATCTTACAAGAAAGAAAATGGTTTTAGTGCTCACAAATGAATTAGAAAACAGTAAATGTATTTATAATGAAATGGTTCCTTCAGTTCGCTCCTGGTTACCTCTCTTGCAGCAGCTGAATGAAGTTCTAGTTTGAATAATTGTGATAATCACAATTTATTCTTCAGAGAATCAATTTGGTGCCCACTGACATTAATGGGAATTCTGTCACTGTTGGAGCATTCAAAAAGCTGTAAATGCTGAATTTTTCTACATTTTAGAACAAAACCATTATATTCTTACCACAGTACTTTCAAGTAAAATATTTGTGCACGTTGTACTACAGTGAATGTTGCAATAAATGGAAGTTTCAGCTCAGCTAGGTGAGAAAAGATATTAGGCATCATTTGAAAAACCATTATTGTGACAAATCCCTGCTTTTTTTATATCCAGGCACACCCCAAAGATTTCAGTATGATTTATTCTTTCCATGTACACATTTCACCAAGCAATTATTCACTTATTTATTTCCCAGTTAAAGGTCAATCCATTACTCCAACTCATCATTTCCAGGAAAAAATATCTCATTTCTCTATTTTCCAACAGCTTCCAGAAAGGTGGGTTCAAATTTTCTCCACAAGCCCCACACTGGAGCTTTCAAACAGTGACAGCATCATTTCCAAACAAAGCCATTATCCAAATTGTAGTCACTGGACAAATGGTGATCCACACTATGCTGACTGCATTCCCAGAAATCTAAACCGCTTCTCGCGGATTTATTGTACATTTTTCAAGTTTTTAAATCATATTGTACAAAGTACAGAAAAAAAATAAATACAGGACAAACCATAACATGCATTCCCCGTACTACTTTTCTTGGGGAATAATTTCATAGGATTGTTATGGGATGACTAACTTAAAGGAATATTATTCCTTGAGTTTTGGGTGATAGAGCTGATTACCCACCTCAGCCTAGAGGGTCTATCAGATCTACTCTTACAAAGTCATATATCCACAAAAAAAAGGAAATATAAACAGTTCCCATACAGAGAAGTTTAATATTATCCACTTGAAAGGTCAGAGTTGGAAGGGAATGCTACTGTTAATCTGCAAAGAAAAATGCTCATCTTGCCCAAATACACCTTTTTAGAGAAATAAGAGAAGTCTCAATCCATATTTTTGTACTTACATTTAAATACTTCATCCCTCTGGCTCAAGATGACTTTTTCTTACAGAATATCCAAGGGATTAAAAATAAAATCAACCAAATAATAATGATTTAGAAAAGCAACACATCCAACCAGCCACCTCCAGGATCAAACCCACTGGAAAAGGCACGGAAAAATGTTAACAGGTTACCTGCTGTCAATCAAACTGGCCTCGAAAAGACTGACCACAGCTTGGAGGGTTAAGCAGGGCTGTGTTGCTAAGGATAGAAAGAAAAGCTACCTAAGCTGCTGGAGAAGGCTCCCAAATCCACTGGGGCTTTAGCCACAATTTGTCCAATCCCTCTTTTCCTTGTGGCCATGTAACTCCAGCATAAATCTGACTCTGCTCTGAAATCACACCAGTACAACTGGAAATGCAATTCCTCTCTTAAATAAAGGCCTGCAGAGACCTGGAAAACTTTCCTAATCCAACCCACTCATTAAAATGCTTTGGAATCTTATTTCTCTTTTGGACTCTGGGGGAATCAGTGGGACTGGAGTAAGAATGATGGTGGCTCTGGATGATTTGTGTGGATCTGTCACTTCTCACCTGGCTGATAGTCCCTTACTCACTCAGATGGGTGAGATCCATAGCAACTTTTTCAAGGAAATATTAAGAGGAAAGTCTGGAGAGCCCTAACCCCAAAATTTTCAAGTTCATGGCAGATGTCAAAGTCAGTCTCAGAGTGATGCTCGACAGCTGGATCACTGAGATTTGAGCATGAAATACAGACAGACAAGCACATGAATGACAAATAATGGGAAATTACTTCTTCTGTCATAATTCACCTGGAAGGGCCTTCCTGTTTTGTCTCTCAGCTCCTACTTGCAAAAAACACATACGAAAATAACAACAAAAAACCCAGTTGGATTTAGGTACAAAATCAGTGAGAAATCTCACTCCTGCGTGGACTGGAATTCTTGAAGATTGGACCTGATGATCCTGGAGGTCTTTTCCAGCCTTAGTGACTGTGGTTTTGTGATTCCATTACTTACACAGCCTGTGCACCTCTCTCACTCCCAGCATGAAGCACATTCTTTTGTAGAAACAAATTACTTGCAGAGAGATCAGGGTCATAAAGGGCTTCTATTACAAGGGCAGGGATTTGGGGATCCTGCAAGAATAAATCCAGCAAGGTTTACATCTCACATCCTTAACGGGAATCTTCTAAATGTAATGTCAGTGCAGGAGCTGTTACAGTTCTCTTTGTACAGCACTGATTTTTTTTTCCAGCTGTGGACGCATCTTTGATGGTCCAGAGGCCATTCCTGTGGGATCCTTGACCCAGAGGACCAAGGTCATCTCTTTGTAGGCTTGCATTGGGCATAAGAGGTCACAGCTCTACAGGAAAATTTGTAGCAGTCCATCCATGGGAAAGACTGAATCCCTCATGGAGGCTTTTCTACACACTCAGGGCTGTGCCCTCCTTTTCAATTTCCCTTCCCAGTTAGAAATGAAATCTCAAGAAGACTAAAGTATAACAGAAAAGGAAGTCCTGGACTTCTCAACTTTATCAAGCGTCTGTTGTTGGAATTCACACAGAGGAAGCTGCGTGACCCCTTAGCCAAAACCTAACGGAATGGTTTGGGTTAGAAGGGACATTAAAGATCCTCTCATCCCACTCTCTACCATGGACAGAGACACCTTCCATTCTCCCAGGTTGTTCCAACCTGGCTTTGGACACTTCCAGGTATCCAGGGGCAGCCCCAGCTTCTCTGGGCATCCTACGCCAGGGCCTCACCACCCTCACAGTCAAAACTTTCTTCCCAATATCCCATCTAACCCTGCCCTCTGGCAGTGGGAAGCCATTCCCTGTGCCCTGTCCCTCCTGTTCCTTGTTTAAACTCCATCTCCAGCTCTCCTGGAGGGCCCTTTCACTTGCAGCATTAACATCTGTTCACCTTTTGTCCCTTGCACTCCTCTTATCTTGGAAAGTTTTTGCTCCTCCTTCTCACTTTTAGGGGTGTAGAAGAAGTAGAAGGATCCAGATGTCACCCAGAAGTGAGCCTTGGCCTGAGCTAAGGCAGGAGAGCTGTCAGGGAATGTGACTCCATGAATTGAGCACCAGGTCTATAACCACAGTTCAAGACCTTTATGAGGAGCTTCTAGACTTGACTTAAATACTTTAAATTATCAAGAATCCACTCCACCCAGCAGTGACAGCTCATTAATCTCACTTAATACTAAAATCTGTGTCTTTCCTCTCACCTGAACAGCCCCAGTGTCAGTTTTTTTATGACTTTTGTCGATTAATCAGGCTGCAGAATTTTGCTGGAAATTTCTCTTCCCATAGAAGTAGTTGCAGCTTCTACTTCTGCAAAGTCATTTCTTTCAGACAGAAGAAAAATTTACAGACCACCACTAACATTTGGAATGCAGCTGATTGAAAACTCCAGGTTTCTCTTCCAGGGAAATCGTAAACAAAAATTACTTCATGTGGAATTTTTCCCAGAGTAAGTGAGAGTTTCGGGCTAGGAAGATGAATCAGTTTGAAGACTTAACCATGTTTTTTTTTCTAAAAAAAGCTCATTTCAATTTGCTCCATGATCTTTTTGATGAAGAAAAATATTTTTTATATATCAAAGTGATCTTAATTAACAAGGAGTATTTATGGTCTGACCAAGACAAAGTAATGGAAAATTAAAAACTTCAAGAAATTTGATTCATAAAAAGATAAAAGCATTGAATTGGAAAGCAGATTACCCATTTCCCTATGAATCTATAATAATTATCTGAAAAAAAGAGAGACCAAAATGGATAGAATGTATGTTTTCTCCTCAATTAATTTGTTACTTAAATTATTTGGAAAGGGTTATCAAAAGGGCCTTAGGTTTTTCATTGTTTGGGAAGGAGATTTCTGATAGCTAACGTGTCATTCTATTCCACAGATGAATGAGCCTAAACCATTCCTCATCTTCCTCACCCAGGTCCTTGTCAGAGCTGGTCTTAAACCCATGGAAAATCACCTCTAGGTAGGAACAATGTTGGGATTGACACCATTCCTTGAACCTCACTGCTGGATCAGAAAGGAAGCTGGAGATGAAAACTCTGTCTTCTGTGCCAAAAAATCTTCTCTATTTGACAGCACCTACAGATTAGAACATTTTCATCAACTATTTTCTAGGAGGGTTTGGATTCACTGCATCTAAAATACTTAATTTATTTTCCTTCTCTTCTGGGATTTTGTTAGGAATTTGCAGGATAGATGGACGGGTAAAGGCTCCATCACTGGAAACATTCAAGGACAGGATGGATGGAGCTCTGAGCAACCTGGTCTAGTGAAAGGTTCCCTGCCCATGGCGGAGGGTGGAATAAGTGGTCTTTAGGGATCCATCTAGGATTCTAGGAGTGCACAAAGTTGGTCATAAGAGATGATAAGAGCACTGGAATTGTTGAACCTGGAGAAGGACTTGGGGACATCCACATCCTCGTCTATAACTGCCTAGGCCATGGTGTAGGTGTGGGATAGAGACTCTTCCCAGAGGAGCAAAGCATTAAGACAGGGCAGACACAAGTGGCAGCAGGAAAAAGGTTATTTTGATAGCAGAAAGAAATAATTTGTTTTGATGATCAGAGACTGGGGCCTCAGAGGTGGAGGAACAGCCAAGTCTGAGGATACTCAAAACTCATCTGATCTACTGAGACTGTGAGTGTAGAACCTCCGAAATCTCTTCTAACCTAATTTATTATGTGATTTAGCAAAGGCAAAGCAGCTTCTACAAAGGTTGCCTGCACTGGGTCAGGCTCCTGTGGCAATTGGGATCCACCTAAATGCCAGTTTAATGTGATCCATCCTTTGCTGCCACCTGAACTGTTCTGTCATCAGGGATGTTTTTCTGGGATCTGATGGAATATTCCACCTCAAGTTTCTTTAACATTATTCACTCTTCCCTTTTGTGATCACTGGATTTCCTTCTAAGAATCCAAATATTCATTTACATATGTGACTTTTTTGTTGTTCTAGGTTTTGGTGGCGGTGGGGGGGGCATTGGTGGGATTTTTTTAACAGGATAGGGTTTTTTATTAATTTGGATTTTTTTTTTAAAGAATATACTTATTTTTCTTTACTTGGGTCCAAATCATTTTGAAACAAGTCAAACCTCAAAGCACAGCAATCCAAGCTGCATTTCCATGTACAACCTCCAATGCAAAGGATTACAGAGCATTTAGCCTAGGTAACAAAGAAGCCCAGCCTTCTGGAGGATAAGAATTAGTCTCAGGGATCAGATTCATCTACAGAAAATCTCCCTGCTATTCTAGATATATTATCTAATTAGTTTTCCAGCCATCAGCCACAGGTGCAAAGAAAGAAAATCTACTGAAATTTCTGAAAAATCAGGGTGTTTTTTTCCAGTGTTCCTTATTTTTAAAGCATTTATTCTGTTACGAGGTCTCTACAGTTGATACATAATTTTCCAGGGATTTAAATCATGAAACTGAGTGCCTTCAACATGCAATAAAATACATGAGTTGAGAAACTTTAGAGGTTGTGTTTTGGTACTAGCTGGTGTTTCTCTTCCAGGCCACACCATTCTGTGGTTATTCCTTTGGCAAGAGGTGCCTTCACTATGCAAATAAAAGGTGGATTCATGAAGCTTGAAGACCAAACTCCTGGTATCAATTCAGGAGCCCTAAAGGTCTGGTTCCAGGATCAGAACCTCAGACAGGACAGACCTTACCAAGACTGGCTCTAAACCAAGACTTGGTTCAAACTCCTCGGTGGTGAGTTTTGCTTTCTGCTTAGGCTGCCTGTGGAAATAATGGAGTAACCATCCCTCAAAATGTTCAGGAGACACGTAGATGTGTGGGGCCATGGGTTAGCGACAGTGCTGGGTTAAGGGCTGGACTCAGTGATCTTTATAGGGCTTTTCCAACCTCAATGACTCTGTGATTTGTGGTGAGCAGGAACAGGGACACCGTGATTCCTGTTTGTTACCCCTTCCCTACACATCCTGTTGCCCCCATCTCAGAGTCCCTCTATTCAACCACGCTGTGACATCTCCCCCAGGATGCTGATAAGCACAGTCCACTGTGAGATTAAAACACTCTCCCACCAAATGAGACCTAACAGAGAGAACTGGGTTTTTTCCCCCAAAGAAATGTAGGATTTGTCTTTCCTAAAATGAAGATGAGGGCTTAATAAACTAGAGAAAGAGAGGCCAGTTCTACCAGTTGTTCTTCAACACCCACCTGTGGTCTATTGAAACAACAACCCTCAATCATAAATGGTTGAATTGGAAAAGACCTCCACGACCATCAGCTCCAAACTGTGACTGATCCCCCACCTTGTCACCCAGCCCAGAGCACTGAGTGCCACATCCAGTCCTTCCTTGGACACCTCCAGGACCTGGGACTCCAACACCTCCCTGGGCAGCCCATTTGGCTGGGACACAGCCCCAGTGACACCGTGACAGGATCTGACAGCAACTGCCACATCTGGGTGTTTTCAGAGTCTGCATTGTTTAGCTCCAGCAATAGGGCAGAAATACCTCTAGGATCAGGGACAAAGCTTTTGTTTCAGAGGGTGTTTCTAGTGCTGATCCAGGCATTTCCCAGTAATATTGTTATAGGTAACCAGCACTGCCCTTTACTCACGTTTCTGGCAATACTGGGGAAAATAATTTTGTATTTCCTTCTGAGGTGAAGTTTGATGTCCAACTTGCTCTGCATGTTTGTACCAGGAAATTGATAAACAGAGGTGCTAATTCTCTTCTCTCTAATAACAAGGGATAGGACCCGAGGGAATGGTTGGAGCTGTGTCAGGAGGAGTTTTACGCTGGATATCAGGAAAAGGCTCTTCCCCAAGAGAGTGATTGGGCACTGGAACAGCCCCAAGGCTGCCAGAGCCCCAGGAGCATTTGGACAATGCTCTCAGGCACAGGATGGCATTGTTGAGGTGTCCTGGGCAGGGCCAGGAGTTGGATCAATGATCTTTGTGGGTCCTTTCCATCTCAGGAGATTCTCTGATTCCATGATTCCATTCATCACATCAGACAGAGGAGAGAGCACGGCAAAATTGGAGCAGCTTGCCCAACTCAAACCTAAAATTGTACAATTAATTACATGAAAGGAACATGATACCAAAACCACACATGGATCACAAAGATGAGGAATGGGCCGAGCAGATGTTAGCAGATCTTTTGCCTCTCCATGGAGACTGTCTGGTAGGGATGTCCTTTGATTACGTGATCACAGCCACACAAGGTGGCTCCTGTACCTCCCACCTCTCATCCCAGGGCTGTTCCCAGCTCTGAGGAGGAAGCTCAGGCACACAAGGAGTTTATAGAGAAGCAGCTGAGATGTCCTAACCTGGTGAGCTCCTCTGCAACAGGGAATTCCTCTCTGCAACAGGGAATGATGGAAGAGGCTGAGAAAGTTCAGCATCCAGGGAAGCAAACTAGGTGATTCGAGTGAGAAGCTGAAGAACCAGGAATATGCACAAAACCCAGGACCTGAGGCAAGCTGCACCTAAAAATTGCTACACAGAAGCTGATTGCCAAGAGGTGAACAAAGAAAGTCCCCATGAGCTTTGGAGAGGTTCCAGTCTGTAGCTGCATCTGGCCTGGCAGCTCAAGGCTGTGCCTCAGGAGAAGGAACTCACCACAAGTTCCAGAAACTGCAGGGGTTGGAAGGTTTTATTCCCCAGTTTCCACAAAAAACCACTCCAGTCCTTTCTCAGGACAACAGGCAACTTTTGAAATACACGGACATTTCATTGCCCAGACCTCTGGAGTTCAGCATGTGGTTCTCCATATGTCCAACAACCATTTGCATCCCAGTGTTTCCATCTCCGTAAGGCACAACTCAATTTCCTCTACAGCACCATCATTTCCCTATTTTCCATTTCCAATAAGACATTCACCTAAGATTATTAAACCTTTGAATGAAACATTGGCTTTTTTTCCCTTAGTACAAATCTCATTTTTCTGACCATTGTTAACATTTCCAGGCCCCTTTATATGATTTCTCTTTCCTTTCTTATGCCCTCAGCTCCTTCCAAATGATTATCAATCTTGATTTTTATAAATGTGTCCTTTACATTCTTAAAAAAGTTATTTCAAAATATATTAAATCAAATCAGTTCCCTCCACATTCCAACATATATATCCTTTCATTTTTTAATGTGTATTGTTGAATCCATGGACAGCATTTATTCATTCAAAAATATCTCTTTCTAAAAATGTTTTTAAATAATTTTCCAAGCCAAATCCAGCACTGTGTAAAATCTGATAAACAGTCGAATTTCTCTAGAATCTTGTGTTTATCTAGCCTTTTGTCTGAAATTGTTCTGCCATACAGCTGTACTCTTATTTGGGCCTCAACATTTGCTCCATTGTATTAGAAGACACAACTTCTCACCTGGAGTGACTCCTTTTGGCTTTGAGTAATAGGAAGAAAAAAATTATCAGGGATATTATCCCAGTTTTTTCTCCTTTATTCATCCTAGTTCACATCAGCTGTCTTTGGGAAGTGACAGAGTTGGTTTCTCAGTTCATTCTCTAATGTCAAGATCATTCCACCTTGTAAAGATCAGCAAAGCTGATCTGTGTTCTTTCAATTTTTTTCAAGGGTTTCTCCATTTGTTCTTTACCAATTGCTTTTTTTATAGTGACTTCCTTCCTCACTTTAAATCCTGTCCAAATCACTCTCTTATAGTTTTCTTCTTCAGGAGATTTTTTTTAAGGTGTTCAATAACTCAGCTAGTTTTGAATTATTGTCCTCCTTATTAATTTATTATTAGTCCTGCTTTTTCTGCTACTTTTCCTCTACCCCCAAGATTTATATCCTTCCAGTTCTTGCTTATCCTCAATTTTAGTTCATGTCAGCAGAACTCTGACCTCTCATGCAGAGTAGCATTGCTAATACTGGCACCCTGGCCAAAGTCTAAATTTGGTGTTTTCTGCGATTTTTTGCTTGCCTACACTTTTAGCACAATTAAACTGCTCTTAATTTCCCCCATCTATTGAATGCCAGTGCCAGACTCTCCGATCAGATGAGCCAGCAAGAGCTCCCGGGATCTCCTGGGATTGAACACCTGCTCTGTTCGGGCACTGCGCAGGAGCAGAAGGGACAATGCTTCCCCTCCGCTGCCAGCTGTGGGACAATGGGGGGTATTTCTGACACAAACGCTCCTTCCCAGATGTTTTGGAGAGAACAAAGTGTCCTGGTGGGGTCGTACAGTCAGGTGGTCCCACAACTGCTCAACCCTGAACAGGGTCAGGGAGATTGAGTGCAGCCAGGGAACTGGGACAGGGATCAGCCAGTGCCTGGATAATGTGAGGGAAATAAATCCTACTGGGCAGGATACCTGAGGGTGGATGTGGATGTCTGTAATGACTCCAGCTGAGAATGTCACTCCAGCTCTCCTTCAGAGCCACCAGAAAGATACGATGTCCTTCAGGCTGTGTTTTACCCGTGGAATGGTTTGGGTTGGAAGGGACTTTAAACACCATCCAGTTCCACCCCCTGCCATGGGCAGGGACACCTTCCACTGTCCCAGGTGGCTCCAAGCCCTGTCCAGCCTGGCCTTGGACACTTCCAGGGATCCAGGGACAGCCACAGCTTCCCTGGGCAACCTGTGCCAGGGCCTCCCCACCCTCACAGGGAACAATTCCTTCCCAAAATCCCATCTATCCCTGCCCTCTGGCAGTGGGAAGCCATTCCCTGGGTCCTGTCCCTCCATGCCTTGTCCCAAGTCCCTCTCCAGCTCTCCTGGAGCCCCTTTAGGCTCTGGAAGGGGTTCTGGGCTCACCCTGGATCCTTCTCTTCTACAGGTGAACACCCCCAGCTCTCCCAGCCTGGCTCCACCCCCTGGAGCATCTCTGTGGCCTCCTCTGGACTCATTCCAGCAGCTCCACATCCTTAATCCTTAACTGGAAATCTCAAATGAACTCTATCTTAGAACTGTTGTTTTTCTCCACTGTCTGGAAAAGAAGCTCAAGGTGATGAACACAGATTACAATAGGTTGTTTCATCCGTTTTGTCTCATTCCCTGTGTCCTGGCTCTAAATTATGAAAAATGTGTGCTTGAATGGCTCCTTGCTAAACCTTCAAAGAACATGTTTAAAATATTCTTTTAAAAATTGAATGGAAAAGGACTATTGAGAATGAACACCTGAAGTACTGAGAAGGAAGGGAGAAAATGCCCCCCAAAAGCACTGCATTTCCTCCTGAGCTGACCCTTCAAATAGCCTTCCTTTGATATTCTTGAGAGATGAGAAAGTAAAAATTAAATTAAATTAAATTAAATGTTTTGCTTCACCTCAATTACTCTTTCAAAGCAGTAAAGCACTTTTCAAAGCATTTGAAAGAGTGCTTGAAATAGAATAGAAATATCATATTGAGACAGTTTGGGGTCTTTAAAAGATTCCACATTTGAACTTGTGATTTAAAACCAAAACAGCCAAAAAAGTCACCTCCTGCTCCTCCTCCGTGTTAGCTACCGTTGAGATCCAGTTCTCCTCCATAGCAAGGGACACCATGATTTTAAGATTTGTCTGCTCTGCTGCCTTCACCCCAGGGTAGGATCTGAATGTCCTGGTGCTTCTTCCTCATCCTCATCCCCTCTCTGCTGACATCGTGATCCCTGTGATGTCAGCTGGTGACCACAGCCTTGATATTCATGGTGTCAGGTGCAACCCTCCACTGCTGGGTCTCTCCTTTCCTTCCTGAGCTTTCCCAGAGGTGGTTCTGTCAACACTTGTCATAGAATCATGGAATAATCTGGGTTGGAAGGGACCTCTGGAGATGCTCCAGTCCAACCACACCACCAGGGCAGGGTCACCTGGAGCAGGTGGCACAGGAACGCATCCAGGTGGGTTTGGAATGCCTCCAGAGAGGGAAACTCCATGAAATCCCTGGGCATCCTTTTATCACAGTTAAAAGAGCACCTCCTTATCTCCCAGCACAGCTCCTCCCTCCCTGCTGGAATAACCTGCACTCACGCAACACCCAAGCTCACGACCTCCGTGTCATGTTCAACACCTTCATCTCCTGCACACCAAACACTCCCATCTGGAATGTTGCCAAATCTTACAGATTCCTGGATGAAATTGCTCCCAAACCTCCTGCCATCTCTTCTTGTAAAATACCCGTTTCTGAGTGACTTTAGCCTACATAAACTCCCATGAGTTTTCACGATATTATACAAGATCCATTCAATATTCTGCCTATAAAATTCTTCACTTCTGCAGTCACAGAATCCCAGAATCATTTAGGTTGGAAAAAACCCCTCCAAGATCACTGAGTCCAACCTGTTACCAAACACCATCTCATCAAGGAGACCACAGCACTGAGTGTCACATCCAGTGGTTTATTGAACATTGTCAGGGTTGGGGACTTCACCACCTCCCTGGGCAGCCCCTTACAGTGCTTAACCTCCTGCTTTTTTCCATGTTTTCATCTTTGCCCTTACCATGCTCAGCTGATCTGAAGATCTTTCTTGCTCCTGCCTGTCCTGAGGACTGCAAGGGTTGGCCAATCCAGCTCACACCTCTCAATCCATGGAGCAGGAACAGTTTTCATACTATAGGAATGGGCAGCATATTGTAAATGCAGGTGAACCCGGTGGGAAGAAATGATGATGTCTGACTCCAGTTCAGAAGGCTGAATGATTTCTTTATTATAACTATACTATAATACATTAATATACTATTTAAAGGAGATACTAAAACTACATACCTACTTTTCTAACTACCATATCTAACTCACAACTCACGACCCTTTTGTGAGAGTCCAGACACAGGTGGATTGGATTGGCCATCAGGCTCAAACAATCCTCACCAGAATCCAATCAAGCAATCACCCCAGGCAAACAATTCTCCAAACACATTCCACATGGGAAAAACAAGGAGCAGAAATAGAAATTGTTTTCTCTTTCTTCTCTCTGTGCTCCTCTATGAAAAAATCCTGAGAGAGAGAAGAATGTGCCTGCCACAGCAGCAAGTGAAGGTTTAGGGAGAGATACAGTCCTTGCTGCCATTCACCTCCTTTCCCTGGCCTCATACTTATCCCAAATCCACAGATCTTCTAAAACATGTCAGAGTTAAAGCAAGGCTTATATAACACTGCAGTGATCACTCAGCTCCACCATTTTCCAGCTTATATCTGATCCTGACCTGGATTCAGATGGGATCACTGTTCCATTTGTCCTGCCTCTCACTCAAAAGCAGATGTGATAAGGAATAGCAAGATTATTTATATTAAGAGGCTTTGCATGCCTTTGAGGAAGCTTGAAAGTGATAGTGTGTTGAAATGGGCGAGTGAATTGCCAGCAGTATGGGACTAGGCCTGGAAAAGTACTGCAAAAAAAAAATACCTGTGATTATCTGTGCTGATTTTTTTTTTTTCCATGGGTTGGCCAAGGGCCACGTTTTTCTGACTTCAGTGTTCACTTTGCCTGAACTTTAAATGGCAAGGGCACCTGCCAAATGCGCTCGTGGGCTTGCTGGGGTGTTCATGGAGGGCAAGTCAGAACTCCCTCCCTGCCAGGCCTCGTGGCCACATCTCAGTGACACAAGACTGGCTTGTGCAGTCAAGAATAGAGGATGACACCTGGTGAATAAGTCTGGTCCGCTAATGCAGAAAGAATGCAAAATGCAAGAGAAACCTGGGAGCAGTTGGTATGGGACAACGTTAATCAAACTTTGATGCATCTGGGAATGTTCCCAGAAGTAGGACAAAAAGTTCTACCAGACGGCTGTAACTTATTGAAGCAGCTGTAGTGGCCTCATTATTCTTAGGTGCAGTTTTAGTACCAAAAGTTGCTGCAAATGTGTTTCTTCCTAGTAACTCTTGATCAAATATTCTACATTTAGGTCACAGAATCGTTTAGGTTGGAAAAAGCCCTCAAATATCATCAAGTCCAACCATTCCTCCAGCACTGCCAAGGCCACTACTGATCTATGTCCCCAAGTACCACAGCCACACAGCTTTTAAGTCCCTGCAGGGATGGGGACTCCAGCACTGCCCTGGGCAGCTGTGACAGGGTTGGACAACCCTGTGGGGGGAAGAAATTGTTCCTGTTCTCTGATCTAAACCTCTCCTGGCACAGCTTGAGGCCGTTCCCTCTTCTCCTGTCCCTGTTCCCTGGGAGCAGAGCCCAACCCCCCTGGCTGCCCCCCCTGTTAGGGAGTTGTGCAGAGCCAGAAGATCCCCCCGAGCCTCATTTTCTCCAGGCTGAGCCCCTTTCCAGCTCCCTCAGCCCCTCCTGGGGCTCCAGCCCCTTCCCCAGTTTACAGCTTTGCAGGTTATTTTTATTACCTGCCAGAGTCACACTGCTCTCTGGGCTCTGAGGCAGGGTCTCCTCTGCTGTCACTCCCAGAACTACCCAATTCAACCCAGCACAGAAACTGGAGGTTAACTGGAATCTCTACACATGATTCCATCAGGCAGCAGAGTCCTTTTCTAATTCTGACAGCTTTACTGACTGCACCTGGGTAAAAAAAAAAAATAAAAAAAAACCCATGTTTGTTTAAAGAGAAGAACTGGCACAATGTGGCTCTGGGATGAGCATCGTGTCTGTTGAGCAAGCAGGTATAATTTCTACAGATTTATTGGTCGGTTGGACTCCAGCAGTGCTCCAAGGCTGGATGGGGAATGCACACACTGGGACACGGACGCAGCCAGGCAGCACAGGCCCAGGCCTGCAGGCAGGAACAGACTTGCTGTGATCAGGCGTGAGCACACAGAGAGTCACCTCTGCTCTCCGGGTGCCACAGCGTGAGCCAGCCTCCCTCTGCTGGCTAACATCCAGGTCATGCTGCATTGCCATCGCTGGATCATGGAATCATAGAATCATCAGGGCTGGAAGACCTTAGAGATCATCCAGTCCAGCTATCAGCCCAGAGCTGCCACTGTGACACCTAAACCACATCAGCCAGTGCCAGGTTCAGGTGCCTCTTAAACACCTCCAGTGATGGTGACTCCTTAAACACCTTCCTGCACAGTTCCTCTCAACACCTGACCAGCCAAACAGTGAAAATATTTTTTCTGATATCTAATCTGAATCTCCCATGTCTCAGCTTAAGGCCATTTCCTCTGGTCTTCTCCATGCAGTCATGGTAGGAGAAACTGACCCCACCTCACTGCAACCTCCTGTCAGAGAGCTGGAGGGAGTGATGATGTACCCTCTGAACCTCCTCTTCAAATCATAGAATCAGAATGGTTCGGGTTAGAAGGGACCTTAAAGATCATCCAGTGCCACCCCTGCCATGGGCAGGGACACCTTCCACTATCCCAGGTTGCTCCAAGCCCTGTCCAACCTGGCCTTGGACACTTCCAGGGATCCAGGAGCAGCCACAGCTTTTCTGAGAAACCTGTGCCAGTTCTTGATCATCACAGCCAAAAGTTTCTTCCTAACTTCTAGTCTAAATCCATTTTCCTTCAGCTGTCCCTCCAGGCCCTTGTCCCAAGTCCCTCTCCAGCTCTACTGGAGCCCCTTTAGGTACTGGAAGGGGCTCTAGGATCTCCCCGGAGCCTTCTCTTCTCCAAGTTCTCCATTCTCCCTGTATCCATGCATGGATCCTTCCAAGCACATGGTAGATGCTGAGACCCAGCTGAAATCCAGCACATAGCACAGGAAGCCTGGGGAGCCTGAAGGATCTCCCCATCTCAGACTGTGGAGACAGAAACCTAAGTGATAGTCATAAAGTCCTGGAATGGTTTGTGTTGGAGGGGACCTTAAAGCTCATCCCGTTCCATCCCCTGCCATGGGCAGGGATAACTTCCACTGTCCCAGGTTGATCCAAGCCCTGTTAAACCAGGCCTTGGACACTTTGAGGATTGGGTATCCACAATTTCTCAGAGCATGAGGCAGAAGACACAGACAGGTTGAAGGGAAAATTGAGGTCCTGGTGGATCAAGTAATGAGCTCAGTACCAGTTGCTTGGCCACTGGGACAGCAACAGGAGCATGACCTTTGTCCCCTTGGCCCCGATATTTTGATTTACATTTCTGCATTAAAGCAAAGAGAGAAACACAAACCCAGTATCTGACACAATTCCACTGTTTCCAGGTGAGCTGCTTGGAAACAGCATGGGAGGATTTGCTCTCCCTTCTCCATAGCCCACTTCTCCCTCTAAGCCCTTAAGCACACACAGGATCCTTCTCACGCCATCCGGGGCACCAACATCAGTGGAAACACAAAAAAAAAAAGGCAACAAGCTCGACTTCCATGCCCTGCAGGAAGAGAAAGATTGAGGGTAGCACTGGACAACCACAAGCCTGCAGGATGCTGCCAGTTTTGGGAGGTTTTGGAGAAAACCAGCAGAATGATTGAGGGGTTGGTGAGATGAAGGAGGGAGAAAACAAAATGTTGAAAGAACTAAATATACACTGCTTGGCCAAGTAATGCCCAAGGGAAAATTCAAGAGCTGGCAGGCAGGAGGGAGCCAAGAGCCAAGGAAGAAGTAGGATCTCCATTGTTGAGAGCCCACAGCCCTTGGAAGTGAACAATGAGGAATGACTGGGAGCCGGGAGATAAGTTAGGCTGAGGGGGAAGCTGAGGAGTGGAGGTACTGCACAGAGAGATGAAATCAAGTCCTTTCTGGAACAACATTTCTGGCAGCAGCCAGGCACCTGGGTCTTGATTTTCTCCTGTATTTTTTATTCTCTAAGTGGCCAAAATTATAAGGCTCTAATTCTTCCTCTTCTCAGGCATGCAGAGGAACAGCTTAATGTAGAGCAAGAGGGTAAAAATAGATGTGATGGGATAAAACTGAGAAAAGGGCAGATGAGGTCATTTAGATTGGAATAATCTTCAAATGGAGGAGCAGAAGCCCCTTCCCACAGGTTATTTAAAACTAGACTGAGTGGGGAAAAAGATTTTTTTTTTTCTAGCAGGGGGGAAAGAATCACACTGTGAAGGGAAGAGATTAAAAGATGCATTGTTTATCTCTCAAAAATTATTTTAAATATATTTAAACCACCTAAGCATTATAAACATCATTTTATATTTAAATGTGCAGTTTGTCCCTCTTCTACATTAATGGGCACAAATTACTTGTAACAACTGATAGCAATAAAACTCACCTCTTGGCCAATGGTTTGTGTTTCTTCAAAGCAAAATAAGAAGACAGCCATTACAGGGAAATAAATTAAAAGAGAGGAGAAGAAGATCTATTGAAGTTCCAAAGGAGATCCAAGGGAGATCCAGTGAAGTGGGGGGGGGGGGGAAACCCAAAATCAGAAAACCAGTAAGAGATGGAAACATTATCTTGTGCCCTCAGTTGCTGTAAGGAGCAATTTGGGGGAGTAGAAGATGTGGAAGATAAAGAGAAATCAATCACCAGCACAATCAATGGTTCATAGTGACTGCAGCCAGGCCAAGAACCTACTCAAGTTTCAGATGTTCAAAAGCAAATACAAATCTTGATCCAAACCCTAGAAGAGTCACAGAGGTGCAGAAATTCCCAGATGAGGGGCATGGCTACCAGAAAACATCCTCCCATAACAGGCAGGTGGAACCAGCTGGGTTTTCAGCAGAGGAAACCATGGATTTCCAGTTTCTTCTCTTCAAAGGCTCAGTGGGACGCTGAACTGTGGTCTCCTGGTGAATTTATATCAGTTCTCACCTTCCCTTCTGTATTAATTCAGTTTATGTGGTCCTGCCATGAGTTTCTCAACACAATGTGAAAAGATCAGAAAGCAAAGGAGCTACAGGATGAAATTCAATGCCATTTTCTATACAAATAGTCACATTTGATGATCTAAATGACCCTTATGTCACCAACAGTATAAATATCTCTTCATCTCAAGAAATCAATTCATTTTTAAATAGTAATTCATTAAAGAACTGTCAAGGGTTAATGATCTGAGGCTCATGTTAGCCAAAAAAACAAAAGGCCCCCCTTTTATTTTGTGCTTAGAGAGACTGAGGGGCTGCCAAGAAAAGAAAAAGAAAAGGGTAAAAAAAAAGGCCTTGTGGTTATTCAGTTCTTACAGAGAAAATCAGAGCAAAAATTCTGGTTTAGACTCCAGCTGGGGTTGTGGTGACAGTGACATCTCTCCCATCGGGGCCTGGAGCAAACCTGGCTCCCTGCCTGGGCAGCACTGCTTAAAATGGACAGGAGTCTCCTCTTTGTGCACAGGAGCATGGATCTTCTTATGGGATTGATCCACTCAATCTCCTGCTGTCCCGAAATAGCAGAAGAGACTTTAAGTGGCCGCAGCAAGTGACATCAGGAAAACTGGAATCCAGCTCTGGTCAGAAAGGAGACCTGTTTGCCTGGGAAATGCCTCAAAAAAGATGGACCCAGAGTCCTGCAAAGCCTCCTAGGAAAACACAAACACAGCCCTTGGAGGCCTTCCAGGGATAACATCTGCATTGCTCAACAGAGCAAAGTACAGCCACCAGCGATGGCTTGTTCCCATCAGAACCTTTCCCTGTAAGCAGAATTCCTGTTTATCACAGGCACCTATTTCTCCCACGTAATCAACAACACCTCGATTTCCTAGTAAGAAACAAATCAAAAAGGATGACAGAGCTGCTGAAAAAAGACAATCAGTAGTAACATCACTCCTCCAGTACCTCCCTCGTCACTCCTTTCCCAGTGTTGGTTTAAAAGCTCCTAGAGGCACAGAGAGAGGCAGGTTCCACTCACCACAGCAAAGGTAATCCAGGTACATAGCTTTGCTCAGGTCAATAATCCATCCCAGGTCAGGCCTTCCTCGAGCACTGACAGTGGAGATCAAAAGCCAAGCAGAGAATTCTTCTGGCTCCTGCTCCTCAGCCCTGCAAGCGAAGGGTGTGACACTTCTGCTCAGTCCCTGCCTGCACAGGGAGATGGGCCCCCACCTCCCTTCCTAAATCTTTACATCTCTCCCCTTCCTGCAGCTCTCCCCACTGCCAGGTGCTCCCATGCTCAGCCACTTCTCCAGATAACAAAGCCAACAGGCTCCTCTGCCAAGGAGAGCTGCTTGGAATGGGATTAGGATGAGCAGAAAGGAGCTTACAGCTGGGCACCATCTGTGGTGACGATGATTAACTAATGAGGTTTTAAAGTTGTGGGGTTTTTTCTTCTTGTTCCCCATACAGGTTTAGTGACGGAGAATTTTGCATCACTGTGAGCAGCGTGGTCTCTGCTGCTCGCCCAGCCTGACCCAGTGCCTCCTCCTCCTCCTCTGTCCACGTGTATTCCAGCCAGGAGCTGGAGCACAGGGAGAAGCTGGCTCCTGGTGACAAAGGCTTTCCTGCCTTCTCTGATCACCAAGCCCATGTTTTAAGTCTCCAGCCTCCGATATGCAATAATTAAATCAGAATTAAGTGAATACAAAAGCCTCTCCCAACCTGAAAAACTCTCATGGATGGCAAAAAGAAAAATTCAGTATCCAGGACAAAGTTTCAAATATTTCATCTGTGACTCTTAAATTGTATTATAAGCTATAAGGAATGACAAAAACCACAACCCCAGAGAGGTGAGGGTAAGTGCTTTTCTTCCTTCATTGGTTTCATCCTTTCAGTGGAGAAGAGGCATCTTCAGATTCTGGTATTTTTCCCCACAGTAAGGCCAAGCGCAGACCCCAATGTCCTAATGCCGAGCTCAGCATCCTCACCCCAGGTGAAGCCTCCATGCCAAAATTCTTGTGTTTTCTTAGGCTTCATTCCCACTTGGGCACTGCCTAGGCTCCCCAGGGAATGGGCACGGCCTCGAGGCTGCCACAGCTCCAGGAGTGTTTGGACAACTCTCTCAGGGATGCACAGGGTGGGATTTTTGGGGTGTCTGTGCAGGGCCAGGGGTTGGACTGGATGATCCTGGTGGGTCCTGTCCAACTCAGGATATTCTGTGATTCCACGATTCGCCCTCAAGAATGACTTAATCACTTCAGGGAATAAGTGAAATTTGAGATTTTAGCTCAGATTCCGACTTCTGGAATGGACAGCTGGAATTACATGGGATGGGTGCATCCTTTCATCATGCCCACCAGTCATATGGGAGGATAAGCACTTTCCAAAATCTTTTGTCATCCTAGAGTGAAAACTGACTATAGCACAGAACAACTGTCACAGAATCCTAGAGCAGTTTGGATTGGGATGGACCTTAAAGCACATCTCATTGCACCCCCTGCTATGGCCAGGGACACCTTCCACTATCCCAGGCTGCTCCAAGCCATGTAACGAGTGGTACTATTCCTTCCAGGCCAAGACAGACACCCATGGAATCCTTGCTTGAGAAGGAGCTGAACCATTTTCCAGGCCCTTTTGTCCACATCTCAACCAGGAGGAATATCATCATATGCAAAACACGTGCAGTAGAAGTATAAACAGTTCAATGTTTGAGTTTATTCAATGAATCCTATAATCCTAAATGAGGTGTGGCTGTAAATAAAAAGTCCCAGAAATTCTTACCTACATTCAGGTGCTTCTGTTTCTTCTAGAGGGAAACAGGGAAAGCTCAGCCAGCTCTGAATTACCCCTGCAAGTGACTCTTGCCCCACTAATGACAGACCAGAGGCTGCTTGCAATTATTCAATGGTTGTAACCTCAGAAAAATCTAAAATTCTGCATGATTGGTCCAAAATAACACTCCAAAAGACAAGGCCACAAGAACTGTGGTGTAAAAAGTTTCTCCCTTGGTGCGTTAAGCTCCCACCTCCTTCCTCACCCCATCCCCTCCGAGACTCAAAAAAAAAAGGAGCTGATTTCAGCCATGTGTGAGGATTCTACACATTGCAGGCTGTAACTCCAGGCAGGTGTCATGTTAAATCTCTCGAGGGATTGGTGGCTGTTTATCATCAGAACAGGGGGAATCTCTCCAGCTTTACCCCGTGCAATGTCTTCATCACCTAAAGCTGCACATGATCAGCTTGACCTCACGCTGCTGTGGTTGACTGGGGTTTTTTCCAAAAGGAGATTACACAGAGTTACTCGGACTTGGATTGCCAGCGCTTTTCTCCTCCGAGACTGTCTCAATAATTAATTGTTTATTATAATTAATTACATTTTGGCAGCCTCCCTGGACTATTTTACCTGTAAATCTCCATGTAACTTCAAGGCATTAATGAAAATACTCACCCATGAAGGTGGCTGAGGAGCTTTTATTAAGTGTTAAGGGAGAATGCAGGAGGGAAAAGGCATTTTGGAAAATGTGTTAGGCTTGAAAAAACTCCTGCTGGGACCACTGCTCAAATTCAAGGCTGAACCCCAGTAAAGTCTACAGGGGAGAGAAAGCACCAGAGTGGATAACTGTTAACCCAGATTCAGGCCTTTTTAATAAATTAAAGCTGTAGGTCCCAGCTCCTCACCACAGTGGCTGTTCTGACCCTATTTCCTCCCCAGATAAAGGGTTCTGTAAGGTCTTGAGCTCAAACACCCACTGAACAGCAGTAACAAACCCAGGGGTCCCCTTTTCTAATCCCCTCCTCCCCTACTGAACACCTCCTGCCCCTCGAGGAGAAATTTAGCAGAAGACAGGAGAAATTTGCTGACATACAGGGAGAACCTAATCCCCTTGACTCCCATAAACCCCTCCTGATGCTTGGATATTATTAGCACCTGTTTCTAATCCATTATTGAAAGGTTTTGCACTTAACAGTGAAATTACCAAGGCTGTTTGGTCTTACTCAGAAAAACTGAGTGTGGTACAACTGGGATTATTTTGGGGAAATCACTTAGTCCCTGTTCCCATAGGAATATGAGCCAGCACCTCATTTACAGGAGATGTTTAACCTCCTCCTGTGTTTTCCTCTTCTGAACAGGGCCTCACTTTCTCCCTATGGAGTTAATTTCCATGTAGTGAAAGGACCTCAGTCCCAGCCTCCCAGAGGTGTTCATCAGGAGGTGACTGTGCTGCCCAGGAGAAGAGAAGGAGCCTAGACCTCCCTGTGTCAGTTATCAGTTTCTGCTCTCTACCAAAATAATTTCCAGAGAAAATTAAATTCTCACTGTGTGCATGGTGACACATCAGAATTGTACAATTTTAAGCAGACTGCACTTAAGGACTGCTTTGCTCAGATGATCCCAATGGTGTGTGATCAACTTCTAGGAGGTCTAAAAGCCTGGGTGTTACCAAGACTGTCCTGATCTAGTTGAAAATGTGCCTGTTTGTTGCAGGGGGTTGGACTTGATCAACTTTAAAGGTCCCCTCTAACCCAAACCATTCCATGGTTCTTATTCTACAGGACTGCATGAGGGGAGACAAGAAACCTGAGAAGTGCAGCTGGAGGCAGACTCCTCTTTGCCATTGAGACTGAAGTTATTTCTTTGCCAAACCTCCCCTCTTTCCTCACCAAACACACATCCTGCTTCAGCCTTGCAGGGTCACTTGGGAAAGTTCTTCATTTGCTCTGGAATTTTACAAAAATAGAAACACCTGAAAACCAAACAAGCCTGAAAACTGTGTTTTGTCCTGAAATGCAGCTGCGTGAATGCATTAAGCTATGTGGGTCAGTGAAAGAAGGGTGGCTGGGCACTGACCAGGCTCCCCAGTGAATGGCCAGGGCCCCAAGGCTGCCACAGCTCCAGGAGTGGTTGGACAGTGCTTTGGGGCACAGGGTGGGACTGTTGGGATGTCCTGTGTCAGGAGTAAGAGGCCAAAAGCACTGGTCTCAAGACACTGCTTGTGTGGAGGTTTGACTGGCAGGACAGTGACATTACCTTGCTTTGGTCCATCACAGATGTACGAGACAGCTTTGGGATGCTCGAGCATCTTCCAGACCTCACCTCCTGCCTGGGACCCTCCTTACTGTGCCCAGTTCTGGGCCCCTCAGTTTAGGAAGGATTTTGAGATGCTTGAGCACGTCCAGAGGAGGGCAACGAGGCTGGTGAGGGGCTTGGAACACAAGCCCTGTGAGGAACGTTTGAAGGAGCTGGGGTTGTTTAGCCTGGAGAAGAGGAGGCTCAGAGGTGACTTCATTGCTCTCTACAGCTTCCTGAAGGGAAGCTGTAGACAGGTGGGGGTCGGTCTCTTCCACCAGGCAGCAACTGACAGAACAAGAGGACACAGTCTCAAGCTACGTCAGGGAAGGTACAGGTTGGATATTAGGAAAAAAATTTTCACTGAAAGAATAATAAAGTACTGGAATTGTCTTCCCAGGGAGGTGGTAGAATCACCATCTCTGGATGTGTTTAAAAAAAGACTGGACATGGCACTTGGTGCTATAGTCTAGTTGAGGTGTTAAGGCATAGGTTGGACTTGATGATCTTAGAGGTCTCTTCCAACCTCATTATTCTGTGATTCTGTGATTTGATTTTAAAATCAACCCCAGGCTCCCCACAGTGGTCTGAGCAGAAGCTTCCATCACCAACAGCTCTTCCAGGTGAGCCTGAAGGAGAGCTGGAGCTTTGCCAGCCTTGCCTGTGCTCATCTCATCTGGAGAGCAGCATCTGCCATCTCCTCAGGGCTCCATCTCTTGGTGGTGGGACACAAGCAGCAGATGCACAGGGTGACATACCTGCCCTGACCATGCTCTCAGTGTGGTGGGCTCTGAGATCAGGATCTCACCTTGCTGTTGGGAGCCAGCTGAGCATTGCTGGGCTGAGGATAAATCTCTGGCCTTGCCACAGTTGCACCCGCAATGGGCAATGCAGTTTCAGGACTGCATTTTTTCACCTTCCAAGGTGCAGCAGATGCAAGGGTGCACTGCTCAACACAAGCACAGGAGATGAGAGACATTCTGTCCTAATCCCCTTGGGCCCAAAATTGGTCTAAGAGAGAAGTAACTGCCATATATGCTGAGGCATTAATGGATTAGCATAAGAGCATTAGGGACTTGATTAATGATGCAACCTCCACGCCCCCGCCCACCACGTCACTGGTCTTTAAAGGGCTCCATCCTTGCCTGCTCCTTGTGCCTTCCAGCACTCATTTCTCATCTTGTAGAGTCTCAGAATCATGGGATGGTTTGGGTTGGAAGGGATCTTCAAGTTCATCTCTTTCCAAACCCCTGCCGTGGGCAAGGACACTTTCCACTATCCCAGGTTGATCCAAGCCCCATCCAACCTGGCCTTGAACACTTCCAAGGATCCAGGGGCAGCCACAGCTTCTCTTTGCAACCTGTGTCAGGGCCTCCACACCCTCACAGGGAAGAATTCCTTCCCAATATCCCATCTGCCCCTGCCCTCTGGCAGTTTGAAGCCATTCTTCCTTGCCCTGTCACTCCATGCTCTTGTAAAAATTCCCTCTCCATCTTTCCTGTGGGCTCCCTTTGGGTACTGGAAGGCCTCAATTGGATCACCCCTAGTCTGCAGCTACCCTCAAATACAGCCATGTGCCAGCTTGGCATCTCCCATTCTCCTCAGGTGATACAATTTCCCAGCAGGAATCAGCTGCTTTGGCTGATTGCTGTAGCCATAACCCAACACTTCCACTTTGAGGCCTTGCCTTCAGTCCAGAGGGAATTTCTGCAAAGCAGAGCTTTTCATGGCTTATTTTTTCCCACAATTTCAGCTGCATCAGCCTGAATTCATCCAACAAAGCTGTAGGTATTTACTGAGTAGATGGAGATCTTCCTTAGGGAAGATTTTTGCTGGGAAAAACTCAGGCCGTGCAGGGGAGGTGGAGGTGGGAAAAATGTGGAAATCTCTGTATTCTGAGGAATGATGCAACTTCCTTAATTCTTAAACTGAAGATCTGGCCTGTCATGTCAGCACATGGGAAAACCTCTCCCACTCATCCAGGAGCTGCTTGTTTGAACACTTTAACATCCAAAATACGGTGATGGAAATGATGAGTAGGAAGTTTAAAGCTCTGGTGCTCTCCTGGCTGTGCCACAGACTGGGAATGCTTCAGCAAATCCTCTAAACCTGGGACACAAACTCTTATTTCCTCTCACCTGATCAGCAGCCATGGTTAACCAGAGGATGTAGAAGTTGAAGACACCTTTGGGGAATGCTGGAGCATGACCTGTGTTTTCTGGGATTGTCCCACAAATGACCACAGGAGGCTGGGAAGGGAGAGGTGGGTAATAATTTCAGAATTCAGATAAAGTCACAACAGATTTTTTGGTTTAGAGAGGATGGGTGATGACAACCAGGATTTGCTCACTCCAGCATTTTCATACCTCAGTTTTTAGGATGCAGTGCTGATACAAGACAGGAAGGTGACATCTCTACCAGGAAACCAATCAGTGCTTGGGGAAATTTTCTGGTGCTGACGATAATTGTCGGGGCTGGCAATGCCCACAGTATTAAACTTCCTCCAAAATGAAATGAATGTTTCCTGTCTGGGATCAGGGATGGGCTTTGGTACCAGTTTGGGCCAGACCTGGGATTGTGGTCAAACAGCTTTTACAGACCAGTTAACCCAGTGCTTGTCCCTGACTGTTCTCAGCATCATCATTTTGCTGGATTCAGAGAGCAGAAAAAGCTGGAGACTAAAGGAAAGCCAAGAACATGATGGAGAGGGTGGAGAACCTTGAGGAAAAGGAAATCTGGCTCTGGTCAGGTCCTCAAGTGCTGGAGGGGATGTGAATCAGGGCAGAAACGCTTCCCCAGGGAAATTACACTGTGTGCAAAGTGGAGGTTCCTTCCCTACCCACCACCCAACTCTGGTCCACTTGGAAAAACTTTCAGGGGATGAGATTCAGAGATTTAATCACAACTGTGGGACTTGATGCCTTCAGGGAAAGTGGCTTGGATTTCTCCCGGCTTTGCTGAAAAGGGAAATGCCTTAAAACTCCCTTACATGACAATGTTACAGGATGCACCATGTGTCCTTTTGGGATTCAAAATCCACTCTCCCAGCTACTTCACTCTGCTCTTCCCAGACACTCTCTCATTTTTTTTTCCTCCCTTTCACTTTTCTTTCACCTTCAGGAATGAATTTTTCTTTTTCCCTGGAAGTAGCCAAGAGTGGGAGTCAATAATTTTCTAACGGGGCTCCAGATCTTTGTTCTGGCTTCCCAAAAGCCTCTTGCAGAGCCTGAAGACCCCTCCCAAGCAAAAAAGGTGCCACTGCAACCAGATTTGGGATCTTCAGTGATGTCCTCTACAACAGCAGTGAGGAAGATCTAGAGCTCCTCAAGGATATGGAGGACTGATCTTGTGTGGTCCAGCTTGAGCTGTTTGCCCATTGTGTCTCCCGAGGTGAGGGGAAGTGGGGAGAGCAGACAGGAAAGATGCCTCCAGAGAGGTTTTACATAAAGAGTATGGGATGTTCAGCTCAAAATCCAGGCCACAGCAGGTGGATGCCCATGGGAGAGGTTTTGGAACGAGATGGTCTTGAAGGCTCCTTCCAACCCAGAAACACAGAATTAACTAGGCTGGAAAACACCTGTGAGATCATCGAGTTCCTCCTGTGGCCAAACACCACCTTGTCAACCAGATCATGGCACTGAGTGCCACATCCAGTCTTCTCTTAAACACCTCCAGGGATGGTGACTCCACCACCTCCCAGGGCAGCCCATTCCAAAGCCCAGTCACCATTCCCATGAAGAAATTCCTAACGTCCAACCTAAACCTCCCTTGGTGCAGCTTAAGGCTGTGTTCTCTTGCCCTGTCCCCAAACCATTCAATGTTGTTTCAGAGAGGAAGTGTAAATACAGGCAGAAAAGTTCCATGGCAGGCTGAGAGTGGCCCCAGGCTGGGATAAGCCCAGGAGGGAAGGGTTTGTTGGAGCTGTGGTTGCTGGGGACACCAGGAGCAGTCATGCTCTGGGTGAAGTGTCTGGGAGCACAGCCCGGCAGAACGAGTCTGGTGGGGTTGCTGGTGTGTTCACACCGCTGTGACTGGTATGAAATCCTGCCCTCACCCTACCTCCCAGTGAGCTGTGAAGAGCTTCCCTGTGTTGTAATAGGGATGACAACATCCATCTGTGCCCTGCCAAGCAGGGATCTGAGAGTGGCAGGGAAAACATCCCTGCGGTGCTGAGCTGGAAGGGTCCTGCCCACAGCCCCTGCACACCTCTGAGTACCTGTGGTTTGTGCAGCAAGGAGCTCGACTCAACACACACACACACTTCCCATACAGAGCTCTCTGAGGATTTGCTCCTGGGTAAAAACTGGCTCTGCAACTGCAGCTTTGCACTCAGGTCTTGGGTTTTATCCATCTCCTTTCCTTGTCCCAGCCTTTTCAGAGTACATTTACACCATGTCAGAAATGAAAAATTAAATAAAAACCCTGACACTTCAGCCTCCTATATGTCAGTAAAAAAAATTGCTACTGATTTTACTTGTATCTTGTATTGCTTTGGACTTATAGATGTTCTTGTGTATCAGGTCTAGATACAGATTCTCCATCACAGTAGCATTGATCTGATCAGATTGAAGATGAAGGAGCTACTGTGGCTTTACATTAAAATAAGTCCAGAATTCAACCCCTCACTTGATGCTGATTATTATATTCATGTTGGACATTACAGTCTGTCCAGAGGAGAGAAATTGGCTCTATTGTGTGGAGTTTGCAGAAGCCTGGCTATGCCATTGCTGCAAATCCCAGGGCAGATGGATTCTTCCCAGAGAACAAGCACTTTCTCTCTTCCAAACCCAGCATCTTGATCTGCTGAGCCTCCACCCCTGGTGCTGTGCGAATGTCACCACCTTGCTCAGCTCTGACTCTCCACTGAAGTGGTCCCAACTCTTTAATGAGAGATGGGATGATTCTTAATGGAGCATTTTCTACTCCCTTCCAATAGTGATCCCCGAGCATCATCAGGAATGCACTGGTAATTTTAAGGAATGAATTAGCCCTGGAGTGTGTCCGTGCCTGTGCATGGATAACCTGACTGCTGACTTGAGTCACTGGGAACTTTGGCTACCTCTAAACCCAGTGTCAAATCCCTGGCAGGGTTTCAGCATGACCTTGCACCACTCTCAGGAACAAATCCCAGGTGTGGATCAGGAGTCAGCACAGGTCCACCCTGTTTTGAAGGCTGAACTTGACAGGATGGACATGTCCAAACCGTGTCAGGTGGATGAAGTCCCAGAGAATGGAAAAGGCACTGTTTGATCTATAGATATTGCAATAAAGGGTTGGTTTTTTTTTTGTTTGTTTTGTTTTGTTTGTTTGTTTGTTTTGTTTTTATGTTGCCTCTGCTGGTTTGTGGGTTGTTGAATAAGAATATCTTAGGCACAGACAGATAAGACTATCCTGAGGGTTTCCCCCTGCAAGAGCCTCAGTTTTCTTGTGTTAATGGCTTCAGACTGAACCCACTCAGTCCCTCAGTGCTTTGAAGTATCTGCATTGTTGTTGTTTAAAACCATCATTAGTTTGATTCTTTCTCTCCTGCACTTGCTGCCAAGAAATAATCCTGAGTTAACACTTCCCTTGTTTGCCTCTGAGATAACAGGGCAGCTTCAAAGCACGGGGGGCTCTCTGTGGTCATCACCTCTGGCCATAGAGCCTGGTGAGAACTTCCTTAGAGCTTCCCTCACCTGGGGACATCACCTCTGGCCATGGAGCCTGGTGGGAGCTTCCTTAGAGCTGCCCTCACCTCCAGGGCTGGGCAGGACAGCTGCAGCTGGAGCCATGTCCAGGCTCCTCACAGACAGGAGGTGTCTGATCCAAAACCCAGTTCCAAGTTAGATGCAAGTTCAAAGTTACATTGCTCAGGGTCATACTCAGCAATATTTTATCTCCAAGGATGGAGACCCCACCCCTGCCCAGGTGTCTCTGGGTCACCCCTCCCGTTTTTTATTCTCTTCATGGTGGTTTTCCTGCACTTTCAATCCCCTAATGTCTAACTGGGGTTTCTGTTCTTGCTATTAAAGTCAATTGTCTCTTCTCCTTTCACTCTGCACATCCAAGGAAAATCTGACTCTACATTCTCTACACCCTCCCATGGCTGAACAAACTCAGATCCCTCTGCCTCTGCTTCTAAATCCTGCTCTTTATCTCCCTAAACCTGTCAGTATAAATATATCCATATATATATGTATTTATACTGACAGGTATAGGGACCTGTCAGACACCTTCTGTCTGACTCTCTTCAGTTTGTCAATCCCCTCCTTGTGGAAAAGCTCAAAACTCGGAAGTCTCCAACCAGGCATAGTATTCTGGACGTGTCCCACATGTACCAAAGCCTCCCATAAAAAGGAGAAAAGTCCTCTCTGACACACTCATGTTGTTCTGTTACACCCTATTGTACTCCAGAAGGAGTAAAAAATATTCTCCTCCTCTTGGATTCTTTCATATCTATCTTCTTGGTATTTTTAATTTTTTTTCTTGTTTGAATTGAATCATGTAAGGCAGGAATCAGATCCAAGCTAAGAGAAAGGTGAGGATGATCCGTTTTCTCTTTGTGCCTCCACGGAGAATGAGAAGAGAGCAAGTGATGAGAGGAACCAGTGAGGCTCCATCAATCAATTCAAAAGATTTCCACAAAACAGTTGGGTGAGAAAACATCTCCTGCACTGAATGCAGAGAAAAGAGGGAATGGTGCTATAGCACCGTGGAATTTTGCACAATATTCTGGTTTTCTTCCCACCTCAGCCACGTTTGAGAGGTGGTCCATGTCCACGGCATGGCTAAAGAGAGCTAATGGGGTTGTGCTGATGCTGGGTTAAACCTTTGCCCACTGGGCTTTTAGGGCTCCTCCAAAATAAAATTAAGATGCCACTAATTCATAACTTGAGAGAGAGTTGGTTCCTCTCCCTAAAAAAAGTGCTGGGACCTTCTAAGCCCTAAGGATCACGGCGGAGGTGCAGAGCAGAGCTGAAGGGAAGATCCTGTCCTGGATCAGACCCTGCTCAGGGAAGCCAGGTGAGATATTTTGATGCTTACAAAGCTGTTTAATCATAAGATAACATACGCAGCCTGTTCACACAAATTAGGGTGGGTCCCGTTTGCATAATGTTGATTCCAGAGACAAATTAATCTCACAGACAACCTGTTGCTGCTGCAGATTTTATCCATTCAGCACATTCAATACGGGGATCAGCTCTCAGGCTGAGGAAATTGTCACAGGGTGAATTTTGAGAGGGAGGAAAGAGGAAAAGGGAAAAGCAGCTGGCTTTCACTGTGGTAATTCCTCTTGCATTGCTGGGTTTAGGTGGAATTTATCCCAGGCTTTATGACTTGGAGGGGATTTTTGTTTCTTGCTGGTGTTCCTAATCAGAAGGTGCTTAATAATCATTCATCCCTTATTTATTTTGCAAATAACAGAAATTCAATCATGGATCAAACATCGCACCCCCAACCCTCCTCCAGGTGCTTCTTGCCCCACTGATCTCCCAATCCTAATAAAAAAGTGTCCATTCAGTACTTTCCCAGCACTACACAGGATCAGGGCACCAATTCTCAAGCATTCCCTTTGAAATAGAAATCTATTCAGGACATCCACTGCTTCTTCACAAATTAATTAAATTTTAATTAAACGTCACTAAGAAATTACATCTCCTTTTGCAGCCAGCTGGGTCAGGAAGGGCCATGGGGCATTCTGACAGAGCTGCAGCTTTTCTCAGCTTTCCAAGGGGAGGGATCTATGCTGATTCATTCATAATCAGCTCACTGAAAAATGCATGAGATGCTAATGACAATCCAAAGTCCTGCAGAGGAGCCAGGATGTACTTCCACAGCTCCTTTCTTTTTGAGAGGAGGTGGAGAGATGGCAATTAAAAAAAAAAAATTCAGTTTAAGAAACAAGGATGGAAAGCACAGCCTTGAGGACTTTGTCAGTTCCGGACAGATTTCTGGAGGTGCATTTTTCTGGGGGTAATTTCAGAAACTGCCTTCTGGGCTCTCACGCTGGTACTGCACTTCCCCTCCTGTAACACAAGTATTAATACTCGAAAATAAATCCTGAGGCAGCTCTTGTTCTCACACATCCCCACAAACACAGGGACCAGTGGAGGGGGCAATGGGGGATGTGGGGTCCTGGGAGTGAGAGAAGCTCTGGGAGGTGAGGAGCTATGAAAATTGGGAGCTGGAGAGCAAGGACTTGCTTGATATTCCCTCTCCAAGCCTTGAAACTGTCCCTGTTAGAAGGGTTTTTTAACAGAAATCCTGAGGTTAATGGCTGTAACCACAGTGTATGGCTTTGATTACGTGGGAATTTTAATCCACCCAAAATTATTTCATATTTAGAGAGCACAAAGGCTCTTCCTGCTTTGCTCCATTGAGGGAAATCTCCAGTGAGAGCCTGGAAGAGCAAAGTCAGCTGGAGCACAAGAAGCTCAAGGCTTCCAGCAGTCAGCGTTTAGATGAACTTCGATAAAAAAGGGAGTGAGAAGTAGAAAAACAACATTTCTGGTTCATTCCCTGACCTGTGATGTCTTACTGCAAGGAAAAGGCAGGATGATCAGTGTCTGGGATGAGGCTCATTAAACTGTGTCCTGTTCTGGGGTCCTCAGCACAGGAGAGACATGGAGCAGCTGGAGAGAGTCCACGGAGATGCTCCAAGGGCTGGAGCCCCTCTGCTCTGGAGCCAGGCTGGGAGAGCTGGGGGTGTTCACCTGGAGAACAGAAGGATCCAGGGAGAGCTCAGAGCCCCTTCCAGGGCCTAAAGGGGCTCCAGGAGAGCTGGAGAGGGACTTGGGACAAGGGATGGAGGGACAGGGCACAGGGAATGGCTTCCTACTGCCAGAGGGCAGGGTCAGATGGGATACTGGGAAGAAAGGAGGTTTAGATTGGATATTGGGAAAAGTATGTTCCCTGAGAAGGTTGTCAAGCCTTGGCACAGGCTGCCAGGCTCTTTGTGTGTTGTTGGGATTGACTGAACTGCAGGAAACACCCTGGAGCTGGAGAAATCCAAGTTCTTGCTTCCCTTTACACCTGGAGAATAAAATTGAAAAATAGAGTAAGAACAAAGGTTGCTTTTCAAAAGGAGAAGTTGTCTTATTTTAAAATAGCTGTATAAAATGTCCTCACCATATCTGGAGGTTGTCAGTCCTCCTCTTGGACTAGAGGCAAATTAAATTAGCTGAGACCTGAATTTTTTGGTCATTCATCTCCCAGCAAACCAGGAGGTCTCAAGGCACCAGTGCTGGAGCACTGCTGTCCCATCTGATAGAGAGCAAAGGCACTGAAATGGTTTTTTTTTTCTTGGAAAACCAGCACAGACCCAGTGTATTCCTGTGAAGATTTTGGGAGTTTGCATTTCCTAGGGTGATTCCCAAAAGGCGAAATAGGTGTACCATCCTAAAATCTTTAATATTATGATTATTTGGGCAAGAAATGATCATAGTAAAATCATAGAATCATAGAAGGGTTTGGGTTGGAAGAAACTATTAAGACCATAGGCAGAGACACCTTTCCCTAGAATATTTAGACAACTAATGGAGATAAAGCTCTGAATTTCCATAATTTAAGTGGGATAAACAGCACCCTACCTTTTATTCTGTGCTCACAGAATCCATAGCGTCCTTAAGGTTGGAAAAGACCTCCAAGATGGTGATCAAAAGACAGATGCTGAGGTTTATCCTGCCATTTTCACTACAAAGTAATTCACCAATGCTGTGCACAAATCAGAAGCAGGGGGTGGCTCTCTGGCCTTCGGTTCCCCAGAAATAATATTGCTCCTTGTCTGCTGGGAGATGTGTTCAAAGCTGCAGGATTTGGGGGACTTCAGTCTTGCAAGTTTTTTCCCTGTATAAATGCACAAAGGATGCAGACTCCACTTTTACTCGTGAACCTATAATTGCAAAAGGTTGGAGAGTGGTAGCCAGGCACTTTGCACAACAATAACCTGTTCCTCTTCATCCCACAGGATCCCTGAAAGATTTTTCATGCCTAGGCAGGACGAGGCGTACCCAGTCAATTCTTGGTCTCACCCCCTAACCCCATTCCCGGGACATGACTCATTTTTGGACATCCAGCCCGAAGAAAGTCCAGGAATAAGCCTCCAAGTGGAATCAGTGGGCATCAGGCTCCTCCAGCCTCCTGCAATTAACCTGTCTCAGATATTCCCCACCAAAAAGGCCACCGAGGGAATGCTGGGCTTAATCACCACATCAGTTTATCCAACACTTCCCCAGCGGGCTGGGCTGGGCTTTTGCCAGGTTTTGCCATGGATCTTCCTTCCCAGACAAATGTTTCCATGCTAACAGCCTCATCTCCCAAGGCTCAGCCTATTCCTACAGACATCTCTCCCCCAAGACACCGAGCTCCCACCAGCTCGTTCGTGTCACCTTGGAGGAAAGCAACAACAGCGTGTGCTCACTTCAGGGTCTTGCAGGGAATAATAGATGTTCCCAGGTCCCTTAAGAGAGGAATTATCATCCCAGTACTGCCCACAGGTTAGACAGAGCTCACTGGGGTTAAGGGACGTGGCAGAGGGTGTGGAATGATTTGCTGGCAGGAGCAAAATCGTGTAAATGCAGAGATCTGGTTCCATTACTAATTATTCTCTTCCATTAGCATAATGCAGGCTCTAGAGTTAGGAAGCAGATCCCTGTTTCCCTTCAGCTTCCAATCATATTTTTTATGAATATTCTCTATTTCTAGAAATGTCTTTATCGTGCTTGACTGAAGCGACAGGCAAAATCAGCAACAAACCACTGGAAAATCCCAATTGTTCTCCCAGTTGAGGTTCTCATCTTTATTTCCTCAATGAAAAAAAATTGCCTTTTGAAAAAAAAATCTTATTAAAATCTTTTTTTTTTTTAGAGGGAAAATCATCTTCTCTATCTCATGTTTATCTTTGTTTAATTGAGAGTAGTAATCTATCAATTTTATTGAAAAATCTCTTATTTTTACTCACAGTTATACACCTGAATATAGTTAATATTAAAATAGAAAGGATTTAAATTACAGAATCACTGGGCTGCAAGGGATCCTCGAAGAACATCTATTCTGACCCCTAAAACTAATTAGGTCTTTAGGTCTTCAAACTGGTAGAATCTGTTGATGAGAATGAAACTTAACCAAGAAACTGTTAAGTACAGCTAATGGAAAGGAAAAGCACAGAACATGCTAAAAAAAAAAAGTCTGTTTTCTATGAGTGTTTCTGGGGAGTTTGGATATTGCTATGAAAAACATTTAAAAAATTATACATCTTGTAATTTTAAAAAATCAAACAATCTCACTCTGACTGGTCCCTCATCACTTTTATTTTTCTTCTCTATGAGAAAAAACTGAAAAGTTGCATAAAATCCACTTTCTTTTTAAGTGTGCTTAAAGGAAACAAAGCTAAACTCTAAGTTTTCTTTAAGTTACAGGGCTTTTTTTTTTTTTTTTTTTCCTTAGAAGGATGTTTTCTGCAAGGAAATCATCAATGGAAAATGTTTGACCAGCTGTACCCTTATCTGAAGATCTGGAAGCGCAGGCAATACATGGAAATCCCCACCTCACTCGAAGTTTCAAGGGGGTGACTGGGTTTTGTGCTCGTGCCTCTTTCGATGTGAATAAGTGCTCCAGCACTGGCTTTTGTTTGCTATCCATCCACTCCAGCCCAAGGAAAAACACAGGGAAATTTCACCTTGTGCAGGATCCTGGCGCAGGGACCCGCAGAGTCCGCGCCGGGTCAGTTTTGTGCAGCCCCCTGAACACGGCCTTGGTTTTGGCTCCTTCTGGAGTCTTCAGGGAATTTGAATCTGGAGATCAACTCGCAGCTTGCAGGAAATGACAGAGACAACCTGGATGTGTCTCGATGAGGACTGGACGTCGCTCGTTTGCAGTCCTGGCTTGGGTTTGAGTCTGCTGGAGTGAGCCCAAATGAGCCCAGCCGTGGGTCAGGTGTCAGCACGGCGCAAGGACCATTCCTGGTGGTTGTTCAGGTGCAGCCACCTTGCTCTGAAGAGAGTTTTGACCAGACCAGGCCAGCTGGTTATCAAGGCAGAGGATGGGCACAGGTTCATGTGAGAAGCTGTGGCTGCTCCATCCCTGGAAGTGGCCAAGGGCAAGTTGGACAGGGCCTGGAGCAAGCTGGTCCAGTGGATGGTGTCACTGCCCATGGCAGGGGGTGGAACTAGGTGGTCTTTAAGGTCCCTTCTAACCCTCACCCCTCTGATCCTAAGACTTGTCATTGATAGAAAGAGATCTAATTTTGTTTGCCATCCATTACAAGTTTGGAATTCCTTTGTCCCTCTGTTTTTTTGCCAAGCTTTGGTTGCGGGAACTGATCTGAGGGTGAATTCTAATTCCTGACCATTCTATCTCCTGTCCATATCCTACAAAAGGGATTGCAGTGCAACATCTTCCTGGTCTTCCAGGGGAACAGCAGGGAAAGCTTAAATTGTTCAGCCTGGAGAAGAGAAGGCCTTGGAGACTCTTCTTCCAGGAGATCAGCACTCAGCAGGAGTAGCAGGAGCAGAATGTCTGTTCAGTTTGGCTTTTCTTCCTAGTTTGAACTGGATTTCTACCTCTGGCCTGCATTTCCACCTCTAGCTTTATTTCATACCACAGCCATGAAATGTTGTTAACGTTTTGGGGAAAAAAAAGACCAAAAAGACTCCAAAAGCCCAGACACACACACACACACACACACATGTACACACACACGCACACACACACAGACTTGCTTGGGCTTGCATTGCAGGTTCTCCGCCCGGGAGCAAATCACTTGGGAGATTTAATTAAATTTTAATGAGGCACTTTGATTGCTGGGCCGTACGCCTGCTGGAATTAATGTACAACGAAGGGGTGCCTCGTCACGCTGCTGGCAAGAGCTGGCAATAGCTGGTAAGTTCATGTAGAGCAGAGCAAGTCATCCTAAATCACCTTTTGAACCCGGGAAGGCAGCAGGGAAGAGCAACCAGGAAGGTCTGATGGGTCATTTAGTACAGCAGGTCCTTTACAGGGGAGCCCCATGCCTTGGAGAAATTCCCTTGGAGTGGCTTTTGGGGCTTCTCAGGAGGCTGGGGACGGAAGGCAGGCAGGGTGGTGTGGGGGACCTGGGCTGTGGGTTTCCTTCTCTTCTATCCCTTGAGTAAAATAAGGGAAGAGGAGCCTGGATTGGGAGGAGCTCTGACATGAGAGATCCTGGGAAAGCTGGGACCTCCATGGATCCTCTATGGGACCGGGCTGCTGAGACACCCAAGCTGTTTGTTGCTAGTGGAGGTGTGGGTTCTGTTTCAAGTGAAGAGCCTTCAGGCCACCAGGAAAAGGCATTTTGGAATGCCATGATGGTTTGGAGAGGGTCAGCCAACCCCAGGAAAGTCCCACCTCCTTCTGCCTCCAAGCCAGGCCCCCATCTAAGAAAATATTGTCACAGATCCCATGTGGGATCTCCAGAGGTCCCTTAGAATCTCAGCATTTCTGTGAGAATCACACAATCACAGAATATTCTGAGTTGACCCACAAGGGTCATCAAGTCCAAATTCTAAGTGAATTTCCCACAGAGGGATCACACCCACAACCAAGGCATTGTTGTTCCAACCAGCTGAGATGAAAACTGCACCAGGATGGATTTGACCTCCAAATCAGAGTGGAGGCAGCTGGGCACACCTGGGAGTTAAATCCCACCTTTAATCACTTATCAGGCTTGCCCAGTGCAGTCAGTAGGAAGGGACCTGGCAGGCCTTGCTAAAACTTAAATGATGAGTAGATGCACCCAAATCTGCCTGAGCTGAGGGTGGTCCAAGGAGGGAGAAAAGTTCATTGTGATCCTGCAACCACAAGATCCACCAGTGCCTTCCAATGCACTGTCACATCCTGGGAACTCCTGCAACTCCAGCTCTCCTGCAATGCCTGGCACCTGGAAGGAGCAGGGAGGTTGCACAAACACGCTCCAGCCTGGCTTTTCCTAATCCTGGAGCACACAGATCTGCAACTGCAACACATCTTCCATCTTCCTGGGCACGGGGAAGGGAAGCAGGAATGTTTTCTAAGGTGGTAAAAGCCCAGCAGACAAATCCACACTCCAGAAGAACCCATCAAGGAATAGGAGCAGAGTCACGGGCTTCCCAATGACCTTCCAGTTTTTGGGGGTGATCTTGGCCCAGATCAAGTGGCAGGGATGTAACCACTGCCCAGGTCAGGTGCAAGGTGAGCAAAGGCCAGGGATCATTCCCAGGACACTGTTTGGATTCTGTCATCCTCTTTTGGGAGGCTGAGAGGATGGATCAGTGGGGTTCAGAGCTGATCCCTTCATTTTCCTGCATAGGTGATCCATGGGGGTCTTTGGAGCCTCTGGAGCCACCAGGCCATCAAGGTACAGTCAGAGGCTGTCACTTCTCCCAGGCCAGCGCTGAAGAGGATGAGAATCATGGAATCCTGGAATCACAGAAGATCCTGATTTGGAAGGGACACACAAGGATCATCAAGTCGAACTCCTGGCCCTGCACAGACACCCAGCAATCCCACCCTGTTCATCCCTGAGAGCGTTGTCCAAATGCTCCTGGAGCTCTGGCAGCCTTGGGGCTGTGCCCATTCCCTGGGGAGCCTCTTCAGTGCCCAAACACCCTCTGGGGAAGAACCTTTTCCTGATATCCCCCTGAGAGGACACGTGGGACATGGACACTGCTGAGAGTTCCACCAGACTGTGCTGAGAGCTGTGGCAAAGGAAACCAAGGGATGCCGCTTTCTCTAAGCCATATGTCCTACATCTTCTGCGTGCACACACACACACACACACAAATATGTATAAAATCATAAAATCATGGCATACAAGAATGGCTTGTGTTGGAAGAGACCTCAAAATTCCTCTCCTTCCACCCCCTGCCATGGGCAGGGACACCTTTCACTAGACCAAGTTTCTTTCTGATATTTTATCTAAACCTACCCTCTCTCAGTTTAAAACGATTACACTTTATCCTATCATGACTGGCCTTGCTAAAAAGTTTGAAATCGTTTTTTTATATATATACACAGGGATCCCTTATATATACATATATATATGTACATGTATGTATATATCTTTATATTTATATATATGTTATATATTTGTAAATATTTATATTAATTATATGTTTATATTTATATACATTTATATTTATTTATGTATGTTTGGTACCTCCAGTAAATGAGAGGGGTAGAGTTGGGAGTACCTATCTTTCTTTTATTTTTATATATATATATATATATATATATATATATATATAAACAGTGTGTGTGTGTGTGTGTGTATTTTTTATTATTTTTAAATTTTTTTTTTAATCTACATTAATATGAGTGGGAGAGTTGGAAATGTCTGAGTGGTGTCAGTCACAACCACGTGAAGCTCTAGACAAGAAGTCTGGCCCTGAGAGGAGAAAATCAAGTAGCTGGTCCCAGGTTAGGGGTACTGAGGAGCCTCTTTTAAACTCAGGTTTTTGGCAGCCTCCCTGAATTTTGGCCGAGGCCCAGATGGGCAGTGTGGAGATTTTTCCCTCAACAAGGAAGCAAATCCAGCCTTTCCCACTCCAGCTTAATGGGAAAAAAAGCCCACAAGCCACGCTTTGTTTATCAAAACAAATAAAATGGGGTGGTGGTGGTGGTGGTGTAGGAGGATTTTTGGTGCCCCAGCCGGTCAGGGGTCGGTGGGACCGGGCATCCCTTGATACCCGATCCCGCTCCCTGGGATGCCGGGAGGAGCAGCGGGATCGTGACTCAGCCCCACATGAGCCGGTTTCCTTCCTGCACCGCCAAGCCTGGGCTTCTGATGTTTTGTTTGCCGTGGAGCTCTGGGGGCCAAGTGGGAGCTCCTGGAAATCAAAGGGAAAGAAACAACATCTCAGGCTGGCTGAGGCGGGGTGCGGCGTCCTGGCTGGATGGGACACAGGGGAATTCCGGGGGCTCAGGGAAGAGGACTGGGAGGCACTGGAGGAGGGCACAGGTCAAGGCTCCAGCACCAGGCTTCTTGTCCCAAAATTCTCCCTGAATGCAGCCGTGCTCCCTGGATGCCCTTCAGTGCCTCATGGGCTCCTCAAGCTTGGAGGAGGAAGAACAGGGCTTTTCCCTCTCTCCTTTCTTCCCAGGTTGTCCTCCAGTCCTCTCTTGGACCCACTGGGTGGGGAATGGGACCTCCAGCGGTCCCTTTTGGATTGAGATGGGAGTGGAAGGCAGCTCAGCTCTCATTAATCACCCTGGACAAGAGGTTGCCAGATTTTGTCTAATTTCAGATTTCTCCCTATTGATGCTGAAGAAAAAACTCTCCATGAAAAGCTGTTCAATGTCAGGACCCATCCAAACCAGGTGATCACATCCAAAGCCTCACCAGGAATGTCCTCACTGCCCGTGTCCTGGGCCTGGGGCAGGACTTGTGGCCTGGGCATGGTTGTGCTGGGATCTGGTGTAATTCCAGTGGGAATGGTAACACTTGAGGGCTGGGGGTCCTCCCTGTCCTAATTTCTTGACCAGCCTAAGTCTAGTGCAGGTCTCTCCATGTTCCTTCCATCATCCAGAGGTGGCCCTGGACATGTACCAGCCCTCAGGCAGTGCACAGGTTCTGGCTTGAGCCTTGGGGATGTTCCCAGAAGGGTGTTAGGATAGCACAGCTACAAGCCAAAGAGGAGGCTCTGGCCAGCACTGGATTCCACTTATTCATTGCAAAAAATATGGAGAAAATCCATGCTTTCCTCATTCCCTCCATACCCGCTGCACAACTTCCGCCTCCTCCCCAGCCATCCGGGCTGCCAGACCCAGCTCTGCCACTGTCCTCCCTCTGCCAGCATCTCTGATTCCCTGGATGACAGAGGTGAGCAGGATAACCATGATCTCCAGCCATGGGGGCTGCCTTGGCTCACCTGAAGGATGAGGAGAGATCCTAACTGGGCCTGGATGTGCCCCAGATGGGCACCAGGGGTGACACGTGGGGTTCGGCCATGGTGACCCTGGATTGATGATGAGCCTGATCCCTCAGTGCTGAGCATGCACTATCCATCCTCAGGCTCTTCTCCCCAGATCCATCCTATCTTTGCCTTGGCACATTCCCAAGCAGGCAGAGACCCCAGCCTGCCCACAGCCCTCCTTGTTCCCCGTCATCCTCCTCGCCCGCTTTCCTATTCCCAGCATTTACCCTGCCGCACGTAGCCCTGGGGGAGCCAGAGGATTGTACACAGAGGGAGAAGTTATTTTTCCTTGACATAAACATCCAAGCCTTTCCTCGGCCCCTTCTCTTGAAACGTGGAGGTAGGACCTGGACTCATAACATCCGGCAGGAGGGGTTGGCCTTATCTGCCAGGAAACACTCAGCTCCGGATACATCCTCCCCTGCTCCCGGCACCCCAAGCAGCTCCCATTGGCAGTGCTGGGCAGGAAACCACTCAGCAGCTTGTCTCATTCCCTCCTCTGGAGAGACAGGAGGGAGGGTCTGATCCTGCCCTCCCCGCTGTGGGGTGCAGCAGGGTTCGGAGTCAGGGTGGGGTGGGGGGGGAAAAAGGGATGGAGGGGGAAGGTGAGCAAAAAGGGGGCAAAGGGGGATTTTAGGATGTGGGGATTTGGGGGAGTTGGCTGTGTTGAGGGTCTCTCTAGGCTCTGTCGCTGATTTGAAGGGTGAGCTCAGTCCAATTACCTCACCCCCTTCTCTGACTCTACTTCCCTCACCTGGTTCTGCTTTGAAAAATCAGGGAAAATTGTTGTCTCCCAACTGATTTCGTAGCAGGATCCAGATCCCTCAGATGGGGCAGGGACCCCTTGTGCTAAAGGCAGCACAAGCACTTGGTCCTGTTCAAATTTTGGGGAAGAAACAGGTCATGTCCAGCACTGGTTGGAAAAAGGGTGAGAGGGAAGGAAGAATTATCCCTGTTTTACTGACAGGGAAACTGAGGCATGGAACATCCTTTTGGCTGTTTGTCACCGGGGCCCACCCCTGTCCAGTGGCACTGGGACAAGCAGAGAGAGGACAGAGGAGTCACCACCTGCTCAAGGGATGCAAGGGAAATTGCCCAGGGCATGACACACACAGCAGGCAGCTCCTGGCCAGCCCAAATTCCAGCTATCCAGGAAGGTGACCTCATCCCTGCTCCCCATGCCCAGCACCACGACCTGCACAGCCACGGGGCCAAGGACTGGCCAAGGCCACTGGACACCAGGGGCAGAGGGTTCACACCCTGCTCACCTCGTGGCAAGGAGATACCCGTCCTGGCCCAAGCTGGCACCCCCAAGCAGGAGCCCAAAGTGAGGCCGTTTTATCCCTTCCTGCAGCCCTGATTTGATTTTCCTGCTGGATCCCAGGCTGGGGACAGCAGGCCACAAACCACAGGACTCCTCAGCATGCAGAGAGACAGCCATGGGCTCCTGGTTTTGGGATGGGGAAGGAGGAGAAACAAGCCCAGGACTGATGCAGAACAAGTCCTGCTTGGGGTAGAGACCCCCCTCAACATCCGTAAACAATGATGGCCAGCAGTCTCTCATATGGATGCCCACCTTCCAAGCAAAACCACTCCTTCCCACCTCTGCCAGCCACTTATTTTCCATCTGCTCCCTGCAGCAACACCCTGCATCCCAAAAAATTGCTGTGGGTAGAGGGGATTGACCCATAGCATCTCATTTTCCATCCCCCCAGAGAAGGGGTGGTGCTCCTGAATCTCATCTCGGCTGCAGTGTCCTGGAGGTGGGAGCCGGCTGCTCCCGGCGCTGGGCGTGTGCCCGGATCCGGCCGTGGCTCCCAGGGAGCCGCACCTCGCCTTGGCTGCGGCTCCCAACGCCCTCGGGGGGCCCCAGCTCCCGGTTGGGGCCTGTAGCTGTTCCTGGCGTGCAGAGAGCACAGGGACAAGCTCCCACCTCTCCTCACGTGGCTCCGGGTAGAGCAAGTGGGGACAGGCTTGGCTGGCGGAGCTCTGCGTTCATCCGGGCACAATGGGCTCCTTGGGCACGGGGTGTGTGGAGAAACCCCCTGTCCTGGGGAAATCAGGCTCTGGGAGCTGCTGGGAGCTCTTGGAGAGGGGTTTGTTGCCAGCAGCCCTGCATGGGATGAAAGCAAGGAGGGGAAAAGGCTTATAGGGTGGTGCAGCTGATCCCATCGTTGCTCAGGGCGTGGGAATAAGGAGAAGGACCAGTGGGAGCAGCCAATGTCCTGGAGAAAGGGTCCTATAGGGTAAGAATGTGACATCCCAGGTCAGGCTGGTGGCAATACCCAGAGCTGATTTTCTGGGGGTCTGGGACAGCTGAGCCTCCTCCCCAGGGCAGTTTCACTGTTCTCAGCTGCCTCTTGGGCCTGGGACACCACAGGGATTGCAGGGAGAGATGGAGAAGGGAAAAGCAGGACTTCTCCAGCCCCACTCTTGCTCCTGGCATGGTCCCATGTGAGTCAGCGCTGCTGGGCAGAGAGGCCAAACAGGATCCTGGCACCTCCCTCCCTCCAGCTCCAAAATCCTCTTGGAAGAGTCACATTTGGGCTGAGCTACCCCAGTCAGCCCCAGTACCTGAGGCTGGCAGGACACCCAGAGGCATCCATTCCTTTTCCCCTAAAAGGAAAGGCCAAGGGTGAGTTTGAATGCCTGAGAGATGGAAGAAGGAAGAGCCAGGGTGGGAGAGCTGAATCCAGGGGATACAACTGGGGGATAAAGGAGAACAGGACAGTGTTCTGTTGGTCGTGTTGGTGCCTCCCCAAATACTCACACAGCCTCCACCTTCTGGAACCATGGGCTTTGTGGATCAGAGATGTCATTTATGGGAGACAAGGGACAGGACTGGGTTGGGTGGGGTTGGGTGACCTCTGAAGACCCCTCCCAGCCACCACGCAGAGGTGGCATCACAAAGGGCACTAAGAAACTTGCTCCTCCACTTTTGGGGGCCAAGCAGGAGGACCCAGCCGGGGAGGACACTGCTTTGGGAGATATTTACCCTGCCTTGGATCTCCAGAGGTCCCTTCCAGCCCTAACAACTCTGGGATTCTCTGTGCATGGCTTAACCTCAAGGACAGCAGGGGCACAGCCTGATTTAATGTCTGGCAAGAGCAGGCTGTGATGTTTTTCCAGGGACAATTACATGGATTAAGCTTTTCTCTTTGCTGGCCAGGCCTGAAGACCATCACTCAACATCACCTTCACGTGCCTCCCCAAATTTGACCCCCACACATTTCTGAGGCCTCATTGCCTCGATCTTTGCACCTGAAATGAGGACCCTTCTCAAGGTCACCACACTGTGAAGCACCTAAAAAGGTGAATTACCCAAATGGTGAAAGAAAAGAGAACCCTAAATGTGACTAAAACCCACGCTCCAGGCACTGGCACTCGCTCCATAAATTGGCAACACCATCTGTGCTCACCAAGACACCAAAGGCAAAGCTCTTGACTTCACTGTAATATGGAAACAGGATTACAAATATCATATCTGAGAGACGGCAAAAGCAGGATCAAGGCCAGCACAGTGACCTGAGCCCTGAGATACTCTGTGAAAAGTGAGGGTAAGCACCCATCATGCCCTGAGTCTGTTTGTTAGAAAGTAATCCACAATTTGTAAAGATAACCACAGATCTTTGTTTTATTTATAAAAAAATGGTAGTAGAAAAATTTGGCTGAAAATACCAACAACAATGATGACAACAAAAATATAAAAAAATAGCACTTGCACGGGAAATGTTTCTGTTTTGAAAACTGTTGTCAATAGCGACAGCAATTTAAATCATCGAACAATCATCATATAAAAACATATTTATTTAAATTAAATATTTTATGCAAACTCGTATCTACACTCATTCAAAATGCATAGAGTCACACAAAAGAGATGGAATGTATTAGCTGAAAAACCGGTGAACTTTTGGGGTTTTTTTTTTAAAGTTTTCTTTGCAATTATTATTAATACATTTTGGGGACTGAAACCAGGAAATCATAACCACGTTACTAACTAATCATTACCAAGTGCCATACAGTAAACACTAAGATTAATCATGTCATATAACTGATTTAAAATAAAGCTTCATCTTTATGGAAAGGAAGAGAACTTGAGCAATACAAAATCCGAGGTGGGGGGCGGGAGGAATAATGGAAGGAATAAATCAATGTACAGCTTTTTTACAAGCAATAGAACGCCAGAGTTAGGAGAGGCATTGGGCACTGTGGCTCCAAACACGGAGCCTTCCCCTTCAAAGGATGTTTGACAAAAAAAGTGTCTGCTACATCATCACCTCTTGGCCAAAATGTTCATCCCAGGACCTGCTCCCAGGGGTGGATGCCGGCCGGATCCTGACTTTCCAAGCCCTGATCTTACCCCACTCCAGAACAGGCTCAGCGCTCTCAGGGCTGGCTACCCCTCTCCTGGTTGGTGTCCCATACCCTCTGGGGTGTCCTGAGGGATGAAGACCCCAATCCATGCTCTGGGCCAGGGGATGGGGGCTTTAATCTCCATTGGAGTGGTCAGGCAGGTCAGGGTGGTCAGGCTGCAATGCCGCCACCAGAACCCAAACACAGCTCATGGACCTTTACCAAAATCTTCCCTTCTCCCATCCCTGCCCTTCCCCTTTCCATGGGGAATTTAGACCTGATGTTTGCGGGGTGCTGCTGCATTCCTGACTCCAAAGCAGAACTGGGGATGCCTCAAAATGAGGGGCAGCCTTCCTGTGCTCCCAGGAGAATCCCTGCTTTGGAAGAGGGACTTGGCCAAAGAGCTTTGGCGTCGGGAAGTGCCCCCTGGCCACGGTCGGAGCAGAGCACTCCAGGCTTTGCACGGTGGTGACCCAACACCCCAAATCTTTTACCTACAGCACCGAGGAGACTCCAGGGCCCTGTGGTTCTGACTCGGTCACCCTGAGGGGCCGCAGGTGATGTCCCCAGGGAGCAGCGCCTCGGAACAGTGTCGGGTCCTTCCTCGGCCGGTCCAGGCGGCCCCGGCTGGGCTCCTAAGAGACGCTGTAGTTATTGTAGTAGGTGGCCGTGGCATCGGCCAGGACGGAGATGAGGCTGTTCTCGGAGCTGTGGGAGCTGCCGGACACTGGGACGTGCCCGCTGGCCAAAGCCCCACCGTGGTGGTCACCGTGGCCGGGGTTGTTGAGATACTGGTCAAACTCATTGCGGTCCATCTCCCCCAGCAGCTCTGCTTGGCTCAGCTGGTCCAAGGTGTCGAAGCCATGGTGGTCCGGCGGTGGGGAGAGCTGGCCCAGGTGGGCATGGAGGCTGGGAGGGGGCAGGGAGGGGAAGGCGGGTGTGTAGTAGCTGGGAGGAGGAGGAGGAGGAGGAGGAAGGGAAGGGCAGCTGGAGGCCGGGGGGATCATGCAGGTGGCCGGCTGTGGCATGGGGCTGAGCGGGTGGTGGCCGCACGGCAGGGAGCCGCCCGCGTACTCCGGGGAGAAGGTGGCACCGGCGAGGTGGGAGTGGTGATGCTCCTCGGGGCAGGGCGAGGAGAAGAAGCTCTGCTCGGGGTCTATGGCATCCAGAGGGGACATCTCCGGCGGGGTGGGCAGCCCGTAGGGGTAGGTGTCCACGCTGGTGCTGCTGCCGCTGCCTGGAGCCTCCCGGTACCCCCGCACAGCCGGCAGCCCCGGGCGGGGCGGGTACTCACCCGGGCCCTCTTTGTCCCCCCCGGCCCGGCTGCAGGTCCGCTTTTCCGGCACAGAGTTCTGGTCCCGTGTCAGGCTGCCCAGCAGAAAGCCGTGATCCACCCGCTTCCCGATGCGCTTGACCTGCTTCTTCCGACGGGGCCGGTACTTGTAGTTGGGATAATCTTGCATGTGCTTCACCCGCAGCCGCTCGGCCTCCTCCACGTAGGGACGCTTCTGCGACAGGCTCAGCGCCTTCCAGGATTTCCCTGAAACGGAGAACACGCTCCCTTAGCACCCGCAGCCTCCCAAGGGTGCCCAATAATCCACCTGGCACACTCAGAGGACACATCCCAAAAACCCCGCAGGGGGACGTGGCGGCAGTGGGTAGGAGAAGAAGGGGGGAATTGAGGCTGCTGTAGGGTCTCTGACTCCCTTCATCCCAAGTCGCCACACAAGGTGGGTTTAGGGTTAGAAAATAAATCCAGGCAGATGAACTCTCCCAGCTCCATGGGCTGTGCAGAAGGGACAGCCAAGGCCGTGCCTGGCTGAGCAGAGGTCAGGACGTGCTGTCCTTTAAAGTGCCCCAGCTTGTGCCCTGCCAGGACTTGCACCAGGGCACAAGGAGACCTGGGCACTGTGACAGCTGGTCTGGATGGTGGAAGGTGTCCCTGCCCATGAATCAGATGGTTTTTAAGGTCCCTTCCAAACCATTCCATGATTCTGTAATCCTATGACCTCGTGCCTCCGTGTTTGAGATAAAATGTCCCCAAGACACAGCACAGAGAAGCAGCATTGGGCAGGGGGGTTTTATCCCACAGTGAGGCTGTCCCAGGCTGCTCCTCAGGGTAAGGGGGAGAAATGAGGATACACATCAAAGCCTTTGATGCCTTCCCATGGCCTGAGACAGCAGAAATAACACTAATAAGCTGAGATGCTGCATGGCAAAGCAGCGAGGAGAAAACCCAAACCACCAAAGAAAACACCGCAGAACTGTCCAGGGAAACAAACTTTGGATAAGAGGTTGGGCAGCAAAGCTGTGTTGCAATTCGGGCAGCTCTTTCTCAGGCTGTCTGGGCTGATAATTTTGCCCTCTTGGTTTCACATCAATATGGGGATTGAGAGGAAGGGAGAAATAGTGGATGGGGAGTGGGAAACAAATGTGTGCTCGAAATGGGTTGTGATCCCCCAAAAGTATCAACAGAAATACACACAGCCACCCCAGCCATGTAATACTGGCACAAAGTGGCACAGCAAGAACAGGCCAGAGAAATTTGGGGGTCCCTCCTTGCACAGCAGGGCAGCACCCTCAGGGTTTGCAGCAGAGGGGTGGCAGGCTGCCTGTCCCCTGGGATGCAGGACACCATCAGGCTTTGCACCCTGAGGAGTGGCTGCACACCTGGAGTGTGGGACGGTTCTGGGGTGAGCACCCCGTGGGTGACAGGGTGGGTGCACGGTGCTGCTCCCAGGGCGCAGAACTCCATCAGGTATTGCAGCCCCAGGGTGCTGCACCCGGGCTGGCTTTGCACCCCAAAAACAGCCAGGAAGGTGTAGATGTGCCCCCCTGCTGCGTGCCAGACCGGGTCCCCACCTGGGCAGGGTTGGCACCCCCAGGGATGGCCAGCGGCGCTGGCATTCCCAATCCGGGGCGCTGGATCTGGATGGGATGTGCACCCCGGGATGACCGGGCGGGTGCATGGTGCTCACCCCGGGGCACTGGATCCGAACGGGATTTGCAGCCCAGGAATGGCCGGAGAGTGCCTGCATCCCCTTCCCAGGGCACTGAATCCGGACGGGGTTTTCACTCCAGGCACCGCAGGTGGGGGTGCCTGAGGACCAAGCCCGGAGCGCTGGATCCGAGCAGGGTGTGCATCCCATGCCCGGGTGGCTGCGTGGGTGCCTCCTCTGGGCCACCGGATCCGGGCAGGATTTGCACCCCCTGGAATGCCCTGGTGCACTCATGGGTACCGAATCCGGACAAGGTCTGCACCCGCAGGGATCTCCGGTGAGTGCCCCTGGGCACTGAATCCCGACAGGATTTGCACCTGGATGGCCGGGTGGGTGCCCGGGTGCTCACCCCGGGACACCGGATCCGCGTAGGCTTTGCACCCCCGGGGATGCCCGGGTGGGTCCCCGACCTCCCTCCGCGCGTCGCCCCCCAAACCCGCGCCCACCGCGCTCCTCACCGAGCATCTTGCTGAGCTCCGCGTTGTGCAGGTCGGGGTTCTGCACCGCCAGCCGCTTCCTCTCGTCCTTCGCCCATACCATGAACGCGTTCATGGGCCGGCGGATGCGGCTCTCGGAGCCCTTTTCGCCCTGCGACGCTCGGGGGGGTGGCCCTGGGGACAGCCCCTCGCCCGCGTCCCCCTCCAGCCGCTCCGGCCAGGGGAATGTGCTGAGCAGCGCAGCCATGGCCCCCCCCGGCCCCCCCGCCCCGCCGCGCTGCCCTCGGGGTCCCCGCGCAGTCCCAGCCTCCTGCCCGGCCTCTCCCGTATTTATGAGCTCCTTGGAAAAAGCCTCCTCCAATGACACCGAAGGGACTCGCTGCTCCTCCTTGTTTGCAAACTCCTCAGCCCCGGCCGGGATGGTGCTGGGAGAAAACTTCTCCCCACCCTCTGCCCGGCACCCCCCGGGGAAGTAGCACCCCCAACACCCCCCTTTCTCCTTCCCAATCCCCCCTCCCCCTCTTTTATTATTATTTTTCCTTGGTTTGCCCGCTGAACGGGAGTGAGGAGAGAGCTGGAGATGTCCCGCCCCCAAACAGCCCCGCTGCCCCCCTGCACCTCAGAGACATTCAAACTTTAAAGGCTGGGGGGTAACACAGAGAGAGGAGATAAAGGCACTGAAAACTTGGAAAGAAAAGGGAAATGGCACCGAAAGGAAAATCCCACTGGGGTGCAAAAGGCCCCTCCCCAGGCTTTGACAAGCTGCAGGAACCCTGTTTGCCAAGGGAAATCGAGGCATGGATCCCACAGGCAGGGACAACTTTTCCCCACTTCTCCTGCTTTAACGACCAGCCCAGGCTGTGCTTTGCCCACCCTATGTGGGTTTTCACCCCAGACTTCCAGGTCCCCTTGTATGGGATGGAAACCACGACACAGTGAACCTGGTGGTGGGGGCTTGTCCAGCCTGTTTGACTCCTAAGGGAGCTTTTAGGGGAAAACAAGGCAGGGATGGGGCTGGGCACACTTCAAAGAGGTTGAAACACCTCCAGTCGGTCCCCGCTGCCCATCCCTGGACACTGGAAAACAAAGGATCTTCTCCTTGCTGCTGCTTTTCAAGGAGTGCTGCCCCAACCCAAAAAGGCTGGATGGGATGGAAATCCCAAGGCCACACAACGGTGTTCACAAAGGTGGGAAAGTCATCCAAGCAGCATTCCTCTCACTAGGACAAAGGATCTCCAGAAAGGTAGATGGCACGGAAAATCCCCAGCCGGCTGCCCTTTCCCGGCTCATCCCCGCAGCCTGCCCTGGGGAATGTGTTTGGTGGATGGATTCCTGTATGGTTTTGACCCGCGGACGTGGGGCTGCAGGGCTGCGGCGGCTCCGCTTTGACTGACCGTGGGTTTCCTCTCCGCGCTGCCAGAAAAGCAGCGGGACGGGGCGCGGGATGGGCGGGCGTTTCCTGGGGCTGGCCAAGGCTGCCCCATCTGACCCCAAGGCAGGGGGGAAAACCCCGGCGCAGATCCCAGGCCGGGGAGCTCGGGCAGGTTTCCCACGTGCCTGGGTGTTCCTATTGACTCTTGTCAGATTAGGAGTGATGGAGAGAGCTCGTGTCAATGTGAGCCGGGCAGGATCCGCCTGGGTTTCCTGGTCTCTCCCTTCCCTCTGCACAGGAGCGCGATGGCTCTGGTTTTTTGTGGATTGCAGCGATTTTGGGGTCAGGAGAGCTGGAATGTGCCAACTTCGCTCGCAGCAGAAGCAGCAACTGCCCTCCCCGAGCTTTTCCCTGGGACCGAACTAAAACCCTGCGGAAGCAGCAACATTTTCCAAGGGAGCTGATTAAATCTATTAAGCTATTTACAAGTGGGCTCCATCAGAGCTGCGTTATCTGGGAATACAACAGGAAGGCAACTTCTCTTAAATCTAAAAGGCGCAGGAGATTTCCTGGTCTCGGGACAGATTTATAAACCTTTCCACACACACACACACACACACACACACGGAGGAGCTGCCTTTCATCTGGGGTTTGGAGCCGGGCACGCTCCTGGGGACAGCTTGTTCTGTCCCAGCAGCTCCAGATCTCTCCCAAAGTCCTGTCTCACGCCTTGAAGTGCCGGGATAGGGCAGGGAGGGAGGATGCCAAACTCTCCACCCTGCCCTGCACAGGTCTCCTGGGTGCATTTTGCAGGCTGGAGCTGCTGCAGAGGTTGGCAGCGAGAGTTTGGGAAGAAAACCTGGACCATCCTTAATTCTGTTTAGTTCCCTTTAGGAAGGGTGGAAGTGCCCTGCAAAAGAGGCTGCCCGGGGTTGCAAGGTTTTATTTTGAATAGGATGGTACTTTGGGTATGGTGAATATGTTGCATGGCTCACTTTTTAACCCTCGGGATGCTCAGGACCTGGATATCATGAATATAAAAACACCTCTGTGGAGGCCCCAGAGACCAGGAATCTTTAGTAATAGCAGCAGAATTTCTCTTCCTGGGAAAAGAAAATAGATGGATGAATTCCAGTTGATGCCTTTTACAGGACTGCTTCCACCTTGGCCTGTGTTTCCACATTTTGCAGGATGGGTGGATAGGTTTGAGAGAGGATAAAACTCTGAGCAAGGACAGGACCTGCACCCACCTCCTGCCTCTGTTGCTGAAGCCTGGAAGCTCTTGGAGCACCTCTCTGGGTGTTCCTGATCCTCATTATTCCCTCCACATCCTGGGAATAACATTTGACCTCCCAAAGGTATCACAGGGGTCAACTCGTGGCTTTTCAGAACCTCCTGAGACACAATCTGGGGCTCCTGTGTGGTTACAGCACAAAGAAATCCAGCAGAATATTTCTCATTTGGATTTCCTCCCTTCCCAGGGCCCCCACACAGAATTTTAAGTGCAAACACTGCTACTATTATTAATAACCATTTTTCCCCCCCCTTTCTCCCCCTCTCCTGCAGCACCTGGCATTCTGATGGCATTAGTAAGGAGGGTTTCATTCTGCACCCTGCCTAAAATGCTGGTCAAACCTGTCCTGTCAGAAGCTCCCACGTTACATAAAGGAGGCTGGGGCCATGTGAAAATGCCACCTCTTAATTACCACCGGATCGGGGTAATTAGTCTGGAAAAACCTCGGGATTACCTTTTTTTTTTTTTTTTTTCTGTGTGTGTGCTCACCTTCCCCGCTCTGCTGCGAGGCTTCACCTGTATCTGGGGCACAGGAAGCAGCAGAGCTCTCCCAGGGCTTTAGGAACAGGGAAATTACGGCGAAAAGCCGCGAGCGAAAATAGATGGAGCAGACAAAGGGGGGAAGAAAGCTTTGTTCTCCCCCATTTTCACAGATGGGGAACAGTGGCAACAACTCCCATGGGCCAGGCAGAAAATGAGTGGCTGAACCCTATATGGAACGACAACCTCTTTAAAAATATCCCTTTTTTTTTTTTTTTTTTTTTTGGGTGGATCCAACATCTGGAATTTTATTCCTGCAAAGGGAGGGTTTATTTTCACTCCCCCCCCACCCCCTACCTCACACCCCACCAACCTTCAGGGACATTAAAATATGTGAGAAAGTGCAAATCCTAAATTAGCTCAATATTCACATGTTCCTTAATTATTGATGAAACTCTTGGCTCCCAAGGGAAGTTTTTGCAGAGAGAGCTGGGGGTTCCCAGCAGAAGATTCCCTCAGTGCTGTAGTTCCCAACTCTGCCCACCACCCATCCTCCTTGATGCAACCAGCTTTTCCCCAGGGATTGCTACCTAGACCATTTATTTTCTAGGTAAAAAACCCCAGAGCTTTCCCATTATACAAAAAAAATGCAGAAAAGCTCCCGCCCCCACCCCTTGAAATGCTAAATTTTTCAGCATGGTGCTCAATATTTCTGCTCTTACTACTTTTAAAATGCAGTTTAAAGGTTACAAAAATATATATTTTAGTGCCTTTAGGTTAAAAGGAAGTAGGAAGAGTTTCCCCTCTTACACCTTTAAATTTATGAAGATGGATTAAGATAAGAAAAAAATGTATTTGCGTGATTCAGAAGCAGATTTTGACTTGCTGAGAAATGAAGCTTCAATTTGTTTTACAATATTCCCACTTCTGCCACCACAAATTATGTATTTGTACAGCATTTCCCAGTCCCACATCACTAAAAGTTTGCTGATCCAAGACAAAATTGGTTTATCCCTGAATGGAACAGGTACAGAAACAAAAGCCTTGGTGATTGTCCCAAGTTCTCTGAGCTCAGATCCTTCCTGGGGGCTCCTGCCCAGGAACGAGGGGGAATTAGGCAAAGGATGGCTTTGGATGCCCACAATCCTCACCCCATATCCAATAGGAAACACTGGGTAGTGTTTTCAACAGATTTTGTGTGGTTTCCCTCTCTTCTTGGAGCTTCCTTCCTTCCCTTGGTATTGGCAGGTTCGGAGGTGTCCTGACGTAACTTGTGCCTTTTGAAGGTGGATGCTGCAACAACTTCAGCCTCGTGTGTTTAAACAGGAGAAAAGTGGTTAATTATGCTGATGAATGCAGCTAATTGTCCTTGCTGAGAACTGAGGAGCTGGAGGCAGAGAGCACCAGGGCAGCTGAAAGGAGAACTGCAGCCATGGACACGATGCTGAGCTGTCCTCAAACACTTCACAGAGCCACAGAATGGTTTAGGATGGAAAATCCCTCAGAGATCACTGAGTCCAAACATTCTCCAGCACTTCCAAGGCCACCTCTGACCCATGTCCCCAAGTGCCACATCCACATGGCTTTGAAATCCCTGCAGGGATGGGGACTCCAACACTGCCCTGGGCAGCCCCTTCCAATGCCTGACCACCCTTTCCATGGAGAAATTCCTCCTCATGTCCAACCTAAACCTCCCCTGGCACAGCCTGAGGCTCTTTCCTCTCCTCCTGTCCCTGTTCCCTGGGAGCACAGCCTGACCCCCCTGGCTGTGCCCCCCTGTCAGGAGTTGTGCAGAGCCAGAAGGTCCCCCCTGAGCCTCCTTTTCTCCAGGCTGAGCCCCTTTCCCAGCTCCCTCAGCCCCTCCTGGTGCTCCAGCCCCTTCCTCAGCTCTGTTCCCTGGCCTGGACATGTTCCAGACTCTTCCATTCACAAAACAGCTGCATCCCAGTGGACTCAAATTCACTTAGACACAAGCACAGGTGGTTCTGAAATCTTTAATGGTGTCTTGCGTTTATGCTTTAAAAAACCCTGGTTGTTACCAAGGGGCACTTGGGGACATGGGTCAGTGGCGGCCTTGGCAGTGCTGAGAGAATGGTTGGACTCGATGTTCTTAGAGGGCTTTTCCAACCTTAATGACTCCATGATTCTACAATTCTACCTCTGCTTTACACTGGCTCTGTGTGAAGCATCAGAGCTGGAACCTCTTGGGAGGAAATTCAAGTAATTTTGCCTTTACCACGTGTCAGGGATGTCACTTGAGGGGCTCCAGTGCCATCTCCCATCCCTGGCTTCAAGGAAAGCTCCACAGTCAGACAAAACTCACACAGATTTGGGTCCAACAATAGTACCAGGACTATTTTTCCACGGTCTCTACTTCCCAGGGTAGTTTGGTGGCTGCAGGTGTTTACAAGCACAATTCAACCTCTGTGATTGCTGCTCTAACATTGCACTTGCCAATCATGTCCTTGGCCGTGGATCCCACAGTGAATTCTGAGCCTCAAAGCCAAGAACAGCCCTATGCCTGCAAAGAATGGAACAGCTCAGGAGAAACCAGTGTTGGAATGTTCCCAAAGCAAAAAGGAAAATTTCCTTCAGTCACTGCTGACCCAGGGTTACCAAAACTGAAAACATTTCAATATCTGTGCTGCACGTGCCTCGTTCCCCGTTGGGGAGCGACAGCAGAGCGAGGACTCTCATTTTCCTTGGTGTCCAGGTAATTTCACTGGGAGCCATCTCATTCTGTGAGTACAATGGATGAATTTATAACAAAAGGCCTCGGAGTTTGAAAGTCTGATTTTCGCGGAAATGAAACCAAGTCGTTCCTTTGTGCTCACATTCTGCTAATTCCACCATCTGGGCACTGACGTAATTCTTTTTCTTGTGCTTTCTAAAAAAGGCCTTCTTGCCAAACCCAGAGTTGGGTTAAAACAGAATTCAAAACCCACTAGAAGCAAACAAAATATATATATATGTAATTTATTACTCTGAGACATGTTTCTCTTGTTCCAATCATCCATTTTACTGGACAGTATCTGGTAAGAAGAGCTTTTCACTGAGTAACGTTGACCACAAACACAGAGCAGAGCAGTTAAATCAATTGTTTCTGTCAAATGCAAGCAATTTATGATTTATGATTATTTATTTATTATGATTTTCCCCTCCTACAACCACATGCAGAGCTTGGGGCACATTAAAATTCCACATTTCCCAGGAAAAAGTGCCGTGTATTTATTGCAGAAATAGAGACTCTTCCATTGGTAGCTGATACTTCCATCTGAGCCAGATTTAAGTCTTGGGTATCCTGAATTTAACAGGAGCAACAGTACAAATTTAAAGGTTTATTCCTGGTTTTATTCTTCCTGTAACTGACACTGGAATTTGGCCAAGCACCCACAAGAATCAGCACAAAGAAACACATGAAAATTCACAGAGGGAACAAACAAACAAGCCCAACAGTATCTAGAGAAAGAAACCTTATTCCTTGAGTAGCACCTTTTTAAACTGAAATCCCAGAGAGGCTGTAAAGTTTAGTTGGCTTAAGAGTTAGAAAATAATAATTGGAAACAATCAGGTTTTTGGAACCTAGTAACAAAAATTCTGACTTGTGGTGAGCAAGAAATCAGGAGGGATGCTTCAGTTTAACATAAAACATTATTTTGCTGTCTTCTGTCACTGAGAAGATGATTTTTTCACCTCAAGCACAGAGTTTCCTCCCAGCTTGACAATAACTGATGGTATGTGGTGGTATTTCATTTAAGGAAGCCAGGGACAAGCAGATCATGGTGAATAATAATTGTACAGCCTGAAAAGGAGATGCAACAAGGGTTAAAACCCTGGCATGTGAAATCCAGGGAAAGGCATCTTGTTCTCCTATACAAGAAGTGAAACTTCATTTTGCTGCAGTGAATGAACATGTCCTGAAGGCAGGGGAAAAAAATGGTGCTTTAGAAACCAAGAGATTGCAAAAAGAGGAGTTGAGCTGCAACCAAACCATCCATGTGGTCTGGTTGCTGCAGATGGAGCTTCCTCCACTGCACAATAAAGGCAGCTTAAGGAAATTTTTTTCCCTATTAACATCTGCATCTTGACAATGTCCCTCAGACCATGTTAAGCAACTCCACTGAGCTGAGACAATATAAAAATGTACCCATTTTCTTCAGCAGAGCAGCCAATGGGATGTTTTAGATTTACACTGATGAAACCCAGCCAGGCCTGGATGAAATGAGCAGCTCATGGATTTGGATTCGGGATTCTGCCAGGATAACTGGCTGGTGTTCAGGATTGTGCTGTCAGTTTGGTGTGGCCAAAGAAATATCAGAACAGGACACCAGGAAGGGGAATCCTTCTTCCCATTCCACCACTTCCAAGCTCACCTGTGTCTTCTGACAGCTCTGAGTAACATTAAAATGCCAAAATTCATACTGAATGTTTCAGATCTCCCACAAAACTGCTTGTGGCAGTGCCCAGTTCCAGCATTCCTTATTTCCAGGCTTACAATGAGAAACAAGCTCTAGTTTGGTTATAAATCCAAACTGTAAGTTTTCAATGTGTGAATGGCAACAGCAATCTGACTGTGCTTTTAAAATCTGTTGGTGTCCCAGTTTCAGGAAAAAAACCTTTCTCTATCCAAGGCAGATATTTCTGGATTCCAGAGGTACCAGTGAAGAGATCCTGAATATGGCCCAGAAATCAAAGATTTAGGTATGGTTAATAAATGATAAGGTAAATACACATTTCCTTTAGCTTTGGTGCAAAGTAACAACTGTTTGACAATGGTTTGGAGGCACAGGGAGGTCTTTTTATTTCACCCTTAAGAGCTGACACTCAGGAGCAAACTTTTAATCAGAGTAAGCATTTTGGGAAGAAACAACATTCATTTTATATGTAAAAAGAGATGAATGTAAAAATTAGACACCACTTTTCAAAAATCAATGAAAAAACACAGCTTTGCAAAGCCCCTCCTGCTTCCAGAAGCAGAGCTGGGCTTTCACGAGTAAAAACAATTTTAATAAAAAGGCAGTACTAAGGTGATTTTTAATTTTTTTATCCTGGATTGAGAAGAACACAGTCAGGTGAAGCAGCAGAAAGTCATCCCCTGCCTTTCAAAGTCCTGATGTGTTGATCCTCCCTTTTGAACATGGCACTGAAGCTCCTGTCAGCCCATCACCACATTTTCCCTTGGGAGACCTGGGTTTAGATCCAGCCTGTGTTTAGATCCAGTCTGAGTTTGGATCCAGCCTGTGTTTCGATCCAGCCTGAGTTTAGATCCAACCTGTCCCAGCTGGAGCTGGAGCAGTGTCCAAGCCTGGATTGTTGCTGTGCACAGAGCCTCCTCTGACACAGACTCACCCCTGAGCCTGAAAGGGTTAAATGTTCTTGCAGTGCTTCTTTTTCTTTCTGTGTGCTCCTTCCCCACACTCCTCTGTCTCCTCTTTTTGCTTTTTGTGCTTCTTCTTGTGGCGTTTCTTCTGCCTTTCCTCCTGCTCCTCTGCGCTGAGTTCCTCCCCCTCAGACATTCCCACAGAAATTTCTCCATTGCCTGTATTTTCATCACAACTGATGTTTTCTCCTTCGTTCTCCTCTTTATGTTTCCTCTTTTTTTTCCTTTTGTGACATTCATTTAGTGGATCATACAGTTCTTTTCCATTCAAGCTCCCTGTCTTAGACTTTTTCCCTGGTTTCTCACAGTCCTCTGTCCTCTCTGCTTCATCATCTCTCTTCTGCTTCTTCTTTTTCTTTTTGACTTTGGTTTCCAGCTCTTCTGAAGGCTCCACAGCTTCGTCAGCTGTTGGGCTGGAATGATCCACCTTTGGTTCTGTTTCCTGCTGGGATCCCTTCAACTTTGCCATGCGCTTGGCAAAATATTCCTGGACAGTGAGAGCACTCTTCACTGTATTGGAACCATCTCCAGGGCTGGAGAGCCAGTTGTTCCTCTCCTTCTCTTCCTGGGAATCAGGATCAGCAATATCCTCCTGCAAGGGAACAGAGAGGAGCAGGAGTGAGTCAGGAGTCATGGCTTAAAACATAATGCTGTTTTTTTGCATGCTAATAAGGAAAATACTAAAAAGCAACATGGTGCTTTGAAAATTAACTGTGAAAGTACAGATTTGGGTGGAAGTGAGGCAGCTCTTAATGTGAAAGATGCTGTAGGTTTAAGGAAAAGAGGTGGAAGGAGGGAAGGCAGCAAGACAACACAAACCAAGACAATTTTCAGTTGTTTTGAGTTCCTTAGTTTACCTATTCCTACGCAACTCATGTCTACCACTGCCATACTTAGTGCATTACACTGACTTTACAAAGCACATGTCTCTGCAAGACATAAACCGGCATGAAAAATGATCCACTACAATCCATTAGCCTGTGGCACAAAGGAAATCCCATGCCTGGAATAACTCTTCAGCAAAGAACTTGTAATCCAGGGAGCAATCCAGCATTGAGGCATCTCTTTCAGCTTATCTGATCTCTGGAAATGTTTGTTTCGGAGCTGCTCTGCTGTCAGGGTGTCCCAGATGTTGTTATTTAAACAGGCTCCATTTGATCACACGTTATCAGATGGCACAAACAACATCACAGGTTACATCTTACAAGGTTTCTGCAGATATGAAATAAAGAGCTGCTCATCTCCAGCTGCAGTTGAAGAGTCTCCTTACTAGAACGGAAATATCAAATGAAGAAATATCAAACTACAAGCAAAGTACAGCTCTGGAGCTGGATGTTATGGATGGCACGAAGAGAATTGACTGAGAAAGCAACAAATACCACAAGCTGGAAATGTATAATTTGTTAAATTATCTGACATTTGCAAAAGAAACAAACCAGAAAGGCAGCTGAAATTAAGGCTTGTTCACATACATACCAAAGCACTCAAAACAAAGCCTTTGTGGTATTGCATTTTGCTTAGCAAAAGTCACAAATGACTCTTGGAAATATCCCAAATTTTCACAGAATCACAGAATCATTCAGGTTAGAAAAGAGCTCCAAGACCACTGAGTCCAACCTGTGACTGACCCCACCTTGTCACCAGCCCAGAGCACTGAGTGCCACGTCCAGTCACCCCCTGAACACCTCCAGGGGTGGGGACTCCAAACCTCCCTGGGCAGCTCCTTCCAATGTCTGACCACCCTTTCCATGGAGAAATTCCTCCTGATGTCCAACCTAAACCTCCCCTGGCACAGCTTGAGGCTGTTTCCTCTCCTCCTGTCCCTGTTCCCTGGGAGCAGAGCCCGACCCCCCTGGCTGTCCCCTCCTGTCAGGAGTTGTGCAGAGCCAGAAGGTCCCTCCTGAGCCTCCTTTTCTCCAGGCTGAGTCCCTTTCCCAGCTTCCCCAGTTCATTAATTGTTTTTTCAAAGCCTTGCACACACCACAGGGAACAGGTACCCCCTCTGGATGGGAAAAGCTGGGAAGGATGGTGTAGAATCCTCACCAACATCTGCCCCACATCCCCTTCCTGAAGGAAAGGGGATCCACAGGGATTACAGTCAGAGAGAATTCCCTGAATGTCCATTCATAAATGCACAGATGGGTAAGAGCATCCCTCTTACCCTCTGCCTACACATCCTGAATCCTGCCTGCCCAAATCAGAGCAGTCAGATTTCACAGCCACTTTCACTGCCATAACCTGATACTCAGGGAAGGCCAGCAGAGAGCTGGGAGATAAAAGCCCACTTATCTCAACACCTTATAGTTATTGTGTGATGCTGCAGATAAGGGACCTGGCTCTCTTGAGGGCATCGTTAAACCTGTTGGCTGAAGGAGGGTCTATTAGGGTTTGTGAGTAAGGTTTTCCAGGTCTGGCTCCTTATGCATCCATAACCTTTACTCCCATGAGCAGGAATGCAAAAATTGGTGTCATTAGTGATGCATTACGAGTGGTGATTTCCTCATCCATCTGCTTTCAAGAGAGCTATTCCAGTGGAACGAAAGTAAGGCTGCACTTGAGATTCCAGTGATGTTTGTGTGGGCACTTATCAAAATTAGGGACTTTTCTTGAAGGGATATGTTGTAGTGTTCCTGAAGGGTTATGAAGTAACTAAAACTATTTGACTTCTGGCAAAGAAGCCTGAAAAGGGATGTGGAACACAGGAAAAAACAGGATGTATCCACACACGTCTCCACACAGGTTACATCTGAAAGGGGACCTGCAGCAGAAGTTTAACGAGTCAGAATTCCCAGGATAAATAGGTTGAGCTGTATTTATATTAAACCTGGTTTTAGCAAGACCTAACCCAACAAGCAGAGAATCCCATGTCATCACAGAATCATTTAGGTTGGAAAACAGCTCCAAGACCATCAAGTCCATCCTGTGACCATCCTTGTCACCCAGCACAAAGCACTGAGTGCCATGTACAGGCCTTCCTTGGACAACTCCAGGGACGGGGAATCCAAACCTCCCTGGGCAGCCTCTTCAAATGTTTAACAACTCTTTCCATGAAGAAATTCCTCCTGATGTCCAACCTGAACCTCCCCTGGCACAGCCTGAGGCTGTTTCCTCTCCTCCTGTCCCTGTTCCCTGGGAGCAGAGCCTGACCCCCCTGGCTGTCCCCTCCTGTCAGGAGTTGTGCAGAGCCAGAAGGTCCCCCCTGAACCTCCTTTTCTCCAGGCTGAGCCCCTTTCCCAGCTCCCTAAGCTGCTCCTGGTGCTCCAGCCCTTTCCCCAGCTCCATTCCTTTCCTTGGACATGCTCCAGCCCCTTCAGGTCTCTCTTGTTGAGAGAATCCCAGAAGTGTCCCCAGGACTGGAGGTGCCCCAGCAGTGCCAGCTCAGAGGGACAATCACTTCCCTGGTCCTGCTGAAGCCCAGGCAAACAGGGTCATTTTCCTTGCCCCCACAGCAGGATTTTGACACCCTGGATTGCAAAAGGACAAACAGACTCCCAGGTTTTCAGCCAGAACTGTTTCCCTCCCCACCCCGATGTGTAAAACACACTTGGGCTCAGAACACCCATTACCCCCTGGCCAACCAGGAAAGGATTTTCTCATTGCCTTGGTGACTTCAAGTCCTGACAACTTAATTACTGTAATTGAAGGCAAATATTACTTGAACTCTACACATTTCTTTCTTTTCATAAAGTACATTAGGCATAAAAACAAATGTTCCTTTGGTTAAGCAGAGGAGTTCCAAAGGTATGTACGAGTTTAGAAAATAAGAACCTTGCTCAGAAACCCCTTTATTGATAAGAATTTTAATAACCACGGGCCACTGAGCACAGAACTAACAGGGCATGGAGACAAGCAAAGAGGTGCCAACCCTAGAAAACCTCTGAGTTTAGGAAAAGCTTATGTAAAACCATAAATCACCTGGAAGGGCTGTTAAATGCCAAGGTATTCCTGCTTCCGTGGTGTACCTGTCCCAGTAGCCATGGGAACACTGCTGAACTCTAATCAGGGGTTTTCTCTAACCCCTCACAGTTTATGCAATTCTTCCCCTGCTTGACCCAACACAGAGAAAAATTTCAAAGAAAAATAAGGCAGACATCCCTAAAAGTGGATTCTGCTGCTGAAGCTTCTGAAAGACAAAATTTTCATCAGATAAAAGACAAAAAGAAATATTCTTGCTCCAGAGAAGTGATGATCAGGTAAAAGGGAAAGAGCAGTTGAGTGGAACTGGAGGGAAACCTGAAGACTGGGCTTTGGAAAAGATGTTTGTCCATGCCATAAGTTCCAAAATTGCCCACAAAATCGTGCTGAGGAGATGAAGTTAGAAGGAATTGGGAACAGGGAATTGGTAGGATGGTCCCAAGCAAAACAAAAGGACTGCTTGAAACGTGGTGTTAAATGTGGAATGAGTAAGAGGAAACAATAGCAAAATTCAAGGAGAGGTTGGGAAGTGCACAGGAAGAGATGAAGGTCAATTACAGGCAGAAGTCCCCTGTAAATATAATCTGTTTATGTAATTAGTGAAATGTATGGAAAATAATCTAAAGGACATAAAGCACTCCATGTACCACCGTGTTTTTCTCTGCCTTTCTTCGGCTGCTGATTAAATCATTAAGGGAGTACACTAAACTTACAGAGGGAAGTCCTGGTTCCCTTGAATCCTGCAGGATCAGGATTGCATCTCTAGGACATCCCGCTCCCAGAGCACCTTTCAGTTATTCAGTGAAAGGAAAAAACAGGGGATTATGGTCAATTATAAAAGGAATTCACATCAATGAGAACAAGAAGAGAAGAAGCCTAAAGGGAGCAGGATTTAGACACATCATTAAATCAATCTGGTCCAGTGGAAGGTGTCCCTGCCCATGGCAGAGGTGGGAATGTCTGTTTCAACCCAAACCATTCTGGGATTATTGTAAGTAATAGTCAAAAATAAGAACTGCACCTGCATGTTACACTGGGAGGAAAAGTGAGATAGAACCCATGTGCAAAGCAAAGGGTGCTGGCAACATACAGGAGTAAGAGAAGCAGCCTGGATTAATTCAGAGAAGTTTCTCTCCTCTTCAGAACGCAATAATTTCCTTTTTAGCACTTAAAACCTTAAAACAGGGGAATAAAAGAATCTCTTATACCATCTCTGTCTGCTACATATGAACTACTATTACTTAAGGGCAGTTATTTCACATGACTTTGCTTTGTTGGTACTAATTCACAATGATTTTGTGAAATCTGATTCACAAAAACGACACAAAAGGCGAAGTCCAGAAGGGATGAGCAAAAAGGCAGAATAAAGCTAAACTATTTCAATAGGCTCTCACTTAAATGACAGAAAGTGGGCTAGATGAAGCACATGGAGCCTGAGTTCCATGGAGAACACAGGATCACTCTTAGCTTTAAAATGCAGCCACCGCTGTTCTGCCTTTCTTACCAACTTCCTTGCCAAGAAACTGTAACAATAAGATTAAAATAATCCTGTTCTGTTCCTGCTGCTTCAGATCCTCACTGAGAGGTTGGTAGGACCCCCATGCAGTGCACAAAACTTGAGAGGCAAGAACTGAGGGCACCCCTGTATCTTTCCATCCCAGGAATGGATGCAGATAATTCCTGAAGAGTCACTCTGGAGCTTTGCAGACATCAAGGATGACAGAGTCTTGCTTCAAGGAGTTGACAACTTCAAGTTAAGTACAAGCATTAACATTTGGACTGGGATCAAACAGGCGTGAGGGTGAACAAAGACCTGTAGCCTGATGAGTTTAAGCAGGATTAAAATAAATACATGCATAAATAAGGCCACATACCATCAGTTCTGCAGTCAATTCTGGCATCAGAACAGGTACCCAGGAGGCTCTAATGCTTTTAATTTACCTGATTAAAATTGGTTTATTTCAGACAGCATCTTGTGAAGAGCTGATGAGAACAGACTCCCAATACTGGGAGGGCTGATGCAAAGGGAAAACAGGACAATTGCCCCGGTGCTCATGAGGAAAAGGACAAGCAGCAGATGGAAATTATCGATAGGAAAACTTTGCCAGTAGGAGAAATCAGTCTCTTTCTGAAGCCTCAACAACCACTGGGAGTCTCAACCACTGAAAGCAACTCAGACAACTACCAGGGAAGTGTTAGGGTGGTTAATCCTTGCTTGGAATGGCAAATGCAGGATCTAGGCTCCAGAAGCACCTTTCAGTCCTGTAATGCTTCAAAAACCTAAACAGGGATGCAATTTGACCTCCTGGTTATCACAGAATTGTTAAGGTTGGAAAAGCCTTCTCAGACCATTGAGTCAAAAAATTCCCCAGCACTGCCAAAGCCATCACCAACCCATGTCCCCAAGTGCCATATCCACACAAGTTTTGAATCCCTCCTGGGATGATGCTTCCACCACTTCCATGGGCAGCCTGTTAAATTAATGAGGGTTTAATGAAAGAGATGAGAAAGCAGGGATACTCAACCTGGACAAAAGTGGTAAAAATTCAGGTGTCTTGCAACTTCTATTTTTTGTTGGCTATGGTGGTGTAATCACCACATATCCATAGGAAGGTTTAATTTCACTACGATTTATCCTGTGTACCAATAGAACAATAAATCCACTGAAGGGAAATGGAATGAAAATCCTGAATGTCCAATACCTGGGTGATATGACACTTGTTAAAAGGACAAGTTCCAATTACTACAGAGAAGCACTTTCCTGTTTGACTCTGATAAAATAAATTCTGTGCCAGAATATATTGAAACATCAGCTGCTGTCTTGCAGTTGATATTAACTTCTGCACTCCACATGAGCCATCAGCTGTCTCTAACACAGCAAGGACAAGAAGAGAGGTAAGGAAGTAATTAATGGAAAGAGGACAAGGAAAAATGTTTTCCATGGAATTATGAAGATCCATTTTTGCTACACTTGCAACTACAAAAGAGCAGATTGTTTCTGTAGCAATCAAAAGGCCAAGGAATTTTATTATAGTAAATCTATGCCTAAAATAATCTGGAGGTTATTAATAGAATCATTGACCTCTGGAGCAGAACTACTTTGAGTACTAGACCAGCTCCACTTTTTTTAGCGGAGTCACAGAAACCTCCAAAGACAGAAGTTCTACCACCCTTCAGGATATCCCTATTGTGATTACAGAATCATGGAATGGTTTGGGTGGGAAGGGACCTTAAAGCCCATCCCATTCCACCCCCTGCCAAGGGCAGGGACACCTTCCACTATCCCAGGCTGCTCCAAGCTCCATCCAGCCTGGCCTTGGATGTGGCACCACATCCTAATGAAGATGTTTTATCACCACATAACAGCACCCGTTTCACCCCACTGCAGCAATCTACAGGTGCTTGCTTTTCATTTACATTGTATTTGCTGATTCCGTTTTTATTTCAGTTTTAAATTCTGTGGTGATGCGTTTCTATTAAACCCACATCCAAATTCTCCCAGCCTGTCTCGTCCTTCTACTTTATATTTTTGTCAAAAGCTCATCCTGTACCTCAGCAAGTGGCCAATTTTAGCAATTTTCATTCATTCTTATAATTCACACAACAGAAAACCCCCATCTCTCTTGCTGAATACTCCTGGTATGCAAAATGCCATTTGTTTGTGATACAAACAATCCATTTCCAGGGTTTTAGGATGAGCTGGAGGTCAGCCTGATCCCATCAGTGAAACAGGAGCTTCACAATAAAGCTGTGACACTCAGCCAGGTTTTGCCTCCAGCCTGCAAACACCAGCAGAACAGGAAACAACAGGGTTGCAAAAGTGCAACGGATTAAATTTTGGCCAGGGACTTGATTGCAAGGATAGTCCCGGGGATTCATTCCAGCTGTCCTGAGCAGATCCTGGTCAGGCCACAGCACCTGTATTTCCAAGGGCAGCTTGGGAATCCTGGCACTGTGTCCCACAGGGCACACACACACACACTTCCTCCTACTGTTCTTACACTTTTCAGGAAAAAGAACACAATTCATTTAAGTTTTTGCACAACAAAGGCAAAGAGTAAAATCCAGGAGCTGAGGCTAAGGGGGAATACATACCATAGGATAATTCTCAAGAGGAGCAGAAGCCTGAAGGCACATAAGGAAAGAGTTAAAAAAATTCAGCACATGGCAGAGAAAATCCTTTTCATATCTTGAAAGACACTTACAGATATCCCTTACAGATATATAGATATCACTTATAGATATAAAGATATCCCTGTGACATCTCATTCCACTCCAGCCCCTCTGCTGAGGCCAGCACAACCTCTCTTCCTTCACATTTCCCTGCAAATTACATCTGTGCCTTAGACTGGATATAAACAAAACTACTAGAAGAGATTTCCCCTAGGATCTCTCTATTGGCACGATGCAGAGATCCAAACACAGTGACTTCATCTTCCCAAAAAGCACCTAAATCAATTCGAACTGTTCTGTTCTCACCTTGAATAACAGAGGAAGTACAGTCCAGCAAAGCGAGCACAGGACTGGGAAGGTCACGTTTCCCAAGTTCTCTTCCCAGCTGCTGGGAAATCCTGGAGAAGTTATTCCCTCCAGCTCTGGCACAGGTTATCAAAGCACAGAACATGCCTGATCAACTGCATGAAACTCACAGCAGAGCTAGGAGTTTCATAAAGTGCTTGTAAGGTGCTTTGAGATCCTTCACAGAGGTATCCCAGGTGAACAAGGATGGAAATAACCCTGGAATTTCACTAATGTGCACTTGGGGCTGGGACACCAAACACAAACCTGACCCAGCAGCACTCCTGTGACAGATCTGTGAGGAATCAAACCACCAGGAGTCTCAGATACTGTATTTTAAAGGAGTGGGCAGGAGAGAAAACATGGAATGATTTGGGGTAGAAGGGAACCTAAAGCTCATCCAGTTCCACCCCCTGCCATGGAAGGACACCTTCCACCATTCCATGCTGATCCAAGCCCTGTCCAGCCTGGCCTTGGACACTTCTAGGGATCCAGGGGCAGCCACAGCTTCTCTGAACAACCTGTGCCAGGGTCTCCCCACCCTCACAGGGAAGAATTCCTTGCCAATATCCCATCTATCCCTGCCCTCTGGCAGTGTGTAGGCATTCCCTGCATCCTGTCCCTCCATGCCTTGTCCCAAGTCCCTCTGCAGCTCTCCTGGAGCCCCTTTAGGCTCTGGAAGGGGCTCTCAGGTCTCCCTGGAGCCTTTTCCAGGTGAACCCCCTCAGCCCTCCCAGGCTGGCTCCAGAGCAGAGGGGCTCCAGCCCTTGGAGCATCTCTGTGGCCTCCTCTGAATTTGCTCCAGCAGCTCCACGTCCTTCTGCTGTTGGCCCCAGGGCTGGAGGCAGCTCTGCAGGTGGGGTCTCACCTGAGAGGGGCAGAGCAGCACAATCCCCCCTTCTCCTGCTACTTACATTGGGGGATGAGCCCAGGATGCAGACCAATGCAGATTGTTTTGTTAATCCTGAATCCAGACTCTAAATGTCTAAAAAGTCTTCAAAAGTCCAGGACAGTTATCCCTATCCCTGTCCCCAGCTCTGTGGGTACTGTGGCATGCTCAGAAGCAATCCAAGCCTTCTCCACATGTCCTGGGCAATTTTATTATCCCTTTGTAATGTGTGTGGAATGGGCAGCTGCTATTAAGGATTCAGAAGACCAAACCCTCACTGATTCTCGAGTTCAGGATTTCTTCCTGTGCTCCACAGATACCGAAGAACCCCAAAAGAAGTACCAAGTGGGCTTGGCCAGCCAGACTGTGAATACAAGCAAAGGTATCAATGAGGGCTCTGAAGATTTGGGATGCTGAGAGAAAGAATGGAATAAAAACCATAGGAAGCACCCAGAGGAGAGAAAGGAGTTCTGGTAGCAATTCCAAGAGCAAGCACAGTCACAGCAGCACAGCTTTGGCTTCTGGCAGAGGAAACCACACATGCTTCGAAATCTGAAAACAACACCTGCCTATGTCAAACTCCTCTTCTGGCTCTTTTCTAATAATAAATGTAGAAAAGCAGATCTGTGTACAAATAAAGTGCTTCCAGGAGCATTTGAAGCAGTTAATTTAAACCAAAGCTTCACTCCTTTCCCCTTTCCCTCAGAAAATGCTTCTCAAAAAGAAAATCAACACTTGAGCCTCTTCTGTTCCTCTGATCCGAGAGGGTGATTTGGGGGAGAGCTGATCCATGGATCCAAACCAGCTCAGACCTCTGGGCAAGGGGACAGACATTTCCTGTTTTTCAGCACCAACAGTGGCCCGGGGGCCCGAGAAATACCTTGTGTCACTTTGTTGTCACTTTTTAGTGTGCCTTCCTCAGGCTTGGTTCCTTTCCTCTAAGCAGGTGTGAAGGTGGACTCAGAGCACAGGGAAATGAATCAGAACTTCACAATTTGGGGCAAGACAGACCAGAAATACCTTAAATACCAGCAGGGCCCTCCTGTGTAGGCATAAAGACAGATGCAGAAACACAAACAGCAAGAATGAGAATTAAAGTTGAAAAACAACAGCAGGGTTGTGTATGCACATTTTTTTTTTCTTCTCTCCTATCTATAAGGGTCTGAAGAAAAGAGTTTGTCTGAGGAATGGGGTTTATTTTTTAAGGAATACCATTCATGCAGTGTGCCTAGAGTTCATAAGGATCTTATCCTTGTTTTCAAGGATTCACACAGCACAGCCCAGTGACTACAACCCAGCCAGGTACAACCTCTCTGTAGCCTTTTTTTTAATAAATTCTTGCATTTCTTCTTCATTTCTGCCTTTAGTTTCAGTGCTTCCTTAAGCAACTCTTCTGACAATCAGCTCCTCAGATAATTTCCAACTGGGACTCATCCTTCCCTCCAAAAACCAACACAACTCTTCTCCTCTCAGCATCAAAATGCTGCTCCAAGTGTTTCCCTACCCACTTGCCCAAGTCCTACCTTACCCTCTTGCTATCTGAGATGTGTAACATCCTGCCCTTGTTCTGTCCATCATTTCCTTACAAGCTCTCTGGGGAAGCAATTAGCCCACTTGTGAGCACTCTACAACATAATTAACAAATAATAACCACTGAGAAATGTAGGCCAAAAAAGCCAAGTTATCACAGCCCCATTTCTGCAGAGACTTGCATTGTTCTGTGCTCGCTTGCAGCTTCCAAGTTCCTGGAGGCACAGATTCTCCTCCAAGGCAGCACAAAAGCAAAGGTGAACGCTGTGTTTTAAAGAAGACGTAAAATGTTCTGACTTTATTTGGATTTACAGGCTTTGCTGTTTTTCCCTGCTCATTAACACGACCAGTTGTGAGTATTTAGACAGAGAACACCACAATAAATCTCAGAATTGGAGGTGAAAGGCTCATAGTTTGGTTCTAAATTAACTCTGGCAACAGGAGTACCGAAGGAAGGAAAGACAGGATGACTGTAACCATGAGCAAGATGCAACACCAACATAATGACATCATATAGGATGAAAAAACTGCTGGAGGAGACAAGGACAGAACCTATTCTTGGGTTTCCATCAACACGCCCCACAACAGCCTGTAAGGAATGGTAACAATTATCAGGGAAAGCCTAAAAACTCACTCTTATTTCAGCAGCAAATAAAATATTTCCAACTCCTCAGGCTTCCTACTGTAAGACAGCTTTTCCAGGCTCCTGCACACTTCCTAGGAAGTGTTATGAGTCCTGGGTATCCCTTCAATACTGTAAAATAAGGTGCCAAAGCAATTAGACAAAGGTTTATAATAAGGCTGAAGCAGAATTCTGCTGGGGAGCCAAGGAAGCATAAAGGAAGATGAAGAAAGGGAAGAAAAGGATAAATTATCAGTTTGGAGTGGTTATTGGGATGAAGAAAGATGGCATTTGGAATGTACAGAGAAGGAATAATGTTGAAGAAAGAGGGGGGAGAAAGTATGGGGTTAATCTCCACATTTTACAGCCTTGAGTAGGTTAACAATGATGACCATACTCTGAAATTCTGATTTTAGATCCACCCACTACTGATTCTGTCCTGAAACACCAAACTGAGCTGATCCTCACTGAGAACAGGAAAGTGAACAGCACTTTTGAGCCACAAAGCAGCTGGAAAACCTGTAATGGAGCAGTTGGCACTAACTTATGGATAATCCCCGGAGCCTGAGAGTGCCAGAATGTCTCACCCAGCCCTGCAGCCTGAGCAAGACAGAACAAGTCTGCTGTGACCTGGGACAAAGGATCCTCATGGTCACTTTGTGAAATCTGCCATCCCTGGCACAACTTTGGCTCTGCCAACCTGCAGAACAACTCACCTGGTATAACCTTAGGTCATTTCAGGAGAGAACAGCTCAGATCAGCACATACAGCATAGAAATTTCCCAGGCCTGCTTCAGTGGCAAAAGAAGTCTTGAATGTCCAGGAGGAGAGGTCTTGTCCTTCAAAACTGATAAAAAGCCATGGCATGGCTGGAACTCAGTGATCTTTAGGGACCCTTCCAACCCAAACCCTTCTGTGATTCTCTGATCCTGTAATGTTGAGACACTTTGTAGCCTCACAGTCAGGATCTTATCTCAGCTTTTCTGCTCATGGGTAATCCAGTCTTGATCTCCCAATCATTAAAGGTGAAAACATTTGATTTATTCTTGTTTCACATCCATATCTGGCCAACCTGCTCTTGGGTTTACACTGAATTCCTCTCCTGAAAGTAAGCAGCCTCATTTTCCACCTTCAAACCCATCCTTGGATTTCTTTGCCTTTGGGCTGCTTTCCATGGCCAACCTTTGTGTTTCTGCTCTGCTTTTCACAGAATCACAGAATGGTTTGGGTTGTGAGGGAACCTAAAGCTCATGCAGTTCCACCCCCTGCCATGATCAGGAACATCTTCCATTAGCCCAGGTTATTCCAAGCCCCGTCCAATCTGGCTGTGAACACTTCCAGAGATCCAGGGGCAGCCACAGCTTCTCTGAACAACCTGTGCCAGGGCCTGTCCACCCTCACAGGGAAGGATTCCTTTCCAATATCCCATCTATCCCTGCCCTCTGGCAGTGGGAAGCCATTCCCTGTGTCCTGTCCCTCCATCCCCTGTCCCAAGTCCCTCTCCAGCTCTCCTGGAGCCCCTTTAGGCCCTGGAAGGGGCTCTGAGCTCTCTCTGGATCCTTCTCTTCTCCAGGTGAACACCCCCAGCTCTCCCAGCTTGACTCCAGTGCAGAGGTGTTTTCCCTTTTTTTTCAAATTGTTTTGGTGATGACTGCATCCCTGGTTTTGACCCGGCTGAGTTTTAAAGGCACACTTGTCTTTCATCACACCAAGTATGAGCTTTATGGAACAGCATAAAGATTCTGCAGCAATGCAAAAAAATGACAATGAGAAAATCCCCGTGCCTGCAATTCCAGATAGATTTCCTAGGATTTTATTATTAACACTTTGTGCAATGCCCTGAGGGGAGTGAAGAGCTCTGTGGTTGCCCAGTGAACCACACAAAACACAGAACCTGTGCCCCAAGGGACTTGCAGGTTAAAGCTCTGAGTGGGTACAAAACAATACAAATAATTGCCAGGTAGGCGACCCCGCAGGCAGCACTCGTGTTCCAAGCCGGAACATCTCCTGGCACAGGAGCTCTGGAAAAGGAGTGGGAATGGGATGCTTATCACAGCTCAGCAGCAAACTGCTCCAGGAATAAGCAGCAAAATGAAGACTCAAGAGGAAATGTCAGATTAAAGGGAAGACCAATTTGTTCCCAGTGTCTCATTTGCTCCTAATGCTCTGCGGTCTGCAGGTAAGCAAAGGAAAACAGAATTGTGGAATCACTGAGGTTGGAAAAGCCCTCAGGGATCACCAAGTCCAACCATTCCCCAGCACTGCCAAGGCCACCACTGACCCAAGACTTCAGGTGCCACATCCACACAGCTTTTAAATCCCTGCAGGGATGGGAACTCCACCACTGCCCTGGGCAGTGTCAGGGCTGGACAAAACCTTCCATTTTTCCTAATATTCAATCTAAACCTCCCCTGGTGCAGCTTGAGGCCATTTCCTCTGGTCCTGTCACTTGTCACCTGGGAGAAGAACCTGACCCCCACCTGGCTGTACCCTCCTGTCAGGGATGTATCAGCCCAACACAGAGCTGGCTGTCCCCAGCCTCCTCCCATTCCTCAGCTGTGGGAAGCTGTTCTGTTGAGAGGGAAGTGCTGCTGGTTGGGGTCTTAAATCCATAATGGAAGGCTCAGGAGAGCTCAGCAAGAAGTCCTAAGTGTCCTGAAGCAGAGGAAAAAAAAAAAAAAAAACAGATGCCAAAGAGCAAAGAAATTATTGCTTGATGCTGAACATTAAAAGGGTGTAGAGAAAAGGGAAATAAAGAATCACAGAATGGTTTGGGTTGGCAGGGACCTTAAAGACCATGGGCAGGGACACCTTTCACTTTCCCAGGTTGCTCCAAGCCCTGTCCAGCCTGACCTAGGACACTTCCAGGGATGGGAAGTGTCCCCTCATCCAGCAGACCTGAATGCCCCATGTTTAGCAGGAACACAGAAGCTTCAAGAGATGTTGCTTACTCCCATTTACACTCTAAAATCCACCTTAAATCTGCTTGCTAATTTTGCTTTGCCTCCTTCCAGTTAATCCTCCCCTGCCCTGTTCTTTCCTTGGGTTTGCCCTCTGCTGATCCCTCCTGCTGCCTCCAGAGCTGGGTGCTCCCTCCACCACCAAGTCATCCCATCTCAGATCCTTGCAGTGACTGAGCAATGCCAGCTCAGGTTCATTCCCTTCATTGCCCCACACTTAATGCCCTGAGAAAAGCAGGAGGGTGGAGCCACGGAGTTCTCCAAGAATTCACTCCAAGCACAGGTGAAGGTCACGGCTGCTCCGAGCTGGGAGCTCTGTTTTTCATTTAGAAAAGGATGGTTGTGGTAACTCTAAGCAAAGCAGCTCCACTTCCTGTGGCTTTGGATATTGTGGCTGGATAATCCTGGACCTGATAAAGCTTCTAACAGGTTCTGAGAGAAGCTGTAACTGTGGTTATGGAGTTTTTAACACGTTTTCTCCATGTGGATTCTCTGATGTCAAATGATACAGTTGAACACAGGTGGGAAAACAATTTGTCTTTCCTTTTCATGCAACCATTTATTTTCACAAAGAGTAGGATCTTCATATTTGTGAGGTTACTGCCTGCCTGCGGATTGTGCCTCAGATCAGTGAGAGAGGATGGAATAGAACAAAAAAAAAAATATCACAGAATCATTAAGGTTGAAAAAGTCAATCCAGCACCGCCACCATGTTCACCCATAAACCACATCCTCAAGTGACACAGCCACGTCTTCCAAACACTTCCAAGGATGGTGAGTGATCAAAACAAAAGAAAAAAAAATAATCTCTTCTTTAACTGACCTGGAAGCTAGGCTAAAAATGAAGCAGTCCTTTAAGTAGTTGAAATAAAACCAAAATAATTCAGTGTTGATAAATAAAAAGAAATGTACTTAGGTAAAATAGAACCTAATATGAAATAGTATAAAATTAGAAAGTCAGGATGTATTTCAGCAGTTCATCCAGCCTGTTACTGGATGTTACTGATGCTTCTGCATGTCTAAAATCCCATATCTAAAAGTAGTTGGACAATTTAGAAAGCAGTATATCACACAGAGGTTAAAATGTATAATATACATATATATTGCTGATTGGTCCAAAGCTCCCCAAAATCAAGTGTGCCAGAACTATTTACCATTAATTCCAACTACCCTTAATCTGACTTCTCAGACATTTTTCACCTCCTTCATGCAAACACGACTTGTGCTCAAAGGAGGTGTTGATTTAAGGTGGAAGTGAGGCTCAATGAGAAACAGGAAAACAGTAATCACAGTATGAATGACCACTAAAGACCATTTAGAAAAATATTTTGTGCTGAAGCAGACAAGAAGCAGCCACAGACCTTCTTTCAGAGAGGAAATCACCTCTGGAAAAGTAGCAACGATATCCAAATGGAAGTGGTGAGAGTAAGGTGCTGGTGGCAACCTTTAACATGACTATTTTTGCAGCAATCAACACCTCCTGAAGAAAAAAAAAGCAAGAATCCATGCTAAGTCATAGGTGGTAAGAAGCCAACACAGCACTGAAGAGGAGGAATTGTTCAATTATTATCCTGGGTATGAGCACTGCAAATGCAGGCACTGACACCCGTGTTACAACCTGTTAGGGACCGCAGAATGTTGAAGGGATTAAAAGCTAATGACAGGCCACCATCCCTCTTAAAATCCAGTGCCAGGCCAGGGGCTTCCACTTTCTTAGCTGAAATATCCACAGTTGCAACATCAGCCTGTGTTGTTTGTTCCTAATGAAAGAGGTGATTCACTTTCTTTCCAGGAGCTGCAACTGTAAAATGTTGATTAGAGTTCGAACCGCCCCCAAAATTTAAAGCAGAGTGGAAAAAAAATACAAAGTGAGGTGTAAAAGGAGATGGGAGTCGAGGGGGAAATCAAAGCAGGGAATTCACCAGGAGGTAGAGATTTTATCAAAGCGATTGGTTCATTAGGCAGAAAATCTGACTGTCATTAAGACGGTGCTGCAGTGCTTTTTGTTAGTGAGTTCTTCAGGGCAGACACCTTTGTATTTCTACTTGTAAAACACCAATTAGTACCTCGGGCAGACTACAAACAAATCAACATTAAAACAAAGCAGTGAAACAGAACCATTTGTATCTCCTGCTAAGCCTGGAGTCACCAGGACAGATTAAACTCCCTGGAGAGAGTCTACATTCTTCATTCCCTAATAGTCCCCCCCCTTGTTTGCTGCACATCTGTAGAAGTTAAAAAGCACAAATTTGGATTTATCTCTCTGCTTGGGCTCAGAGGGAGTTCACCATGGGATGCTGCTCTGGGAATTCTCGTTACAAGTTTTGTGTGTGTGTATTCAAGCTGGTTTTCAATTTATAACAGTGTAATTGTTGCAAAGCCCACCCAGAACAGCCAGACATCACTGCTTTCCCAGCGTGCAAGTGAAAGGCCACACTTGGGAATTAAAGAACAGCTGGAAGGGTGGAAGGAGCCGGACTTGGTTCAGTCTAGTCCATATGGCTGGAATGGGAAGGATTCCTGACACTGTCTCCAGAAACTCAGAGGGGGTTTCCTCATTCACTTCCAAGCAGAATCTGGGAGGGAATTTACTTCTGTGGAGGATCCATTTCCTCTGATCCCGGTTCTTGTTCCCTGGGAAAAGATCCTGACCCCTACCTGGCTACAATCTCTTTTCAGGGAGTTTGGCAGAGCCAGAAGGTCCCCCCTGAGCCTCCTTTTCTCCAGGCTGAGCCCATTCCCCAGCTCCCTCAGCTGCTCCTGGTGCTCCAGCACCTTCATCTTTCAACCTGCCCTACCCACCTTTTCCCCCCTTCCGACACATACTTTATAAACAATATTAAATGTCTTTTCCAGTTTAACTCCCTAAAATATGTTCAGTGGAAAGGTCAGGCACAGCAACAATCAAGTCACAGTAATGGTTAAGATGCCAGACTACAGATTCAGAGTCTGAGCCTGCCATGATTCACACTGAGGGCTGGTCAGGTTATACTCACTGTAAGGAGAAAAATGGTAATTTAGCCTTGATGATTGAGAAAACCTGAAAATCTGCCAGCTCATCACTGCCTGGAGTGCCAGTAGCTATTAAAGCCTTAACCAGGGACACGGGCAGGAATGCATGATTTGGGGTTTATGATTCCTGGATTCAAAGGTTGGGAGAGAACGATGGTCTCACCTCCATGTTCTACTCCATGTGGTAAAGAAGTAATGATTGTAAACAGAAGCAACAGAGATGCATTTTTTAAAGAGCTGGAAAAGCCTTTCCATGTTTGCTCAGGCACACAACAGCCTGTGCAAAGCCTGTGAGGTTGATGTAAAAGAGCACCCATGGTGGGATTTTTGAATACATCTGTCAAGACTCACATGAGCAGAGCTGATCCCCCTCTTGGAGAAAAGGTGATGGATTTCATGAGCTCTCAGGTCCTCTCCTAAATTACCTACCCTGTAAAGAAACCTGGACAACAGCTTGGAAATGGATTGAGAGCTCTCCTGAAGGAGTTAACCATTCAAACAGGTAATCTCTGAATTTTGAAAGAATTTGGCCACCAGAGCTACTTCCCTGCAACAGTTCCGAGGAGCTGCTGCCAACGTTAACATCGGGAGGCAGCTACTGACAGGTTTCATTTTGCCCAGTCTGATGCTGCTATTGACACTCATGCAGACAAGCCAGCACAAACAGGAATAAAAGGCCACCTTCCATGGCAACACTTCTCAAGGAACTAAGGAATTTACTGACAGTCCTGAAATCCCTGGCAGGTGGTGGGATTTGCTTCCCAAATGTCCCGGGGCACGGAAAAGCTGATGGGACTCACGTAACAACGGCTCCTACCATGCTGCTGGGCAGCTCCAGAGATGAGTGACAGCCTCTGCAATATCCAACAGGAATTACTGGGTAATGTGGCCTTTCAGGCAGTGGCCAAGTGATGTGGAAGGTTGGGGATAAATTCCAGTTGCAGGTCAGGGTCCTTCTGAGAGGACAGAAACTTTTGCAGAACCAACAGCTACTTGAATTCTTCTTCAGGCTTGAGAGCAAATGGCAAATTTCTTACACAAGAGTTACTGGATGGGGCTTGGAGCAACCTGGGATAGTGGAAGGTGTCTCTGCCCATGGCAGGGGTTTGGAATTAGATCATCTTTATTATCCCTTCCAATCTAAACCATCCATAACTCTAATTTCTGCCTCTACATCTTCTACCCAGTTCACCACCTAACCATGCAACTCTGTGCTAGTGCAGAAGGTAAAAGTGATTCAGAGGGAGGAAGCTGAGCTCATTTTGCCAAGTCCAGGGGAAGGGTGAGCTGTGTACAAGAATGTTCCCTCCTGGAATGGGATCTTCACACCCTGTGCTCAGACCAGTTCCCAGTTTTCCTGCCTTGGAGAAAAGGGGATGTGGGTGTAAACTGGGAGCTGAACTCCCAGCTCCAGCTCCTCTGCTTCTCAGAAAACTCAGCATCCCCTCCATCAGGTATTTGGATTTTGAATCTGAAATTTAGGCCTTTATTCCATCACTAGTCTGAAGACTGCAGAAAACCCTTAATCTCAGCAAATTTAACCTGGCCTCAGATTCACACTACTTTAGGAAAAGCTTTTACAACATTCCCCAGAAGTTGTGCTTTGTCTTTAAAGCAGAGCTGACAATAATGTGTATCCTGGAGAACAGAAAGTCGTGGAAGAACAACAATGTAAAGGTTTGAGGGTGATTTTGGAAACACCAAAAGACCTGCAGAGGCAGCTGAGAGCCTGCTATTGATGACAGATTAGCCAACCCCACTGGGTACAATTTGCATCTGATTCACAGGAACTGGAAGAGAACTAGGAAGTTGGGATTATAATGGGATTAATCACATGGCTCCAGGGATCCCATTCATGCCTTTGCTGAAGGGTCCTAGACCTGCTCTGCACTGCTTGAGCTGCATTTGGGAAGTAATTTGAGGTTTGCTGGGACAGGAATATCAGATTGGAAGGAGGGAAGAGATAAATGTTTGCTGGTTTTCCACTCAAAGCCAGTCTTTATCAAAGTTACGTGACCACGAGCTGAGATTAAGGACTGTAGTAAACCTCAAATCTCAGCCTAGAGCTGAAAACCTTTGAGATTTAATGCTACTAATTCCTCCAGCCCTTACATTTACTAGAAGTGACTGTTAAAAAAAAAAAAAACAAATCAATCATTCTGAAGGAACTGTTGTGAATCCTGAAACAAAGGGAAAGGATGAGATCATCACTGTTTCTTCAGCCTTGGTGAGGTCTCCAAGTGAACATATGAAGCAGATGAGACTTGCCTCAGCAAGGCCTGCCAATGTCAGAGCAATAAATAAATGTTCAGAGAGTGAGGCTGCACCTTCAGCTGATGTGAGCTGCTGTTCAGAGCTGTGAAACCTGCAGAGTCCCAGGATTTCTGGGAAAATGAAGATGTGACGCTGCACTCCCCTGAAGGGAGACTCCAGCGCAAAGCCACTCTGGAAAGGGTCAGGCTGCCAGGCAGGCACTTAAAAGAAAAACACTTCCGAAGATTCTTTTCCATTGTGATCTTCTGTGTTGAACTTGGCATTGCCATGGAGTTCTTGGGCTGTCCTACATCAGGGACACCAAGGCCTGGGAAGCACTGAAGCAGTTTGTCCCACACTGTTCAGCATCAATATTTGATGTGGGGACTCCTGGTTTTCTTCCTGCATTTCTCTTCCTGGGCTTTGGCCACTGAGGAAGATTTTCCCATGGAGCCAGAAGAGCTGGGATTTTCTGTGCCTCTCTTAATGGTGAAAATTAGGAATGAACCCTAACTGTTATTCAGTGTAACAAATGAGCTGCTCTAACAAATTCCTAACTGTGTTTACAGTTTTCCAAGAATTGGTTCCCAACCTGGAGTCACAGCCTGGGCCTTGGCACAGCTCCAGGCACACCAAGGCTCAGGCATTCCTGGTGGAAGGTTCTCTTTGCTCCAATTCCCATTCCCTCTGCCTTAGACCCTTCAATTTTAGATCACATAAAGACAATAGATAAAAGAATGTTCATCTGTAACAACACTGTCCAAATAACCCCTTCTGTGAGGACAATTTTTGTCTGACCTTTGTTCCAAATCTGACAGCAAAATTCTGATTTTATAAAACTCTCTTGGAACACACTTTTTTCTTTCCCTAGTTTTAAACTTAATTCACCTTCTGGTGAAAGTCTAAACAAACAATTAGAAGTCAGGCTGAATTCATGCCCTTTGGGGGGAAAAACCCACCACAAAACTCCACAATATCTACAGAGATGTCTATTGACCCAGCAGTTATCAGAAATGTGGTGGGGCTTTTTTTCTTATTATTCTTTCTGGCACAAACCCAGCTTTCTAAACAGCCAGTGACCCACTTTCACCTAGCTGGCCTCTGAAGTTGAGAAGATTCCTACCCTCTGGACGCTGGAGGCTCTGTTTGAAGTCCCTGCTGTCAGGAGATGGTCAGTTTACGTCTCCTGTCCTAGGACAGGAAAAGGATGCACTCTCAGCTCCATGTGTTGCAGGGAGATAAGCACAAAGATTTCTGTCCTATGCCCTTATCAGCTTTTCCTGCTACTCTCCAGAACAGACACCACCAAGGCTGGCAGTAAAAATTAAACTTAAGCAAGAGGAGGAGAGAAAAAGAAAAAAAAAAAAGTATTTCTCATAACTATAATTCAAAAGGTTGAAGTTTTAGGAAAAAAACTGCTATGATTTTTAAGTGTACTGAAAACTACCTAAAATCTTCTGTATTCTCAGTGTAAACTGACCTACTCTGACACACCCAGGATGACTTAGGTTTTAAAAGATATCTCATGACTTAAATAATCATTACTACATGAGAATTCTTCCCCTTGCAAATAAAACCAATTAGCTGGAAAAAGGACATTCCCTGCATATGGAAATGATACTGGAATTACAGAATGGTTTTGGTTGGAAGAGACCTTAAAGATCAACCTGTTCCACCCCTTGCCCTGTGCAGGGACACCTTCCACTACACCGGGTTGCTCCAAGCCCTGTTCTTTAAACTAATGCTTTTATTTCATGGTTTCCTTTGCTCCAAAGCCCATTCTATAAATTAATATTTTTACTTCATGCTTTCTTTTGCTTTTCCTTCTCTCTCTACTGCTCCCTCCTTCTGTTTATGTTCCTTCAATCCTGCTACCTCATTTTCTTAATGTGCAGAGGACAGGCTAGACAGAGCCTCCAAGGATTTTGGGTTATCTCCCATCTTTCCATCTTCTGCCCACATAGGATTTAATTTATGGGTGCTTCAGTCTCCACCCTCTATAAAACTGGAGTTACTTCTTGTTGAAACATTGTCAGCCATAAGTGAGATGGACTCAGCGTCATTTTAGGAGGCACCTTCAAGTAAGACTTGAACATAAAGGCGATAAATAAATGTTCCAGATGGAAACCAAACGTCCAGCTCTCCAAAAAGCCCCACCTGGATCTATTGATGCAGAAAAAACCAAAAATCATCTAGCAAATACCCACATAAAATTGCCAAATGGCTGTTTTAGAAACCCCAAGAATTGCTCCTATGCTCCTCCCCAGCCCTCAATGTCATTATTAAAATCATGGCTGCACTGTCAGTTTATAAATTGAAACAATTTTAGGAAACACCCCTCATGTAATTGCAGCAGCTGTTAAATCTACATCACAGATGTCATGGGGTGCCAAAAAACGGGGGAGAACTTCATGGATGTGACAGGGCAGAGAAAGTCCTTGAGTACTTCAAGATTCCCAAATTCTGGACTTATTTCTGCTACCAGTTTCTTCTAGGACAAGGTGTTTGGAACGATGTTTGAAAGAACAGTCCAGTTTCATTTTTAAAAGCACGAAAGATCCTAAAATATACTAACTTCCCAGGTGATTGAAAGAGTTTACTTGGTATCTACACAGAAGAACTCAGAATCTCCACAGCATGTGGAGACCCAAAATGAACAGAGGCCAATGAAGAAAAAATCAATTTATTGGCATTTGAGGCGAAATAGAACTTCCCTCTTAGAAGTTCCTGCTCCTCCTCCTCCTTAAAAGAAGCTTCTAAAGTTTTGCTTTTAAAATAATTGTTTTGCTGATACATTTTTGCCCTTAAACATGACTTAGTGCCCCCATTAAATGAAAAACACTGTTCTGTATACATGGAACAAGAAAACTCATGTTACTCTTACTGCTATTGAGCAAAGAATTCAAAAGGCAAATCACGAGAGCTCAGCATTTCTCCGACTTTGTTCTGCCATTTAAGTTCTACCACAATAAAGAAAAATTTCCTCACTCAAACCTCCTGCAATAATACAAAAATGAAGAAATAATGATAAAATACTTTTTTATCAAGACAGGGCAAGACAGGAACTATAGTGATGGCATAAAAAATGTCAAATATTCCTTCAAACTAGAATGAAAGAAGTATTTTAAGACTCTAATCACATGAAAGCAGCACTGAGCCCAGGATTCAGGATAAACCAGCATATGTGTGTGTGTGTGTGTATGTGTATGTGTGTCCGGGTGTGTTTATCCCTGGATATCAGACAGGACAGGAAAGGAAGAGTTGAAACACTTGTCCAGAAAATGCTCAAAAAGAAAACACAGCCAGGACAAATTTAGCAGCTTTACTTAGCTGGGATATCAAAGGCAGAGCTGACTGGAAAAGCAACCACCTCTCAAGAATGGCAAAATAAACTCAGCAGAGTCTCGGGAGGAAAACCCGGATCAGAGGCTGGATTTCGTTAACTGCTGCTGTTTTGGGTAAGTCAGGTCCTTTCTGACACTGCTGAGATAATCTTGTCGAAGAACAACAAAAATGAAAAGCCAAAAGAAAAAAAAAAAAGGACAAAAATCAGCCATTTCAGGGGGAATCTGTTTGGTAAAGTGGCTTTGAGGTGGTGTCTGAAGAAACAAAACTCAGAATGAACTTCCTAAAACATTTTTTTTTCTTTTCTTTTGGTCTCCTTTGGAAAAGCGAATTTCAACAGGCTGATTGGCAACTTGTTTGTTGATCAAAGCAAAAGTCTGAAACACATCTGAAACAGATTTTCTGAATAAAAAAAAAAGCATTTCATGCTCAATTCAGAAGAAAGCCTCCCCAGCAGAAACTAGGCTATCTGAATTTTTTTTTTTTAAAAAGGAAGCTTCCATCGACTAAAATGAGCCAAAAGTGACATGCTTTAATAAATTCTGTCTTGAAGACATGCCTGGATATTACCTGGATATGAAATTGAAATCATGGCTTAGAAATGTGACTTTCTATCCAAAGTTCATTAATTTGCTTGTTTTACACAGAAGAGGATTTACCTCAGACTGGGAAAAACAACATCTGGATCTTACAGTGACCAGAATCCCAATTTAATGCTCAGAAATAGTCTGGGGTTAGATGGGAGGAGGGTGGCATCTGCCCACCTCTGGCAAAAAAAAAAAAAAACAGAGGAGGAAAAAGGGGAAAAAAGAAGAAAATCCCTAACTTTTCAAGCTGCTGTGACTTCACCTGGGGAAGTCTTCCTGGAAGATTTAGTACAAGGAGCAAAGGAAGTGTGTCAACATGATCTGTACCATCCAATGGATAAAACTGGCTTTGGAATTCACCTTCCCAGTGCCAAACTCCCGCTGCCGAGAGATTCAGAAATTGAAGTGATGTCAAGCAATTTCCCTTGGCTCCCAGTCATGCCAGAGACAGACACTCTGACGCCAAGGGAGGATGATGGGGAGATAGCAGGTCCCTCTCATTTTCACAAGAACTCCAGGGAACTGCTCCCGTATCTGGTGCAGAATTAATCAAGATAAGTTAATGTGTGATAACATGTATCTGAAGGGGAGAAAGCCTGGACAGCTCCTGCCTCTCCAGGAGTCAATTTAATGGCTCTCCAAGAAACACAAAGCTGTCCTTTTCTGCCCTGATCCACCCCAAAAGCAGAGCACAGGCTGGAAAAAAGGACAAGGTATGGCACAGGAATATGACACAGTAGAGAAACATCTCATAATACTGACAAACCATTGATGCTTTTACACCCTGGCACAAGAAACTTTCACCTGACCCACAGATACTCCTCCTGCTGCTACTCTTAAAATACTCCACAATAACAAGTAAATGGTTTGTGCATCCACAAAAATGGGTATTTTGAGGTATTTCAGTGAGGTCTAAACTCTGTATGATTGCTACATTGCCACTGTGACATGTTTCGTATTAAATGAAAACATCAGAAATAATTGGGACACTTAAATTGTGCAGAAGGTGGGAAATTGGAAAAAGGTTTGGGTCGCAACCATGGAAACCAGAGTAGGAAGAGACCACTAAGCAAACACACACAGATGTTTTTCTCTCTGTAAACCAAGTGCATCAAGCAAAGTGCTGCCTTCCAAATCACAGAATCCCAGAATGGACTGGGTTGGAAGGGACCTTGGAAATCATTCAGTTCCCCTCTGCCTTAGGCAGGGACACCTTCCACTATCCCCAGGTTGCTCCAAGCCCCATCCAACCTGATCTGGAACATTTTAAGAGGTGGATCACAGCTTCTCTGGGCAACTTGTGTCAGGGCCTCACCACCCTCACAGGGAACAATTCCTTCTCAATATCCCATCTATCCCTGTTCTCTGCTAGTAGGAAGCCATTCTCTGTGTCCTGTCCCTCCACATCATTGTCCAAAGTCTCTCTCCATCTTTCCTGTAGCCTCCCTTCAGGTACTGGAAGGGGCAATTAGGTGACCCTGAAGCCTTCTCTTCTCCTGACCACGCCCAATTCCCTCAGCCTTTCCCACAGCAAAGGTGCTCCATCCCTCCAAATATCTTGATGTCTCCTCTGGACTTTTTCCAGCTCCATGTACTTCCTATGCTGGGCCCCAGGGCTGGAGGCAGCTCTGCAGGTGAGGTCTCACCTGAGTGGAGCAGAGGGGCAGAATCCCTCTGTACCTGTGCACCTTTATCCATCCCAAACGAAGCACTCTGCGGACTCCAGAAGCCTTCAGGCCACACAACCACATGGAATGCACCAGGAATCACACACAAGCAATTCCAGCCTGATGGAAGTATAGGCAATCAAAGTCTGTGCATGGAGCACTCTGAAGTGTTCCCAGGGAATTCCCAGTGAGTGCCATCAATTGGATCTGATTAATAAAACATGCCAGCAAGGCACAAGCTGTGAATTTGTGCTCACAAGCACTTCCAGGGACACAGACAAGCACCAGGCTTGTGTGTATTATACACAAGGACATCACTTATACTCAGGTAGCCAAAGGCCTCTGAAAATATCACCTGGTATTTTTACAGGAAACTCTGTCTGGAAAGCTCTCATGCTCCATTTTCCCACCTGCATTGTTCACAAGGTGACATCCATCAGCAGCATCCCAGATGGATGGCATGAATTAATAGAGCAACTCCAGAGACTGAGTTCCCAGCCAGGTATTTATATTCCTTCCCTTGTGAGCCTGCTGACTCTACTTATCTAAGAAACTGTAACCCCTCCCAAAAAAGGCAGAAGTGTCAGTGCATCAAAAAAATTGAATCCAATAGTGGAAAAAAATTCCAAATTTGTTTGCTTTGTTTGCAGACACATCAGATATGGAACACTGCTCTAAATGGAAGGTGATATGACCAGCATATTTCCCTGAGGTATAATTTGCCTTTCTTATAAAACAGTAACTTCCCACTGTGCTGTCATGAATAATATCACCTGAAATAATGCTTATTCCTTCAATCCAGGAATACATGGAAGGCTGAGAAATGCATTCCCATACATGACAAATGAACAGCAAAGCAGCAGGGCTGACATCAGAAACTGTCTCTTCTTTAGTACTTCAGTTATCTCACCAGAGACTGGCAGTGAAAACACAAAATCTTTCAGCTCCAGATGTGTGAATTTGGCCTTTGGGCTCAAACTCAACCATTTGAAGCAATATAAAAACAGAAAAAGCTGAGTTCTCAGCCATCTCAACCTGCAAACCTAAAATCAGTAAATATCTACATTGCCTCGTGAGGCAGCTGCACCCAAATTCCAGATTTTGACTTGTTCTTAGCATCTAACCAACTGTCCTCTACAAGTACCTGATACCATCCCCAGACCAGAAAGGATGAAGATACAACTGCAGTAAACAACACAGAAAGAATATTCCCAAATTCCCAGCAAGAATATTCCAAATCCTGACTCCTGAACAGCATTTGAATTGCACGGAGTAAATAAAGACCAAGGGCACACCCTAAATGAGAAAAAAACCCCAAAAACTCAATAGCTGTTCATGATGTGAGTGCCATTTCCAGAGAAATGAACAGCACATAATTATGTAATTAACAATTATGATTGTCTAAATAATCTCATTGTAGGGTTGGAGCGAGTCAAATTACATGATTAAGCTCAGATTCAGCATTTCTAGGGGGCTTTTTGTTTGGTGTTTTTTCTTTTTTCTACACAAACTGGTATTTGAATGAGATTCAACATAATATGTGGAGAAGTGTCATTACAGAGAGAAGAAAAAATTATGAAATCAACCTTAAACTCCTGACTGTACAAGAAGGGCATTGTGTAAAGGCCTCTAGGAGATATGGCCTGATCCACTCAACCAAATCCAGCACAGGCAGCCCAAAACTCTCTGGGAGAACATGGAATTCCAGCCTGATCGAAGTACAAGCACTGAAATCCTCATAGAGGCTTAAACATTCCCTGTATGATATCCTCCTGTGTCTTATGAAAGGAAAATCCCCTAAAATTTCGATGGATTTTATTAATTGGTGTCCAAGGCCCTGCTTGATGTGGCCCTGAGCAACCTGGGATAGCAGAAGGTGGCCCTGCCCATGGCAGAGGGGTGGAACTAGAGGAGCTTTAAGGTCCCTGCAATCCAAACCATTCCAGGACTCCAGAATTGTATTTATTCAAGTATTTTCAAGACAGCCCAAAGGCATAAACTTTTTAAAGATACATGTCTCTCAAAAATTTGCCATAAAAAACCCAAGAGCAACATCCTCTCCCTCAAACAAATAATTTTCAAATACAGTGCTTGTGACACCAGGCAGAAACTGTGAAACAATGGAGAATTTTGAGTTCAACCACAACTCAGACATACACTTTATTAAAAATCAGTAATTTTCCAATTAGGAGGAAATTTACATCCAAGGCTGGGTTGGACAAGGTTTGGAGCAACCTGGGATAGTGGGAGGTGCCCCTGCCCATGGCAGGGGATGGACCTGGATGAACTTAAGGTCCCTTCCAACTCAAACCTTCCTGTGATTCCATGATTTTATGTTAAAGCAATAATGGCTTTTTCCATGTAACTGTTTCATTGTTTGCCTTACAAATGGATTCTTTTCATCAAATGCTCCTTTTAGAACTTTCTGAAGGAAGTAACATTTTTACTTTTATGGTTTCAGAGTGGACAAACCCAGACAGAGCTCTAGCTATTCCTCCAGGAGCTGACATTACCTCTGCCTCATCCAGGCAGTGCTGAAATCAATACTGCAGGGCTTACAAAACAGAAAGTCCCTTCCCACTCCTTCGGTTCAAACCTGTCTGCAGCCCGTTGGACTCCTTGGAGCCACTGGATGCTCCAATAGTTTTGGCAATGCAAGTTCCCATTTTCACTCGGGTCAGCCAGAACAAGATCAGACCACATTCCTGGTGGCCAGCAGGTGATCTGTGCTTGTGTAAGCTCAGGCACAAAGGCACAAGTTTATCTCCATGTCCAAACGCAGCCAGCTCACTCTGCAGAACCACCTGCAGTGAAAAGAGCAGCTGAAGAACAGACTACAAAAACCAGCAGCCCACTGAGACAAGGTCTGTGTGGCAGTAAGATCCTGGCAATGGAATTCATCCACCCTGGCTGCAGAGCCAAGAAAACCACTTGCACCTCCAAAGAGCTCAATGGTTTGTTCACACATCACCAGGTGAAACAGGAGAGTAAGTTATTCCTCCTCATTTAATGAGAAAGGATTAAAAATGTATTAAAATTCAAAAGTGTCCCAAGAATGATTTTAGCAAGAATTAGGGGGAACACTCCAATTTCTTGGAGTTGATCTGCCCTTCAACCAGAGAACAGCTGCCTGGAAGGTACCAACCCTAATAATGCTGTGACTAGAATATTAACCAGTAACAGAATCACAGAATGGTTTGGGCTGGAAGGGACTTTAAAAATTATCCAGTTCCAACCCAATACCATGGGCAGGAACATCTTCCACTGTCCCAGGTTGTTCCAAGTCCTATCCAACCCTGGACACTTTCAGGGATGGGGCAGCCACAGCTGCTCTGGGCAACCTGTGCCAAGGCCTCACCACCCTCTGAGTGACATTATTAGGTAATCTTGAAAAAGATAATAATATTAGAGTAAGGTGTAACAAACTATTTAAATGTTTTTTAATGTGCCTTTTTGCTTCTGTTACTTGAAAGATGACTGAACAGCTTGGGTCCCTCCCAGCTGGCTATAGGGCAGAGGTACAGTATAGAGCAAGTGTCATCATAAATTAAAATTAAAAAAAAAAAAAAAGGAAAAGATACTTTGGTTCCAGTTAAAGCCTGAATGACCATCTTTGTAACCAATTAATTTGGCGAGGCATTTTTTGGTTTAGAAGCCACAGTCTCCTGTTATCAGTCCCTCATCTCTATTCTCTGAATCAGTCCCTCATCTCTATTCTCTCAAATGCTGTTCAGGATAGCCTTGGGCAGCCCCAGGGGATTAATCCAGCATTCCTCACTTTCCCAGGTGGAGGGAACTAGCAAGTGTATTCCAGGGCTATTAAAGGGTTAATTAGGTAGTGCTTTGTGCATAGCAGCTTCACTGTTTCAGCAAGTCTCGGGTGACACCTAATTAACAAATCTCTGATGAGCTGTTTCTTAGAGAGCTCAGCACCATGCTCCACGAAAATCTCCTTTATCATTCCAGCCACATGCTCCAATGTCCTGCTGCCCCTCTGCCCCTCGGTGAGGGAATGGATATCCGTGATTCTCCTGGCTGGCTCTAAGCTGTCAATCCTGCCCCCTCTCAATAAAAGTTTATTTACTAAACTTGGGAGCATTTCATACAAAGCAAAAAAACAGGCAGCTACATCAAAGCCTCCCTATTATCACTCCCTAGTGAACTGTGAAAATATAAATTCAAAGCTGACAAGCTAGTTAGACTTTTAACTAAAATCTGAGGGCAATTAACTTTAACCATGCCACTCTGCTACTGTACTCCTGGCACCAACTTTGAGAAGTGGCCCAAATTCCTCTGAGGAACAGAAAGACCATTTATCTCCTCTATTTATTCAGGGCAAACCTCCTCCTTCGTGTCAAGCTGGGAATGCAGCGTTGCTGACTGTGACTGGCAGTGATAAAGGAGCTGGTATGATTTTCAAATGAGCAGCATGTCCTGCTTTCCCAAATATTGGAGAAAAGTGAATAATATGCCCTCCTAAATAAGAGCCAGGTACCGATTTAGAGCTGCACACTGGGGAAAGGGTGCCTATAAATTCCTGGACAAATAAAGCTCCTGCCTTAAAAAGGATTTCTGCTTGTATCTACTACAGAAAGGTATTTTTATTTGCAGAACTTGGGAAAGGAAAGCAATCAGAAGTGACAGAAAGATCATTTATCTAAGGATAAGTTAGGAAGTGGCATTAATCTACAGAATAATTTCTGTACATGTGGTCCCTTCCAATGTTCCTTGAGGTCCTATCCATGTTCTGGGACTGAATCCTTTTATAAGCATGAAAAATGTGAACCCCTGGCTGTGGCTTGGGGGTTGGAATGAGATGATTTTTAAGGTCCCTTCTAACCCAAACCATTCTGTACTTCTGTTCTATGAAAAGAGTAAGACAGAAACTGTCACAAGCACATTGCTTTGCTAAGTATCTATATGGGAAGGAAAATAATATAAAGCTTTTATATATTTCCAATATATGATTATAAACCAAGAGCTTTGTACCTAAAGCTCAAAACAAATATTTAATATTTAGTGGAAGCTTTACATGTGGAGTCTCAAATCTTCATATCCAATGGAGAGAGGTGACCCTCAAATGCACAGCTCACACCTTAAGCAGGTTAAATGGCCCTTCACTGAAGCTTTTCTCTTCCCCTGCTTCTTAGATGTTACATCACTGTATTTAACCTCTCAGCTGGGATTAATCTCCCTCTCCTTTAGGCATTTAGCTTAACTCTGAAACAACTGGAGAATATTGCCTCGAATCAATCAGGATCACATCAACAAGGTATCCTGAAGGACAAAACAAGAAGCCAAGTGGGTGCCTCCTGCATGACACCCTGAAGGTGATTTTCTGTCCGGACCCTTATGTGGTGTCAAGCCCCACAACTCCCCCTTGGGTGCAATCTTATCTTTTCTTCCAAAGATTTCAGACCCACAAAAACAGAGTCTGACAGCCTGACAATCCAGGTTCCAGAAAAATCAGTTACTAACTAGGACAAAAGAGTTTTGCAGCTTTCAGTCCAAAATTTTCAACCATAAAAACTTATTGGAAAATCAGTACCAAAAGTGCTTTACAGATGTCATGACAAAATTCCAATCTCTTGTTGCCTGACATGAACTTGAGATAACTTTTCCTACTTCCCAAGCTTCCTCTGAGAGTGTGAACAGTTCCCATCCCTTCAGCCATTCTGTAAAGGTGAAGGGCATTTTGTTCTGCTGATAAAGGGAAGAAAGGAGTTTCAAGACTCAAAATTCTGTGATTGGAAAGGATCTGCCACAGCCTTGCAAAGCTTTAGGTCTGTGGAGGTACAGAATTTGGGAGCAGAAGGGCTCTACAAAAGCCCACTGGGGGTTAAAGCAGAGGGGCACCATCTCCTCTACCCCGGAAGATTCCCAGAAAGCAAGAGCAAGCTTGGCCTGGGCAGGGAGCCCTTTATTGTTATCAGTGTTTTTGTACAGCCAGTTGCCAGGAGTGACAAAGCTCTGTTTTCCAGGAGCAAGCGCTCAGATCAGAACCCCCAGGCCGGCGGTGCTGCGGAGCGAGGGCTCAGCCGCTGGGCGTCTCTTGGAGACGCCCATTTCCCTACGACAACGCCGGAAAAAGGAACGGGCCACGCTCCCTGCCTTTGGACCAGATCCATCACAGTTGCTACACACAGCATTCCTTTGCCATTTGGTAACTGACAAATGCCAGGCTTATTTAAAAAAAGGGGGAAAAAACCTGACCCTGCAGTTGGGGGAAAAACCCCCGAGCCTGCAGCGTTCCAGGTGGGAAAGCCTGGGCAAAGGGGGACTGCTGGAATGAGAGGAGGGCAGGGAATCAGCAGCACAAGAGGTACATGGAAGTCCTGGCTGTCAAAACAAGGGCTGCTGCTCTGCTTGACCACTTACACAAACACTCCTGCAGGAGAGATACTCCTGCACTTGCCTGACCTCAGCTTCCCAAGATCCACAAATTTCCGGGGTTACACACCCCCACCCTCAGCTGTGCCCTCAGGGGATGCTCTGGAGCACAGCATGCCTCTCCCATCCAGATTTTATGTAAACAGCCCTGCTTTTGCAGGGATTTCAGGAAAGCTGGAGACAGTCACGCTCCAGGACTCTCTGAAAGTTTAATTAAGTTGCAATGTCTTAAAACCACAATATGGGCGCTGTGGCTGTAAAGTTCAAAAGGTAAACAGGGAAGCACAGAATGCTCCCAAAAGCTCTACCAGAAATAACCATCGGGAGAAACTTGGGTGATACACTTTGCACTTCAGAATTCTCAATTATCATCTCAGTATTTCAATGCACTTCATGAAGAGCCACACACAACACAGATTAGGCTGATATCACTTCTTGAGACACATGAATCATTATCGGGTTTAGTGCTTGGGAAATTGGGATGCAAACTTGAGCCAAGGCTGCACAGAAGGTGGTGAAAGGGAACCAGAGAGCCCTGACTAAAGCCTGGCTGTGCTCACCTGAGCCAGATTCCTGGGATCCACTACAGACAAATCCCATCCTCCAAATCCAGAGGGGCTGGGAGAGAGGAGTTCAAAAGCAGTGATTAATAGGAGGCTTAGCAAGGCAGAAGTTAAAATAGGGACATTGTGCCTTCTCAGTGTGCAAGTTCCAACAAAAAAACTTCCTCTTCCAGCCGCTTGCTGACGTGTAGGATTACCCAATTTTCTCTCATCACCTCTAAGCTTGGCCCAGCATTCTCACTACTCTTAAGGTGAAATGTAAATGAATGCTTAACCTCCCAGCATCAGCACAGACACAGATCTTAAAAGGCTGAATTTAGGTCACTTTGGCCAAGGCTGAATTGCTCCCCACAGAACATTCCCTCTTTAAGTCAGGATGAGAAACATTTTTAGGGGAAAGCAAATTGAGAGCTGAATAATTTGACAGTCATGTGTTTTGTTATATCACTGCCCCAGACTGGAGCTGAGCAGCACCAGGAGGTTTATATAATTTATATATTAGGGTGGTCTTCATGGAACAAATGGAGTTTTGAACTGGTGCTATCACTACACTGAGTCCTTAGAAAAGGGAGATATTTAGAAAACTTAATAATCCACTGGGCTAAATGTGGTGTTTACAAACTGATTAAGGAGCTGATACTGGAATGAGTTGAGCCAGGCAAGTCAGTGAAGATCTGAAGCTCTAAAATAATTTGGGAGTTGTTGGAGGAACAGCTTTTGCTGATGTGACAGCAGGGACATGGAGAGTCAGCCGCCCCCAGAATGCATCAAGACAGAATTTGGGATGTTGTCTTTGACATATTTCATATCAAATTTCTTAGCGGCTTAATCCATTAGTAGTTGGAGAGAAATTCCACATCCACTGACACCCAGAGGACTTTACAAATATTTCATGAAACTTGAGAACTCTTCCAGTCACTTGGAGTATTTGGTGCTTTTCCAATATTTTTAAGAGTTTAAGCAGTAGATAAGATTTGGAGAGAACCAACAAAAACCTTCTGCTTATTTACTTGAACTGTTCCTCTTTTTCTCCACTAAATATAAACCTCATATCCATATTATGAGACATCAAAGAAGAAATATATAAATAAAGGGATTCCTAAAATAATAAAATTGCTTGATTTTTTTCCTCATCTAAGATTTTTTACTCCCTTATGAGATATAGTGGTTTAATGAATAATAAAAAAGCACCTTCAAGCTTGCACTTGACCACAGCAAGATGTTTGTAGCTATTACTAATTTTGTAACTGCAAATATTCATTGCAAAATACACAAGGTGACAATTTGAAATTAAAATATATTTTTTAGAAATTTTAAGAAAAATAAATTGTATTTTCTGTGAACTAGAAAACATTTCCTAATTAGCATTAGCCTTTGACTACCTTATACTACAGAAACTTTCTTCTACTCCCGAACTTAGATATTTCTTTGTGAAAAATATTGAGAATAAATAATTTTCTTTCAAGTATTGAAGCACTGAGTGACATTTAAATTCTTCAATATTCTGGAAAACAGGATTTTAGGGCATGAAATATTTTTGATCTTCCCTTCATTTGTTAAAAAACAACCTGTACCATACAGGTGACACAGGATCAGTGTTACCCTGAGCTGGGCTGGATTCTGCTGTCAAAAACACTTCCCAGCACTTGGAAGAAGTCAGCTCCTGGTGAAACAGAGCAGGCTTACAATAAATCCCAGTAAATAAAAAATTAAAAATCAAATGCTGTGGATAGGCACACTTCTCACCCTCTGTCCACTCTACTATCCGTGGTGAAATCGTCTTCGATCCTGACGTTCTGTGGGAGCTGAAAGTTTATCCAACATATGCTGGTTTTAAACTCCAGCAGAGGTTGCTGCAAAGGTGGCCACCAAACCACCCTGGGAATTCTGGATCCTGAGGGACTCCAGAACTTTCCAGCAGCATCATCGCAGCAGAACCTTCCAGAGGTCCATCCCAGGCTACAACCAAAAATTTCCGAGGAATTAACGATCACAAACAGCAGCACCTCCTGCTCCAAAGCCAGACCAACCTCCAGCCTCTCCTCCCCACACCCACTGCGTCTGTAGCGCTGTGACTCTGCAAATCCAAACACGACCAACTGTCCCCAAGGAGAGAAGGGACAAGTGACACACCACAGATGGATCACATCCCTTAATCTAGTGCAGGGAAGGCTTCAGACCCTGCTGTGTGCATGGAAATTTTGGAATCTTTTCAGCAGAGTATCCAAACTCTGTCCAACTCAGCAAAACTCTTGGGTTCTGTGGCCAATTTCCATTGTTATCACAGAATGGGCTGGGTGGGAAAGGACCTTAATCTAGTTCCACCCCCTTTCCACTATCCCAGGCTGCTCCAAGCCCTGTCCAACCTGGCCTTGGACACTTCCAGGGATCCAGGGCCAGACACAGCTTCATTCAGCTCCAGCTTTGGCTTCATTGTTTGCCAAGGACAATGTCACAGAATCATGGAATCACAGAATGTTTTGGTTTGGAAGGGACTTCAAAGACCATCTCACTCCACCCCACTCACACCTTCCACTATCCCAGCACATCCACTTGCTCCAAGCTCCATCCAGCCTGGCCTTGGACACTTCCAGGGATCCAGGGGCAGCCACAGCTTCTTTGGGCAACCTGTGCCAGGGCCTCCCCACCCTCACAGAGAACAATTCCTTCCCAATATCCCATCTATCCCTGCCCTCTGGCATTCCCTGCGTCCTGTCCCTCCATGCCTTGTCCCAAGTCCCTCTCCAGCTCTCCTGGAGCCCCTTTAGGCCCTGGAAGCGGCTCTGAGCTCTCCCTGGATCCTTCTCTTCTCCAGGTGAATATCCCCAACTCTCCCAGCCTGGCTCCAGAGCAGAGGGACTCCAGCCCTGGGAGCATCCTTGTGATCTAATATTCTAACAGGTCCACAAGTCCCTGTTCTGTTCTCTCAACAAATCAAAACAGGACAATATCCACCCTTAACTACAGATCTGAGACCTTTCCCACAGCGTATTCCATGAGAGAGAACAGCAAGTTCTCATCACCAGGATCCTGACAAGGGGCACATCTTTCACAGCTGATGCTGAAGCCACCTGAGCACAGAAGGCACCAACTGTCCCCGTGCATGATTTGTTTTCCCCATCATCCTCTTCCTCTTTCCTTAGCTGAGGGATATGCACAGTTATTACCAGATAGTGAAATTAATGACATGAATCAGCACTTTTGTCACATTTGTCCCTCTCTCTATGGCAATACACCATAATTGTTCAAAGGAAACACGCTGGGATTGATGGTGGTTTGCAGAGGGAGGCTGCAGATGTAGTGAAAAACAGACACCGGATTTCTTAACCTTGTCTTGACCTTGGGAAAACTCAAATAAGTCCAAACTAAATTCAAATGGCCAAGTTTGCAAACATGCCAGGGAGCTGGAGAGAGCTCAGAGAGACAAAGAACCAGTTTGGACACTGATGGGGAATTTCACCACCAAGTCACTCTCCTGCACCAGATATTTCTCCTAACTGGAGAGTTAAAAAAGCAAATATTCACAGCTGAAGAAAGAACGATCCAGCAGAGAAGCTGAAATACTGGATTGGAAGTGGAAAATCTTGTTTCTTTAGATTTTAAGCACTTTCTCAAGCTGAATCATTTCCTATGCTCCAACTTCTGGTTTGTTTAACCCATCTGAACCAACCAGCAGTTTCATAACCAGTTTGATGACCCAAAAATCAGAAGACACCCTTGAAGGAAGATTAGACACCCTTTAATGACACTAAGTCAGCAAAAACCAGATTGCTGTGAACACCCAGTCCTTGCAGGCTGCTTGAATAGATCCATCCAGCTGCCACCTCAAAGGTAATAAAATGTATCCCAATCCCTGATTTCTGAGAGAGACCAAGCTGCTGTTTCCATGTCATTCCCACAGCAGCATTATCCTCACAAATTGTCAGCCTAAATTCCACTCCTTCAGACACAGGAATAAGCAAATTCCTGCTCCAGGGAAAGCAGGGCAGGGAGGGAGACCAACTCATCATCAAGAACTTGCCCACCTGGCTTAAAAATCAACAGGAAGCCACCTGCTTAGTTCACACTTCCATATACAAATCCTGTTATGATAGGATCAAAAAAAGGTATTTTTCCTTGTTTTGAACTGCTGCACCGCATTTTTTTTTCTTTTTTTTTTTTTTTTAAGGAAAGCTCTTTGATCAGACAAATATTTTTAAAAGGAAAAACAAAACAAAACTGGTCTATAAAGCTCAGGCCCATGGCAAGGGTTGCTTGGGAGGAAGGGATTACACAGGACAAAAAATAAGGTAAGGTTTACTCCCTAGAAGCCAAACTCATATTCTTAGGTACTGGTGTGTTACTTTCTCCCAATACACAGTTAAAAAAGAAAAAAGGAAAAAAAAAAGAAAAAAATACAACTGCAAGAAAAAAAGCACAATTAGGATTTGTTTTGAGCACCCAGTTAAGCAGCTATGCCAAACATTGTTTTGTGGTCCCTTACACAATTCCACTACTTTAACCCTATCTACCCCATGGATAAAAGTGTTTCTAAATTATATTTTTATGCAATTTAATTTAGAGCTGAATTTCCTTCCTCCCCTTTTGATTTTCTTTTTTCCCCCCTCTTTTTTTTTTCTTTAAATCTCAGTGAAAAACCCCACTGGAGAACCACCTTTGCAGGACAAGGTGTTATAAAATATACAGATGGTAATATATATAATATACAGCACAGAAATGCCAAAAGCCAGTAGGAAATCAGGTCAGTTAAAGCCTTTTACCAACACAGACCTGCCTCTTACACCATAGGTTCTCCCCAATTATTTCATCAGATCCATTTATGGATTTGTTTTTTTGTCCATGCAGTGTCTGAGGACTGGATATGGCCAATTGAGCAACCTCAGGATATTTAAATTGCAAAAGCAACTTAAAATCAGCCATCCTGATTTCAGAACCACTTAATCTCAATACAAAGCCATGTCAATGATTTCCTCTTTTTGAGAGGGGAAAAAAATTCTTGAGTTTTTTTTTTTTCCTTCCAAAAAGAAAAAAAACCCAGAAATACTCCAACGTGACAAAGTTCTGATTGCCCTTTTCCTCTTACAAATTTCCACAGCCTAAAAGCTTCCACGATGCAAAAAAAAGCAAAGGCAGCAAAAATCCACCTCCAAAAAACGCAGCACAGCTTTCACACCAAGTGTAGTTAAAAAATGACTAAGTTTTCTTGATATATGAATTTGTGGGTAAACCATTTATCAATGACCTGTTTACCTGTGCAGCAGAGTCCCTCAAGCCGAGGACCATGTCATTCCCCTTTGACTGATTAATTAGCCAGTCAAGGGATATTTTTCACTGTGAGGCAGGATGGGTTATTCCAGCTAATGCCTGGTCTCTAATGGTAACACATTAAAGCCAACTTGGCTCTTTAAGCCTCTGGAAGTGACCAAAAGGGAAGGAGAGAATATAAATCAAAAAGAGCTCCCCCCAGTCTTGTTTCTGTTCCTTAACAACCCCCACAAGGAACAAATGTGGAGGCAAGACTTCTCCAATGAAGAGAGGAAGAAAAAGCACCTTTACTTCCAGATTGGGAGATATCTCGTCCTCTCCCTCTCTCCTGATATCTGAACAGCAATAATTTATCCTCCAGTTGATTAACAAGGTGCTTATAGAATAGGCAACAAAACATCAATACTTTGCTCTTCCTCTTTTTTTTTTTTATCAAAAGCACAACTAGGACAGAATGCTGGGTAAAAGAAATTCTTCCTGGTGTTCCTGAAACATTCTCATCCGCATGGAGAAATATTTAATATATGGCCCAAATTAACACCTGGAGCCTAATTAATTTTCTGATTTGCTACGTAGGATGTTGCAAGTTACCAGCTCAAAGCTCGTAACAGGGCTTTAGATCCACTTTCCATGGGTCTGTGCAGCCAGATTTGCTCTACCTGTACCACCTGTGCAGGGGGTTGGAACTGGATGATCTCTAAGGTTCCATCCAACCCAAACCATTCTGTGGTTCTATGATTTAGCCCTTCAGCTGTACTGTCTGTTGTCCTCCTTGTCACTTTGTGTCACCAGCCTGTCCTGGCTGCTCCTCAGGTGCAGGCAAAGGCCTTGCACCGCTCACTGCTGGCAGAATCTGGTTTGGGGTTGTTTTTTGATCTTCTTTTTGACTCTTTTGGCTGTTAAGACTCCATGGTAGGGGGCAGAGCAAAACTGGAGAGGTCAAAGAAGTTCCTGCAGTACTACGGAGGCTGTAAAAATACCTTGATAATAATTACAGAATGGTTTGGGTTGGAAGGGACCTTAAAATCTTTCCCATTACACCCTTTTCCATGGGCAGGGACACTTTCCACTATCCCAGGTTGCTCCAAGCCTCATCCAGCCTGTCCTTGGACTTTCAGGGATCCAGGGGCAGCCACAGCTTCTCTGGGCAACCTGTGCCAGGGCCTCCCCACCCTCACAGGGAACAATTTTCTCCTCATATCTCATCTGAACCTCCCCTGCCTTGTCTCAAGACCATTCCCCCTTGTACTACCACTTGAGACTAAAATTCTGAAGCAAGTCTAAGCAGCAGAGGTTTCAAAGATATGAAGACTTCAAAATATTTAATGACTGAACAGCGAAGGCCAAGAGATCCACGTGCACAAGGACAGGGACTCCAGCAAGAGCTCATCTCCTTTAGCCACACAGAATCCAAGCACAACACAACCACAGGAATCCAACTTCAGTAGCGGAGCTGCTCACAGAACAGCTTCTGGGAGATGTTTTACTTAAACTGATCCATCTCTGCCCATCCCAACGGGTCTAAAAGTGTTAAATTCATCTTTTTTCTTGGCGTCACTCACTGAGGAGCTGGGATTTCCCTCAGGAGACTCCTCCAGTGCCCCGCTGACATCACTGTGAGGAAGCCTGCTGAAGAGTAAGTCTGAGTCTTCCTTTTTCTAATTGAAGTTCTCACCCCCAGTCCCATTCCTGGCTTTTGCCTACTCTGATTACTGTCCCTTCCCTTCCTCTGCTCCTCCCTCCCCATGACCCCCAGGTATTTATAGGCAGAGAGGTCATCTTTTTTCTGCCTCTTTTCTGAGATGAACGTATCCAGTTCCTCCACTCTCTCCTTCTAGGACATGCCCTCTAACCCTGTCTCCCATTTTACTAAATCCTTTTGGACTCTCTCCAGGTTTTTGATGTAGTTTTTATTTTTTTTCTGTTCTGCTTCTCAGCCCCAAATACCTTATGCTAACTGTGGTCTCCAAAGCAGAACAGTGAAAAATCTGTGTTAATTTGTAACTCATTTTCCTCTTCTGCAGGTTTTTTTCCCTTCCTTGGCATTGCCAAAAAAGGGAGCAGCAAATTAATTTATGTGCTAACCCTGCAACAGTTTTGGTCGTGGGTAAAAAAAAACTCTAAGATTTAACTTGCAACTTGACTAAAAGTCACAAGTGTGAAACCCCACAAACACCAATATCATGATTGGTATTTTGCAGGGAGAAAGTCGAGGTGCAGGGAATGGTATCAGTTCACCCATAATTTCAGGGAGCCCATGGCAGAGCCAGACTTTAATGCATTTTCAGCTATGTCCCTTAAGATTAGCCAACAGGCTTTTCTGATAAGTGCTGGGAAATATAAATCAGTTGAGGAAGTTCTGCAAAATGTGTCAGAAGACAATTTCCTGATTAAAAAAAAAAAAAAAAAAAGTGAAAAAGCACCAGGGGTGGACAGTTCCATTTCTAATGCCTAACAAGGAAGAAATCACTGCAAGCCTGAGACTTTTGGGCTACTTGGATTGGGTGGCTTAAGGGAACTTACGCAGGTTTACATCCAAGTTACACAAACTTGGAGGAAGCAGATTACTCATGGAATGGCCTGAGCCATGCATGTGTGATGGATGCAAAACACTCAGGTTTTTATGCATCTCCAGCAGGGCTTGAGCAAATCAGAGCTGGCCCCCCCAGCCCCCAGAGCGAAATCAGTGCCAGAATCATGTTGTTCAGCAACCAAGTTGGGACTGTCTGCAACTCATTCCCAAATCCTCAGCTTCACTCAGAAGCATTTTCTCCAGTGATAAGGCTCCATCAGGAAACACAGCTGGATGGAGGAAGGAAATTCTGAGAAGCAAAAAAAAATAGTGGGGGTTCCAGGAAGTTCAACCAGATAGGAACTAATGGAATTTGTTTTTCTGTCTCCCCAGCTCCCCAGTGTTCCTAAGCAAGTGAGAAAATCACAGGGAGAAGTGGTGGCAAAAAACAAGTCTGGCAGACCTTAGCCTGCAAAACAGGTCCTCACTGCAGGTCTCCAGAGAGCACCATAATTACAATTCAATATTTTCGATCACTTGCTCTCCCTGGGAAAAACTGCAGACGTTTTCAATTTAGGTCCACTCTGAAGCCCAGCCATTGTTTTCTTCCCCACCTCATTTTTTGACTTGTATATATATATATTTTTTAAACAAAGCTCCCTTATTAAGGAGGTTTGAGTTGGACACATGATTTATCAAAAATAATTTTAAAAAAAGGACTGTTATGTTGAACATTTAGGAGAATTAGAGGTTGCAATTGCCTCTGATTAGTAACACGTATCCCAGAACCATCAAAACAACAGCATTGTAGTTTTATTACTTCTAGAGAAACTCCTTTTGACCCTCAGGGGCAAACAGCATTTCCTTCCACATCCTTTGCAATTCCCCTCTTTTGCAATCTTTACAGTCCTCTAGCCAACTCCCTCTTCCTTTGATAAGGTAGATAATCCAAGTTTCAACATTCCCCACTTACTGCTGCAGAGCTGGTGTGGAACAAGAGAAAGGATCCATTACCAGACCAATCCTTGGCCACTGAGACACTTAAAAAGGGAGTCTGAGATCAGCCCCACAGTTCAGAGAGCTCAGATTAAGAGAGCATCTCCTGCCAAAGGCTACTTGCACAGTCAAGATCATAGAATGACTGCTAATGACCACACTGGAAAAGAGTGGACAGGACTGACTGGAACAGTGACACATCTGATTTGCTGAGACCCTGTTTATCACTGCAGCAGTTCAGGGGTGACAGATTTTTGACAAGCACTTCAGAAGAGCCAGGATTATCCTCCTGGTCCAGAGACCATCACTGAGCCTTGAGTTCTTCCACTAATTCCCCTTGGAGCATTAAGCACAGACGGAATTCCCTCTGTTTTGCTTTTTTCTTCTCTTTTCCTAACCTCTAAAAGCAGTTTGTTGTGACACCAGCCAACCAGCCAGACCTAGTGCAACAGTGGGGAGGTTTAGATTAGATTTAGGAAAAATTTCATCATGGAAAGGGTTGTCTAGCACTGGAACAGGCTGCTCAGGGGAGTGGAAGAGTCACCATCCCTGGAAACGTTCAAGAAACACGTGGCTATAGCACCTGAAGACATGGCTAACTGGTGAATAGACTTGGATTGTAAAGGTCTTTTCCAGCCTTAACAATTCCATGATTCTATGATCTCTTCTGCCCCTTAAGTGACCTCTTTTATCCACACACTGAAATTTTGTCATGGGCTTAAACTGGAGGCATTAGGGAAGGCTGATAATCAAAACTTCAGACAAACTCCTGAAGAAGTTGCCATAGGTGACTCTGCTCTGAGCAGGTGACTCCTCTGGAGACCTCCAGATCTCCTCTAGTCTCAGCAATTCTGTAATTCTGTGAAAAGCAGTTCCTGTGTCTCCCCATGAAGTTGCACCCAAGTTTTTCTGATCCCAGACTGAAACAAATAGAAATAAGAAAAAAAGAATTAAGCTGATAATCTTTGTCAAAATATCAAGAGTGGAACGGTAGCTCTGTTGGGGTCATTCAGTGCACATCAAATGTGTGCTGAATGCTTCTCAAACTGCATCTCTGAGAACACAAGAGGGAGATGGTACCTCAGAAAGAGCCTCAGAGACAGGACTTCAAGCTATAAAAGCATGGAATGGGTTGGGTTGGAAGGGACCTTGGAGATCATCCAGATCCACCCTTTGCCATGGGCAGGGACACCTTCCACTACCCCAGGTTGCTCCAAGCCCCATCCAATCTGGCTTTGGACACTTCCTGGGATCCAGGGGCAGCCACAGCTTCTCTGAGCAATCTGTGCCAAGGCCTCACCACCCTCACAGGGAAGAATTTCTCCCCAGTATCCCATCTAACTCTGTCTTTTATAAGTTTGAAGCCTGTTCTGTGTCCTGTCCCTGCAGGTCCTTGTAAATGGTCTCTCTCCATCTTTCTTGTAGCCCTTTTCAGGTCACAATGAGGTCACCCCAAAGCTTCTCTTCTCCAGGCTGACAATCCCAATCCTCTCAGCCTTTCCTCACAGCAGAGCTGCTCCATCCCTCTGATCATCCTGGTGCCTCCTCTGCACTTGCTCCAACAGCTCCAGGGGTTTCTGGGCTGAGCCATGGCCAGCTCTCACCCACCAGCACCCCAAAGTCCTTCCTCCAGGTCTGCTCCACCCCTTCATCCTCAGCCTGGATTGATCCCAGGGGTTGCCCTGATCCAGATGCACCACCAGCACTTGGTCTTTTTAAATCCATGAGATTCCTGTGGCCACTGCTCCAGCTTTTCCAGGATCAACAGGGATACTTCCATGTATCATCTCCATTGCAACCACAGCCGGGAACCTGCAATCAGATTCATGGATAGGAACAGTTCTGGATCCTGTGGAAGTATGGAAGTCCTTATCCTGTCACCAGGGAAAGCAGCCCAGGGTTGTAGGAGCTGAAATCTGAGGGGAACTGGAGCCTACCACAACCTGCAGGCAAACCCAGGGCTCTGCTGGGCACCAGGGCCCCTCCTACCTCATCTCCACGTAGGAACAACTCAGTTCCAGGAGAATGGCAGCACCTTCCTGCTCCTGCAGGGAGCTCTGTGCCAAAGCAGGGAAATTCCCAGAACTCAGGGATTTCAAACCAGAAGGCAAACACAGAGAATTCCTGCAAAGCCTCACGGGGCACTTCCCTTTGTGCCACCTTAAGGACCAGGCTCCAGAACAAGATGGAAAGGGATCATAAGAGTTCATGGGTGCAGTGCAATGAAACTGCTCAGAGCTGGAGGGCCTGAGCAATGCACTTCTGTTCTGTGCAAACTCCACAGATCTCTGATCCATGAAGAGAAGGAGAAGGGGGAGCTGGGGGAAGCAATTGTGCTGCCTCTGGCTTCCTCCCCCTGTGGCTGCTCAGCAGCAGCCAGAAGACAACAATGCAGCTCCAAATTCTGTTCCCTCCTGCCTGGATTTGCATGAGGAAATTTGGATGCTTAGGAGGGAACAGGCTGTGACTTTTCTGCCAGAAGTTTGAACCATTTCAGGAAATCTGCACAGTAGCCATCAGCCAGCCACTGCATCTGTCAATGCACTGGCAAAAACATGCACAAACTTAGACACCCTTCATAAAATCCATGTGATTAGCAGTGTTTATCCACAAAAGAGCAAATGTTCTGCAGGAAAATGTCCCAGAAGAAGCAACTTTCCAACTCTGAATTTCAAAAGATGTAGAACATAGAGAGAAAACAATACCAACTACTTGAGACAACTCATGAGTGGGCAAAATCTGCTGCCTCAACCCCAGCAATGCTGAGCTGCTTTAAATCCCAGTTTGTCCTGCTTCCCATTGATCTGACAGCAAGGGAGCCAAGGAGAAGATCCAGGGCATATTTAGGTGATCAGAACCAACAGGGCTCCCTGGTACACGTTCACCCACAGGATAAGAGAGCTCCAACAGCTCTCACAGACTGGAAGTTCCCAAATCCTTATTTCAGCTCCCAGTGACCTGCAGTGAAATTCCACAACTTCCAAGAGCACAAGGAACAAGTTGTCACACACTACAGCGTATTCCAGAAATTTCCACTCCATTTCAAGCCCCATCTTTTCCTTAAAACCAGAGATTTCCAAGAACTTGGGACCAACAAGGCAATACATTCATTTGTGCTTTTCCAGATGTTATTTTTTCCATATCTGGATATGTTGGTCATGTCACAGTTATTTTATCCACTGACAGAGCTGGTCTGTGCTGTGCAAGTGCAAAATGCTAATGAACACATAAATAAAATAAAAATGGGTTCAAACCTGGATCTCATTACCCAAAGTCAGGGGAAAGGTCTTCTCATCAAATATTTATCACTGTTCAGGCCACCTCTGAATCTTTTGCAGCTGCTCAGCCTTTCCCAATTTTTGTGAAAACAAGGCCAGATTGTGGAGATTTCCCAGTTGCTACTGAATGTCCAATTTTATTTTCTATATTTGTGGATCTTTCACAAAATCGTTTAGGTTGGAGAAGACCTCTGAGAGCATCGAGTCCAACCTCTGACCTTACAGGTCAAGCAAAATTCTTCTTTGTGATGCACATTTCCTACCAAAAAATTAAAATACTGGAGTTCCCTATCTCCAAAGAAGTTACATCATGATAATCCACAAAAACAGGGATTAAATTTTCTCTTATTTCCTCACAGTTCAAGCACAGCACTTCAAGTAGAAAAAAACACATCGGCAGAAGACATTTGGATATTTTGTTATAAGGGATAATAAACAAGGAAATAAGAGAAAGGAGAAGATTCTTGTTTACCTGGGTCTTGGCACTCTTCTGCCTTCTCCCAAAAATGCAGGACAGGTCCTGTTCAGTGCGGGATGAGAGATCCTTACCTGGAAGGGGTAAAGAGAGGGAAAAACCCCAAAACCTTCACATCTGAGGATGCATTTTGGTAAGAGTGTGACCCACAGACAGAGAGAAATTCCTCTTGGAGATAAACAAAAATCAGGAAGTCCAGGTCGGATGGGGCTTAGAGTAACCTGGGATAGTGGAAGGTGTCCCTGCCGTGGCAGGCGGTTGGAATTAGATGAACTGTAAGGTCTCTTCAATCCCAAACCATGCTGTGGTTCTATGCTGAGGCCACTAAATGAAGGTACACAAGAGGAAATGTGTGTGCATTGGGATCTTTGGATTCTCACAAGGATTCCCCATTTCTGACAGAATTAGGGAGTTAAGCTACTCCACACAATGAAAAAAAATCCATTTTTACTCAGTGGGGACTTTTCTCTGATTTCTGATGTTGCTCTTGAAAAGCAAAACCTCCACCTCTGCCACACACTGGGTTAGTCCAACTCAAAACCATTTAAAGGTGAAGCAAAGATTTCCAGGAGGGCCATTATTGCCATCTGATTGTTGTGTGGTGAGCCAGATATCAGACATGAGCAAGGAGAGGGAAGCAGAGAGTGTGATGTAATATTCAGAGATACAGCCAAAAGTTTAGCCAATTCCACAGTGCAGGAGTTGCTGAGTTGTCCACTGCCTCTGTCAGAAAATTGTTTTGGAAAAAGTCAGCAAAAGTTAAAGAAACAAAATTAACCCAGACAGGTCAACTTGTTAAGACTTTGCTGGGGTCTCAATCACCTGAAAATCAGTGACCTCAAATTGAATCTTGTAATGGCCAAAAAAACCCAAAACAAAACAAAAATCCCCAAATCTGACTTCTTTTTCCTGGGATCCTTAACTGTCCCTGGAGGGTAAAGAGATGCATCAGCCTAGAGCAGTAAGTGTTCCCCAGCTTCCTGTTGCCTCACTGCTTCAAAATGGCTTTGTCCAAGAAAGCTGGAAGAGACTGGGGCTGTTCTCAGCTTTCTCTTGGCCAAGACTTGGAATGTGACACCTAAAATTCTCCTGCTCCTGTTTTCAGGCTACGCTTCCTTTCCATGCCTCCCTCTGGACATATCCCCTATTTTTTCTCTAACAGAAAATCAGCTCAGCTGACAGCCCCAATCTCCTGTAGCATCACTGGGGAGCAGCTACTAGAAAAGCAGCTGAAATCAGTGTTTTAATCTGAGCTTGGGGTGTATTTCCCAGATCCAGGGGTGGCTGTTCCTCCAGCAGAGAGGCTCCAAACCAGCCCCAGGAGCGGAAGCTGCGTTTGGTGCCGTCGCTGTTCCCTTCTCCCGCTTTTGTGTGAGCTTGTCTTGTTTAGTCTGAAAGGAAGCAGGACTGGACTTCAACAACAAGGGCCACGACAACACAAGCCTTTCTCAAGTAAGTTTTCCTCTTTCCCTGAAAAAGGACAATTTCCCTGTGTCAGGCCACAGAGGGTACAAGCAAATGAAGGGCTGCCTTGTGGAAACGAGACCAAACACATCAGCGATATTGTGAATATAAAAGCTTTGAGCAGTATTTTACATGATCAAAAGACACTTCTTTTTTCCTCTATATTTAGTAAAAGGTTAAATCCAAATCAAAATAAATCCTCTTTACTCAAAAAGGCCATGGCCTCTGTACTTGCAAGCCCTGAACCAATTTAATTGCTTAATGTCATAAAGTGGCAGGCTCATGTTAACAGCTTGGACTTCAAGGTCTAATTATTTCACCAAAAAATCCCAAACCCTGATATGAAAATCTGGCCTCCATTCAGATATCAATTAGCTCTGTTTTAGCAGAGGCATTTGCTGTCAGAAAACATTACACAGAGCTTTCAGTTTAATAAATCAGCCATTAGTGGAAACTGATCCTATCCATGCCCTGAAACGGGCACACACCGTGTGAAAGGGGAACAGAGCAAAAGAGAAAGGACTGACCAACTGTCAAGGGACAGAACCTAAGCTGACTAAAATAATGTCATCACTCTAAGAAAGAAAGAAATTACTAAACTCTACAAATTCTTGACAGTTTTCTGGCTGCCCTAATTTATCCCATAAAGCACCTGGTCAATATAAGAGGGCTTTCCTCTTCCTTCATGCAGGTTTGATCTGATCCCTGATCTCATCCACATGATCTCTGAGCAGGGGTTACTGGGGATTGCAGGGGTTAGTGCCACGCAGATGCCCAAGTCACTCCCATCTCACCTTTGCCTTCTGCTCCCATCCCTGCCCACGCCCCGACCGCTAAGAATATTCGCTGCTCCTTTATTCAGTTCCTTCAACAATTCCCTAGGGAATTGTTTTATTCCCAACATCAGCAGCCTAAGGCCACCCAAAATTGCCCAAAATAAAGAGGAACAGCCCATTAGAGCTTTAAGCAAGTAGCTGCAGGGGGTGTTTTTAAACCCAGGTTTTACTTGCCAAATTTAGACTCCACAAGGCAACAGATCACCTTGAGCAGGGTTTGTTCTAATCTTGGCCAGGGCTTATGAAACAACAAAATTCCTCTTACCTTTGGCAAACTTCATATAATGGACACGTTTCTTGGAAGATTTGGATTTTTCTTCAAGGCTGAATGTCTTTTTCTGCTTTTTCACTGAGGACTCTAAAAAAAACAAACCCCAAGCAAACAGGGTCCAGTTCTGTTCGAGGCACTTAAGCACCAAATTCAAACATCAGTGTAATTAACTTTCTCAAAATCCAGTCAACAACATATCATAAAGTATTACTGAAGAAAGCACTCTAAATTTTGTCTGAAATATGTCAATGCTTGATTTTTTTTGCCCCATTCCCTTTCTTTCCCATCTCCAATCCAATGTAATTTGAAAAGGCAGATACAGGTACTCCAGGCCAAAGGCAAGTCCGTGTCTGTGGTAAGAGAATAATAATAGCGCTGTTTTTCATAGAGTATCTCCAGCACCAGAGTCTGAGAAAGATGCAAGAAATAGTAGGAAATAAAATACTGATTGAGCAGAAAGAAAAAGGGGGGAACCCCCCTCAAACAGAATTTTCATTTCTAACTCTACACAAAATACCTTTATTTGGACATAAGCTGATACATCTGTGTAAGGAAACTGAATGGTGACAAAGCTTTTCTGTCCCTAAGGCCAGCTAGAACAAATTGTCACATCCCTATTATCTCATTTTCCAGGCTTCCAGAAGAGGGACTGCATCTAAACAGTCCTCTGGGAATGGTTTCTGGGGTTGGCTCAGTCCCAGAGTCACTCAGCAGTACTCTGGGAGACTGTGAGCAGGTTAAGGCCACATGAAGTTAAAGCTCACTATTTAATAGCACAGTTCCTCTGCTGTGGCAGGTTATTTTGGGGGTACAAATGTTCTCTTTGCAGTCACAGAATCTGTTAATTTACAAAACATTGCCAGAAAGAGAGAACTAACCTGTTGTACAGTTAATTACTGCCTTACTAGTCCTGAAAAGAGGCACCACAGGAGTCTCTGCTCTGTAACTCCACAGAAGGTTACTATGGTGAGGTGTTTTTTTCCTGCCTGTGGGATGGGTAGGGAAATCACCTCATACCCCAAGGGCCAAGTTGAGTCACCTTTTTCATATGATCCCACCCTGGAAAGCTCTGCTGCCCAAGCTTTTCTGGCACTGGAATTACAGCACTTCCCTGTTTGATAGGCAGTGCCACCTGATGAAACCCTGAGCTGAAACTGAAATCCTCAGCCTGCAGTGCGAGAGCTGAGGGCCAGCAGGCTGAGATTCACTCTCTCACTCCCACACTAATGGGAAGAGAAAGGACCAGCAAATCCAGTTTTAAACAAAAAAAAAAATCCTCAATAAAAAGGATCTGTGGGGAAAGTAAGGATCACAACTAAAATATCCTGACAGACATGCAGCACTTTGAGCCTGGTTTCCAACCTCCTGGTAGCAAAAGGAGCATTACACAGCAAAAGGTTTCCACAGAGCCTTCCTCCTCCGCGTTATTCCAACAGAGAAAGGGGCAGCAGCACCGCCTCGTGCCTGCAGGGAGGAATTTCACTACAGAACGTGCTGGCACTTGCAGTGGGTAGGGAAATACATCCCCGTGTCTTCCAGGGACTGGAAAATCCTCTGACAAACTGAGCAAGCGCTGCAGGAATATTAATGTGCTGTTTAAAAAGCACATTAAAAAAGCACATTTAGCATTTAAAAAGCACATTTAGTTGGGGCAATAAAGCCACCAAAGTGGCATTTCTGCAGCAAATCTGATAAAGGTGGATGTGCCAAAGCACTGCCGGGGTGTTGTTCCCACTTTTTATCCATGGAAAGGGATAGTCACCATCACTGAGTATCCCAGCAAAAGAGCCAGGAATTATAGAATGGTTTGGGTGGGAAAAGACCATGGAGTCCCAACTCCCTTCCATTATCCCAGGTTGCCCCAAGCCCCATCCAACCTGGCCATGGACACTTCCAGGGATCCACAGCTTCTCTGGACAACCTGTGCCAGGGCCTCACCACCAGCGGATGACTTTCTTCCTAATATTTAATCTAATCTAAACCTGCCCTCACTCAGTGCTCAGCTAGGAAAAAAAAAAAAAAGGAAAAGACAGCTAAAGTTACAGACACTGAGGGTATCTGAATGTTGGCATCAACCCCCATGGGGCCCTTCCTTTCCAACCTCTAATTGCAATCCAGCTCTGGCAACTGCACCGGTTCTTTAAGAACAATGAAGTTTTTCAGCTGACTTTTAATGCAGTTTGAAACTGGAGGGTGGCCAATAATGTTACATTTGCTCCTGCAGCACAGCTGCAGGCAGAGTTTTTTCCTGGATGAGTTTTGCCAGCTTCAACAATTGCCAAAAAAACAAGTTTCAGAGCGATGCCTTTCTGTAAATCACCAAATGTGACTCTGACCTGGAATTTCCAAAGGTGCACCCAAATTTGTTCTCCGTGATTGAAACTTGTCCCACCTCCTAAAAGGACCAAAAGAACTGAGTGAAACAGGGAGAAATAAGAGTTCTCAAGGGTCACTTTGCATGAGGTGACCCGGGGAGGAGAGCAGAGCTTTGGGCCAAGCCTTGCTCCCTGAACCTGCCTCTGCTGACTCACCGTGGCCCTGGGCAAGTCATTTCGGCTCTCTGCTCATCAGTCTGCAGGTTTCCCACCAGTTACACCTCCCTGATCTTCCCAGGGCTCAAGTTGCAACTTGGGCAGGATTTAGTTCTGAAGAGAGACAGGAACTTGTGGAATTTCCCCATGAAATGATCTCCTACCTCTCCAGGAGCTGAGTGACAGCAGCGAGTCCTGGGTGGCCTCATGATTTCACAAGGACAGCTTGCATAACAAGTTAAAAAAGGTGTTTTGAGGCATCAGGCTCAAAAATTTGATCCTAGCACTCCAGGATTAGAAAACTTCCTTGCTAAGTGATTTTCCTCCTCTTCTTTCTGCATTTTCTCTCCTAGAAAAACTTCAGTGCTCAAAGGTCAAGAATGAGTGAAGAGTTGCTAAATTCACTAATCTGGCAATTCTGCCCCAGCAGCACAAGGACAGGCTGTGTCCAAACAGGAGCCCTTGGTTTAACAACACTCCAGAGAGGTGTTCAGATACAAAACCAGAGTTTAAACTACATTTAACTAAAGGAGAAATGATAAATCACTTCATAAACCAATTCTTTCTCTAAGCTCACACCACAACTTCCTAACTTCATTTTCACAAAGCAAGGTCAGTTTGTAAGAAGCTTTTCAAAAATAGAAGACTTCAAAAATAGCCCTTTTGGGAAAGCTTCCCCACTTGTGTGCTCAACACCAGGGCTACAAAAATCACTTTATGCCACACTCAAAGCAGAGATGTAGAACTCTGAGGCAAAAGCTACAGAGCAGCTCTCCAAGGACAGGAAAAGGAGGTATTTAAGAAGCCACTGGAGCATGGAAGCCAAGTGTGACAGTTCATCAGCAAAAGGAAGGCAAAGCATTGCAGTGCTGAGTGATTATTGTGAGCCTTCAGACAGATTTTGGGTGCTTTATAAAGAAAGAAATGTTCCTCTAGGTACAACCCAGGGAAAGTGTCCCAGATATTGTGATCCTGGATGAAATAAACATTTCATCAGGTTAAACATTTTATGTTTTCTTTCCACAAGAAAAAGCCTTTCTTTGAGTGCTGAGAGCGAAACTGATCCACTAATCCATGCTCATGGATGGCAAGACATCCTTTGGCTCCCAGTGATTTTGGGGAAGGAGGTCTCAACCCTATCCAAAATATTATTTGCATCACAAACTGGGCCTCAGGAACTTTTTCAAGACACAGAATGGAAACTCTGCTGAGCTTCCAGCATCTGATTGAGCCAAGCATGAACCTACCTGTTTCACCCTGTCCATGGCAGTTATTCAGCTCAGCCAGAAGCTGGTTGAAGTCATCCTGATGAGCAATCCAGTTGTCCTGTAAATATCACCCACATGAATACAAGGCAGAAGTCTTCAGAACTAACACAAAGCAGATATTAAGTTTTACAAAACAGATACTAAGACTCTTAGAAGTAAATGAATTGGATCTATCCAATCCTTGTCCGTGGGAGGGACCCCGGGAAGCTCCAGAGGTGGTAACACCAACCACAGCTCCTACAGCCATCCCAAACTGAAATTAAATTAAAAGGGCTGTCTTGGAAATCCTAAACAATCCTGTTTGGTACACGCTACAACCAGCTGTGACTACAGTTTTCACTAATATTCCACTCAAATAATTGTGCTTCTGCTGAAATGGGATCCATTCCCTGCCCTGGGTCTAGTGCTCACCTCATGATTGATGGTAGCTCCTAATCCCAGCACGTCGTTTTTCACCTTAACCCTGATGTGTTCTGGATTTCCTTGCTCCTGAGCCCCGAGACCCTAAGGAGGATTTGAGGGTAAAAATGTAAGGATTTCACAACAGCAATTAGAGCTTTTGGACTGTGAGACAGTTCACAAGGAAATACAGCAAGAAATCACAACTTCCTGTTTGTTTACCTGCTTGTAGCTGAATTCATTCACAGGCATTACCACACAGCACACAAAGTTTTTTAAATTCGCTACTTAAGCCTCCAGCAAAGCATTATAAACACTAAAATAGCAACAACATTAAGTAGTTGGGTGATTAATCAGGAAGCCACCTGACATTCCAAAGCAAGCCCAAATTGTTTACAGTTTTCAAACAAGACTCTACATAAGAAGAAGGTGCCTCACCCCACAGATGTCTCTGTCACTGGGAAGGGTAATGGGAATGAGGCAGATCCACATGGAACACACAATCCAAACCAAATTTATACGGAAGGAGAGCAGGGAGGGGCAGGGGAGAAGCAGACTGGAGCCAGCAGGACATTCACAACTCCTTCCACCTCATAACTGGATGAAAATATTGGAGCAAACAACTTTGGGGTTGTATAATATGAAGCAATATCCAGGTTCAGGGTTATCATTCTCAACTGTATGGTCAAGGCTAAAAAATTAAAAGGCAAAGCTTTGGGTTTAAAACTTTGTTCCTGGTATTTAGCTGCTTTTTGCCTCATCTGTCACAGATCATCAGCCAAATGTGTTACAATTAATAAACATTTATATGGTGCTGCAGTGGAGAGAAGCCCTGCAGACACAGCCTGAAATATGGAATATTTGAAGGGATGAGGCCTATTTGGAAAAGGCTGTTGCTGTTACAAGCAAAGAGTTTATTTGGTCAATGGGGTGGAAAATTTGCCTTGAAACTTCTGACCAAAAAGTGTGGAAGCAAGCAGGACACTTGGCCACACATCCTTCCCTGACCCAATTCCAGTACAACCATTCACAGGACTGGTGTTAAGCAGCCTAATTTCACTGCCCAGATGGGCTTTTGCCCCTTAATTTGATCAAGGGAAAGTTCCATTTGTCCAAGTTTGTAACAAAATGGAGACATAAATCCTTCTTGTACAACTGTTGGCAAGAAGATCCGGTATCTCGAATGGGAAACGTTGTGAGACAACTGAGGCAACGGTTTAAATCCAAAATTAAGGTTTAAGGCATTTACAGAATTGAGAATGATCCTAATTTTATGCCTTTTAAGGAAAGTCTGGAAGAGGAAATCTAGAAGAATAATTAAAAGTAGTGGGGTTTTTTGTGGGGATTCTTGTCACTAAACACCCTGATGTGCAGCCTTTGCTGAGGCACCTCTGTGCAAATAAACCTGCAGTTTGCAGGTGTCTGTGCTGACCTGGAGGTTTTTATTAGTGCCAGAAATCAGTTCCCTCACCCACAGGTCCTGGCTGGAGCTGGGAAGGGACACAGCTCACAGCATTTTGGGGATTCAATGAACAGATCAGGAAAAAAATCTTAAAGCCAGGTGCAAGACTGAAGCAGGTCCTGGAGTTGCTTTAAAGAGTATCAAAAGCAAGAAGAGAACTAAGGGTTTAAAGGCAGCTTAAAACCTTTAACCTGATTAAATGTTCCAGCTCCTGCTCTCACGTGGGAATTTAGATTGTCAAAGAATGGAGAGAAACTGGAAAGCAGCAGAGGCACAAACAAGACTTTGTAACAAAGTGTAGAAATCTATCACTGCTCAAATTCCCTGTGCACTTAAGAGAATAAATCAAGACTGACCCCTGGCAGTTTTAGACCCTTCAGCTACACAGTTCTCCTTTAGATCCTACCTTTCCTTTGGACCAGCCCATCTTTTCCAGCATCTTCTGGCCAAATTTGGAGTCATCGTTGCTCCAAGCGCTGTTCCGTGGATCCACGGACCACTTCTGCTTTCTCCGGGCTGCAGCAGGAAGGGAAAATTCAAACAGGCTCTACTGGCATTCCCAGAGAGTTTTTGGTATTGAATCACTTCATCAAACCTCTTCATTGCAAAAAAAAAACCAAAAAACCCCAGAACTTATGCCAGACTCAATATATTTTGGGGATTAATTTTAATAAATGAAAAAACACAACAACAACAATAAAAGCCCGGTGAAAATATTAATTATTAATGGGAAGATGCCAAAGTAGGATTGCTACGGAAGTTGCTGTCCCTTAGGATGGGCTGCAGTTCAGGGAAGGCTTTGAGGATTACAATTTAGGTGTGATTTCCGTATTTATTCCAATTTTGTTTTACATCTGGCTTCAACACGGACTCTACGGAGGAGGAGATTAGGATGCTGCTTTCCCAGCTCTGGACAAAATCAATTCTCCAGGCTTCCCTTTAACCAGAACCCAGATTTTGATATCTGGCTTCCTAACAAAAGCCAAATGAAAAATCCAATGTAAGTGATCAGAGAAAGGGAATGACAGAATAGAAAACTGTGGGATTTCAGCTTTTGGATTTCTCAAAAATGGTTTATGGGGGAAATGAAAAGCTGCCAGAAATTATTGCAGGAGTTAAGAGATCCAAAGAAGAATCAAGGCTCCCTTGTCCTATGTGGATTCCTAAAGAAATTACAGATTCCCAGACCCACATGTTCCCTTTCCCACCAGGAACAGCTTCCTTGAAATCAAGGAAGAGCAGCCAGCCCGGTTAACCAGTCACTTGAAGTGTGCACCTAAGCCCAGGCAGGAAGAGAACCTAAATAAACAAGACAAACAAAGAATGGGAGACAGGAAGATCACAAACTTCATTAAACACCATGGGAAATGCTGGATCAAAAATGACCGGTTAACCCAAGGCCACACAAGGCAGGGAGAAGCCAAATCCAATGAGGTGTTTTCAATGTAATCAGGAAGTCATCATTCCCTAAAAGACAAGATTTGGGATGTGGGCCAGAGGGACTGAATATTACAGGGATGTTTGACTCATTTTTTGCCCAGTTTTGTTTCATTTTTAAGGAACTAAGACTGTCAGAATTCAAGGTGGGAGTTTTTTTTAACACACTTCCGAAACTTTGAAGCTCCAAACAGTCCCTAAACAGTTTTTACAGTGGGTTGAAGGCCCGAGGGCTGTGAGGGGAATCCAACCTTTGCCTGGTTCACTTCTCTACAGGAAACAACTGATTAACCTCAGAGGCTGTGGCTGCCCCTGGATCCCTGCAAGTGTCCAAGTCCAGGCTGGATGGGACTTGGAGCCACCTGGGATTGTGGAAGGTGTCCCTGCCCATAGCAGGGGGTGGAATGGGATGAACTTTAAAGTCCCTTCCACCCCAAACCACCCTGAGATTCTGTGATTATTCCCACCAGGAAACTGAGAGCAGCAACTCCTCCAAGCCCTGCCTGTGGTGCCAAGAAAAGATGGAGAACCAGCACTGCGGTCTGTGATTTTAAACTTCCAAATAACCTGGGATTCCCTGCTGCCCCATGGAGAACCACAGGGCTCAGCCTGGAGAAAAGGAGGCTCAGGAGGGACCTTCTGGCTCTGCACAACTCCCTGACAGGAGGGGAAAGCCAGGGGGGTCAGGATCTTTTCCAAGGGAAAAGGGACAGGCGGAGAGGAAATGGCCTCAAGTTGTGCCAGGGGATGTTTAGATTCAACATCAGGGAAAAAATTTTTCATGAAAAAGGTGACAGACACTGGAAGAGCCTGCCCAGGGCAGTGGTGGAGTCCCCATCCCTGAAAGGACTTCAAAGCCCTGTGGATGTGGCACTTGGGGACATGGCTCAGTGGTGGCCTTGGCAATGCTGGGGGATCCTTGGACTTGGTGGTCTTGGAGATCTTTTCCAACCTCTGTGATTCTGGTTCAAGGACTCCAGCAGATCTTATGTTCCCCAGCTGAGCAGCTGCCCTTTTTTTCTATCACAGCTTCAAAAGTGAATTTCTATGGTTTTTCCTGAATATCTCTCCCTGTGGAGAAGCCCCTGAGATGTTTTGTTCCCAGGAAGCTGTTGGTAACAAAGCACAAGGGCATCAAACATAATTATTTCTTGAAATTAAGAGATATTCCCTTTCACAGCACTTTCAATCTAAGTATTGCAACCTCCTTAGCTACACTGTGGGATTAATCTTCATGTTTCTGCCAGGTTAACATACTCTGATTTTTAAACAGGGTGAGTTAGATGCAGGAAAAAAACCCAAACAAACTTGCTTTCATCTTTACAGAAGTATTTAAGAAAGACGGGAACAGTTCCATGCCATTTACAGAAAACATAAAATCATCCTCCCTTTCCAAACAAACAACAAAATCCACTAATTAGCTAATAATTTACCAGAAATGTAAATTTGTTTACTGATGTCTTTAGAGTGGGAGAGGAAACCAGGTACAAGATTCAGTTCCTAATTTAACACCAATTTTCTGGGCTTCTTCAAAAATGATGCCACAGACAGCGATGGAACTCTGGGAGAGCAGCACCATCCAGTGGAGAAAATCCTCATTTCTTTCGGGAATCACGGAATCACCAAGGTTGGAAAATACCTCCAAGATCACCGGGTCCATCCATACCCCAGCACTGCCAAGGCCACCACTGAACCCACGTCCCCAAGTGTCACATCCACATGGATTTTAAATCCCTCCAGAGACAGGGACTCCTCCACTGCCCTGGGCAGCTTTTCCAGGGCTGGACAACTCAACTCCTTCACTCAGATATTCTATGATCTGGAAAAGATCCATTACTAATCCCTTTTCCAAGATGAATTCTATGCCTGGAGCATGTTTTTAATTATAATTTCTGAAATTTCCCATCCAAACCCCTCCTGTGGGCCCAGAGATGATCTGGGGGGCACAGGAAGGACAAAGCTCTGGAGCCAGCCTGGGAGAGCTGGGGGTGTTCTCCTGGAAAAGAGAAGGATCCAGGGAGACCTCAGAGCCCCTTCCAGTGCCTAAAGGGGCTCCAGGAGAGCTGGAGAGAGACTTGGGACAGGGGATGGAGGGACAGGACACAGGGAATGGCTGCCCACTGCCAGAGGGCAGGGATAGATGGGATATTGGGAAGGAGTTCCTGGAGTTCCTCCTGAGGGTGGGGAGGCCCTGGCACAGGGTGCACAGAGAAGCTGTGGCTGCCCGTGGATCCCTGGGAGGGCCCAAGGCCAGGCTGAAAAGGGCTTGGAGCAGCCTGGGGTAGTGGAAGTTGTCCCTGCCCCTGGCAGGGGGTGGAACTGGATGAGCTTTAAGGTGCCTTCCACTCCAAATGAGTCCATTATTGACATGTCAAATTAAAATAATTAATAAATTCTGGGAAAAAAAAAATGAAACCAAAGTTTACACCGAAAATACCTAAAAATTTCCATTTGCAAATGCAGATTTGTTTCCCTAAAATCAGATCTTTATTTCCTACTGTACACCATATTTGTTATTTGTATTGTCCATATTTCCTGCAGCCCAGCAAAGAAATTCACCAGACCCTGGACTCTTGGTCAAGGGTGTGCTGTCAGAAATGAGAAGCCCAACTTCTCAATCCCCTCAGAGGCAAAACTGAAGCTCTTTGTTTCCAATATCAGGGAAGCTTAAACAAAATTCACAGAATTATGGAATATCCTGAGCTGGAAGGGACCCACCAGGATCACTCAGTCCAACCCCTGGCCCTGCACAGACACCCCAAAAATCCCACCCTGTGCATCCCTGAGAGCGTTGTCCAAACATTCCTGAAGCTTTGGCAGCTTTGGGAATGTCACCATTCCCTGGGGAGCTGTTCCAGTGCCCGACACTTTCTGGGGAAGAACCTTTCCCTGATCTCCAACCCAAACCTGGCACAGCCCCAGCTGTTCCCTGGCTCCTGTCACTGGGAGCAGAGATTGGAGCTGTCCCTCAGGAGAAGCAGCCCCAGTGAGCTCTGACTGTGGGAAATGCAGAGATAGAGATGGATACAGAGTTTGATTTAAGGCCCTGGAGAAGCCTTGAAGCTTTAGAATAGAGTGGTGAAACAGACACGAAATAAGAATAAGGGTTTGTAGTTTAAGCAGAAATATGTTTTAAGCAAGTAGACATAGGCCTCATATAAGTGAACAAATATACTGAGCAAGAAAACAACTCAAGTTTAACGATAGAACTCGTTATAGAGTTGATAAGAAGTAGATCAGCAGTAACTCATGTAGAGTTACATGACTGGATAGAAAAAGATAAATTGGGGTACATCAAGTAAAATGTAGCAATTAGCGACTGAGTATGAAGATGCCAGCGAACTTCGTGGAAGCAGCTGACTGAGTAAGAAATCCGAAATCTGGACAATAAATGCCTTAGAAAAGGCATTGCAACTAGAATTGTAACAGCTTCTGATGTGATGGGTGTGAATGTCACAACCTCACAGCCTCACCCTTCCATGACTGATTTTGCAATAAACCATCTTTTAAACTCTTCACTCGGCCCCGTCTTTCTGCAGCCCCAACACGTGACCCCAGCCCCCTCCTGAACACAGCCAGTGCCCTCGGTCACTGCTCATTCAGTCCCTCCAGAGCCTTCCCCACCTCCAAATCCTCCTCTGGAGAGTCCCTAAAAGCGGGAGATTGGCACAGGCTGAGCTCAGCTCCAGCACTGCCCCAGAAATGACCCAAGCACCGAACCCAGCACCCACACCCGGCCCTGCCACGTCCCCACAGCATCCCCAGCACCCAAAACACAGCTCTGCCACGTCCCCTCAGGGTCCCCAACACCAAAACCCGGCCCTGCCCCGTCCCCTCAGTGTCCCAAACACCCACACCCAGCCCTGCCCCGTCCCCTCAGTGTCCCCAGCACTCAACACCCTCTGCCACATCCCCTCAGTGTCCCCAGCACCCACACCCAGCCCTGCCACGTCCCCTCAGCATCCCCAGCACCCAAAACACAGCTCTGCCACGTCCCCTCAGTGTCCCCAGTACCCACACCTGGCTCTGCCACGTCCCCTCAGTGTCCCCAGCACCCACACCCTGGGTGTCCCCAGCACCCACACCCCCGAGCTGGAGGTGTCTCCCCTCAAACACACGGCCAGAGATGGCCCCGAGCCACTGACAGGACCGGCTGTCCCTAAAGGTGTCCAAGGGACGTTCCCAGCGCTCCTGCCGTGCCTGGGACACGACAGACCCCACCAAGAGGCCCCCTGCACCAGTGTCCCCCCGGAACCCCTTCCTGGCCCTCCCAGCCTCCAGGCCCCACCTTTTCCTTAACCCTGGGACCCCCCGATGCCCCCTCCTGCCTTTGCCAGGCCCCAGATCCTCCGGTTTTCACCCCCCGGGACCCCTGAAGCGCCTCCTCTGCCTCAGCCCAGGTCTCCCAGCCCCCCTTTTCCTTGGCCCTAGGAACCCCCACATTCCCATTCCGGCCTTTCTCGGACCCGAATCCCCTCATTCTTCAACACCGGGGACCTCCTGAGCCCCTTCTGTCGCCCCGGCCTGGGTTTCCAGCTCTCAGACCTCCCATTTTCCCAGACACTGGGCCCCTCCGGACCCTCATTCCTGCCCTTCCCAGCTCCCCAGCTCACCGGGAGCCCCTGAACCCTTTTCCCGGCCCATGACCCCCTTCCCCTGACTCAGAGAACCCAATTTCCTGGACAGAGGGGCCCCTCATCCCACCTCTCCCAGTCCCTGCACTCCCCTTTCCTTAACTCTGGAACCCCCCGAACTCCTTTATCCGGCCCTGGGACCCCTCCGCACCCATCGGGAGGGGCAGCGCGGCCCGGACCCCTCAGGCAGGGCTGTGGGGAGGGTCTGAGGCAGCTCCCGGGGCACCGGCTCGTCCCCATTCCCGCGGCATTCCCGCCGGGATCGGCACTCACGCTCCGCCAGCATCGCCATCTTGGGGGCCTCCCTCCCTGCTAGGGGACTTTCATGACCTCCGGCTCATAAAAAGGGCGGCGAGAATAGCGCCTGATTAAAAAAAGTTTTAAAACAGGCGAGCGCGGCGGCCACCAAAGGGAAACTAAAGAAATGAAAAGAAAGTTTGCAAATTTGCTAAAATTCTAATAAATGTCTCAAAACGCGTCTCGGTTGTGTGCCAGCTGTTTCCGAGCAGGGGGAAGGGGATGAGCAGTGCTCGCTGTGTGTGGTTGGAAATAAGGGGCACGAGCAGGGTGAATATTCCAGGGAATTTTGGGTGTGGATGTCTCTCGATTTCCCCAAATCTCGCTGTCGTGAGAGGGAACTGGGGGCAGATACACAGAGGCATCTTGAGAAACATCCCCTTCCTGCCTTTCTGTGAAATGGGGGTGGGGGGGGGGACACAAAATAGTTTTTCCTTTTTGCCACAAATTGTATTTGAGGAGTGAAGTGAGGAGTGAAGCAACCCCTCCGATGAGTTGCTGAATCAAAGCACTTCTATATCGGAAGCTTTTTTTTTTTTTTTTTTTTTGTAGTTACGTTTTGAGCCCTTGATCTTTTATATTTTCTGTGATTTTTAGCACCTCTTCAGTTGTTTTATTTGAAGATCAGCACCCAAAATATGACTGAGTTCTTCAGGCAGCTTCCTCTGGCTCCCCTCTTGCCTGCATTTTGCATCTAAGTGCAATATTTTGTTCTGTAATATCCTTTTTATAGAGGGATAGAGGTTTTATATTCTGTGTTCGTGACAATTCTGTCTTTTACCCTTTACTGTGTCAGTATTTGTGTCTTTCCATGTTGTTGTGCTCTTCTGAATTGTGGATATTTGGTGTTTCTCCTTCTCCTTCCCAGCTGGAGCCACCTGGAAGTGCCCCAGGTGTCCTCAATACCTTGAGTGAGGTTGATAATGGGAGGATTGAGCCCAGAATCACAGGATGGGTCAGGATGGAAGGGACCAGGGTCAAGTTGGAATAGTTCCTCTGGTGCCACCTCCCTGCTCCAGCAGGGCACAGGGTTGTGTCCAGACAGTTCTGGAATATCCCCAGTGACTCCACAGCCTCTCTGGACAATCTGTTCAGTGCTCGGTCACTGCACAGGAAATTTCTTCCTCATGTCCAGGTGGAACTCACTGGGATCAGTTCCTGCCCGTTCCTCTGGTGCCATTGCTGGGTCCCTGGAGCAGAGCCTGGGCCCTGCTCTGACCTCCCTGCACACAGGGACACCCAGGGCTGAGGGCCCCTCTCAGCTCTGTCTCCTCTGGAGGCTGAACAGCCCCAGCTCCCTCAGCCTTTCCTTGTCAGGGAGGTGCTCCAGGCCCTCCATCATCCTTGTTGCTGGGCCTGCTCCAGGGGCTCCGTGTCCCTCCTGTCCTGAGGAGCCCAGAGCTGGACACAGCACCCCAGATGTGCCTCACAGGGCTGAGCAGAGGGACAGGATCGCTCCCTGACCTGCTGGAAATGCTCTCCTTGTGAACTCCTGGATCCCTTTGGCCTTCTTTGCCCTCTGGGCACTGCTGGTCAAGGACACCTTCCACTATCCCAGGCTGCTCCAAGCCTTGTCCAAACTGGTCTTGGACACTGCCAGGGATCCAGGGCCAGCCACAGCTTCTCTGGGCACCCTGTGCCAGGGCCTCCCTACCCTCAGAGCCAGGAATTCCCTCCCAATATCCCATCTATCCCTGCCCTCTGGCAGTGGGAAGCCATTCCCTGTGTCCTGTCCCTCCATCCCTTGTCCCAAGCCCCTCTCCAGCTCTCCTGGGGACTCCCTTCAGGTACTGGGAGCCCACAATTAGGTCACCCCAAAGCTTCTCTTCTCCAGGCAGGGCAAGCCAAATTCCCTCAGCCTTTCCTCACAGAGAGGATCAGGACAGATTTCCCACTGCTCTTTCTCCATCCACTCTCCCGTCTGGATGGCAGCTGGGTTACAGCTCCCCAGCTCAGCTTTTCCCACTGCTTTGCCTCTGTGCCTTTGGATTGATGTTACAGTTCCCTGTTTGCTTTGGGAACACAGTGCAAGACAGTTTTTAAAATATTTTTTTGGTCTTTTGTTCATAGACAAAGCAAACAAACATTTTATCTGTGTCTGTTCCTCTCTAAGACCCCTTCTGTCTGTCAGCAAAGTTACATTGGTACGGTGGAGCTTTATCCTGGCAAATCTCTAAATTTATAATTAGCTTGGTGGTTTATTTTTAATAGTTCATAATCAGGTCCTATTAAACTGGCTGCTCTGGATGCCCAACTTCCTCCTTTAAACAAGGGTATTGAACTGGTCCTTTTATACATTTCTGAGGCCATATCCCACTGCCAGGAATCCTCACAGTGTTTGTTCTCCCCAGACTTTATTGCCAGTTCTCTGCACTTTCAGGTCACATTCATCAGGCTCGACTGATGTGAAAACAAATAAATACTGCCCAGACCTTCACCTTGTGGCAGAGAGATATTTTCCTGTTCAAAAGTTTCACTTAACACTTTTCTCCAGGAGGAAATCCTTGGAGATCAACCATAAGGAGCCCTCTTTCTGTGATCATAGAGTCACACAGGATCAGAAAATCATGGAATTACTAAGGTTGGAAAAGGCCTCCAAGATCACTGAGACCAACCTGTGACCAATCCCCACCTTGTCACCCAGACCAGAGCACTGAGTACCATGTCCAGACGTTCCTTGGACACCTCCAGGGATGGGGACTCCAAACCTCCCTGGGCAGCCCCTCCAATGCCTGACCACCCTTGCAGGGAAGAAATTCTTCCTGATGTCCAACCTGACCCTCCCCTGGCACAGCTTGAGGCCGTTCCCTCTCCTGTCCCTGTTCCCTGGGAGCAGAGCCTGACCCTCCTGGCTGTCGCCTCCTGTCAGGAGTTGTGCAGAGCCAGAAGGTCCCCCCTGAGCCTCCTTTTCTCCAGGCTGAGCCCCTTTCCCAGCTCCCTCAGCCCCTCCTGGTGCTCCAGCCCCTTCCCCAGCTCTGTGTCACCTCATCTGCTTTCCAGTGGTCACAGGTCACTCACCAGCGTCCTCAAAGAATCACTCAGATTGGAAAAAACTTCCAAATCCAACCATTCCCTCAGCACTGCCAAGGCCACCACTGCCCTATGTCCCCAAGTGCCACATCCACATAGCTTTTAAATCTCTCCAGGGATGGAGGCTCCAGCAGTGCCCTGGGCAGCCTGTTCCAATATTTGATCACCCTTTCAATGAAGAAATTTTCCCTCATTTCCAATATAAACCTCCTCTGTACAACTTGAGGCCATTTCTTCTTCCTTTGAGGGAGTTGTAGGAAGTCTCCTCCTCCCCTGCCACCACCACCCAGGCATTCTCTGTAATGGCCACTCTTTGCTGTCATCTGGACCTGAAATGAAAGAATTTATCCCTCCCTTATCCTTCTACCTGTATTCCCTGATCCAAGTGCCCTTCCTGGCAGTAGCAGCCATTGCCATGAATTGTACCTCTAAGATCTCTTTTACATCAATGAAATTGTGCTGTCACCCATGTGTCAAGGGTTTGGATGATCACTTGTGTGACCCATTTCACACCAGCTGAATTCTGCTGTGGTTTTCATTTTGGAGAGGTTTAAGTCTCCTGGCTGAGAGCTGAGTGTTGTATTTGATCGCTCCAATAGGGAGCAGCATTCCCCACGTTTGGAGCAGCATCGCTGTGGTATAAAGACATCACTGGAGGTGGAAAATGTGAAGTAATTTCTGTTAAAGGATGCCTTGAGGTTGAGATTTTTCTCTTATTTGGTTTTGAAACTTAATATTCGGCTGCATCAGAGCACTTCTGCCTCCAGAGCTCTCACTCCCGGCCTACAAAGAATCTCAACTGAAAACACAAAGGAGGTCATACTTGATTTAATTATTATTTAATATTTGCTTAACGGGAAGCTTGAGGTCAAGGTTCAAATTATACGACACAGTTCTTGCAAATTAGGAGTTTATAAAGCAATTAAGTCCACGAATATGCATAGGGGCAGTGAAATTAGGCAGAGAAAAGGTTCCATCTGGGGGCAATGTGTGTTTCCCCAGTTACATTCCTGACCAAAAGCTGGTGTCACAGGAAAGAAAAAAAAATATATGATTGTTCGAATATATATTTTCTGCTATGGGTGATTCCAGCCCTCTAAGAAAATAGCCTAAAATCCTGTTTCCAGTGTGCCTGGGGAGGTTGAGATGTAGCTCTGCTCTGGAAAATAAAGGGATAAAGATGCCTGGTGGGCATTCCATTCGGAGTTCTTCCTTGGAAAGAGCTGTTTCCCAAGAGCCAGCCCCACAAGGATCACCCAGGGCTCGGAGTCTGAGCAGGGAATTTTCCTCCCAACACATCCTGACTGATTGCTGTCAGCTCCAGGGTCCCTTCAGGCTTTGGGGAATTCCTCTGGTGCCGCTCCCAGGCTGAGCTGGGGTCATAGGGAAAGATCCAGCCGGGATGAACAGAGTCAGCAACACGGGAATTGAAACAGCAGGAAAGTGGAGGGGGATTGGAACCACATCTGAGCCTGAAACTCACCTTGCCCACCCCTTTTCACCTGGAGGAGACCCTTGGAAGGAGAGAATTACATCTCCCAGCTAAGGAGCAGCTCTGTGCCCTGCAGAAGGGCCCCATTCCAATGCCCCATGAACCAGGGAGATGTGAGGAGGGAGAGGTGGTCAGGAAAAGAAAAGTGGGGGGGAAAAGGAGGAGGAAAGCGAGGAAAGAAATAGGATGCGAGTCCCGTCTGTGCAACAAGTCCCCTGTGAGGCAAATCAGCCTCTGTTCTGCGATAAATGGCCTGAGGCCAGGCTGGAAATGCTTATTGAGGGAGTCCTGGGAGAGGTGTGATGGAAGCACTAGGGACAAGGACTGCCTGGAGACCTTAAAACGACAAGACAGCTTTGATTTCGAACACTGATTCGAGGGAGCACACGGATTAGAGGTGAGCTCTGGTGGGAGAAGCCGCCCATCAAGCGCCAGTCAGGGCGCAAGAGATTAACAACGTGTGACCCATGGAGCAAAGGATGTCACAACGAGTGCCTGCAGCCAGGAGACGAGGGGTTCAAAGAACAGCCACTGGGGCACTGAAGAGCACGAACAGGCTCAGGGAGAGAGGGTGCTGTTCCTGGAAGTGCTGCCAGCACAGAGCTCGGCAGTGCTGGGCAGTGGCTGGCTGGGAACGCTGGAGGGAGCGTGGCGAAAGAGGCAGCAGAGAGAAATTCTGATTATTTTCCTTCTATTCCATGAGTGCAGTGTGTTTATAGTCTTATTGATGCTCTTGTTAGTTCATCAGCATGGGCTTTATGGGATCATGGAAACATGGGATGGTTTGGATTGGAAGGGATTTTGAAGCTCATCCCATTCCACCCCAGCCATGGTCAGGGACACTTTCCACTATCCCAGATTTCTCCAGGTTCTGTCCAACCTGGCCTTGGTCTCACCTTGATGTAGGTGAGGAGGTGAGAAGCCTGTAAGAAGCATTGACAGGAGACTGAAGGCTTTGCAGGTTTCTTGTTTTCAGATTTTCCTGAAATCTGGAGAAAATTTAATGGTGAGGGTTTGGGAATAGGAAGAAAATTGATGTATCCACTTGGAGGATTGTAACTCAGGGAAAGGTCAGCTTGGAAATTTTGAGAACTGTCATGTAACAGACTTTGAATCAGTAATGATCATACTGGGAGGAAGGGTGATGGAGCCCAGGGAATCATGGAGGAGCCACTTTGCCTTCAGTCCCTGGGAAAACCCTGCAGAAGTTCTTCCATAAATGGTTCAATATTTGTGCACTGGAGGACAGCAGAGTGATGAAGAAACACCTGAATAATTCACTGGGATAATCTTCCACAAACCAACCCAAATTTTGTCTCTGACCATGATGCTGGTTTTGGTGACTAAGGGTCAAAAGGAAGCAAAACTTTTCATCTGGGCACGAGCTGATTTGGGAAAGTGGGAATGACCAAGAGGCACCAACACTGGGGGGAAATAAAAAGGAGGAAGGAGTAAAGCTAGAAAATAACAAGTGAAATTAGAACCTTTAGTAAAAAACTGTTCAAAAGAACCAATTCCCTTCTGGACCCATTACCTGTGATGGAAGAGGATGATTGCTCCCAGTCTCAGAGATGAAAAAGCCCCACAGCTGTGACAAGGTGCCCATATCTGGCCACTGCACTTCAGGAAATCAGGGATAAGCCAGGTATGGAACAGAGAGGAGAGGAAGGGACACAAGCAGATGATTCAAAAAGATGGTCTGAGGAAAAGCTTGGATGAACTGAGCTTCTTTGGTCCAGAAATGAAAAGCACACAGGAGCTCCAGCAGTGCAGGCTGCTAGGGATGGATTGGTTTCCTTGTGCACTGCCACCTGGAAAAGCAGGATCCAACATAATTGAGCATGTTGGAAAACAGGCAGGGTACAGAACACCTGGAATGGCTAAAGGGTGCTGGGATTGTCTTTTTTGATGGTCACATTTGTCATGGATGGACTGTTTGACCTGACCACAGAATGGGGAAGGGAGATAGGTGGCTGCCCAAAGGCTCCTCCAGCTCCTCCAGTTCTCCAGATTTTATCACTTTATGAGTTAATTCAGGAAGCCCTCTGAGAAGGCATCTTCCCTCAGGCCTGATGCAATGGCTTAACCACAAAACCAAACCCTGTGGTAATTGCTCCTCTGTAAAGTGCAGCTCACTCTGCAAAATAAAGTGTCCCATTTAATCCCATGAAACGGTCACTTGCTTTGCTCTAACTGAGATGGGAAAGGAAGGGAAAAAATGAAGAATTTCCTGCAGATGCTCGTTCAGATTTCAAAATTATTCCCTTTCCACCACCATTGTGTTCTTTTTCTGAGAAGCAACTGGGCAGCAAATTTCATTTGCACAATACATTTGTTGCCAGGGGTTTGAGTGTTATTTAGCACACACGTTAGATCAGAAGAAAACGGCACTTTTGTAGATACAGGAATCACTCCTCTGGTCATGAAGCACAAAAAGGAATATTGAGCAGCGCAAAAGCAATGCCAATGGCTCACTTCAACAGGACCCACAAAAAATATCAGGAAGAAACTGGTAAAATTAAACAAACCATCCCTGCCCCAGATATCTTTCCTTCTTTTTTTTTTTTTTTTTTTTTTTTTTTTTTTTTTTTTAATTTGCAAATGGTTGCAAGGAAAGTTCATTGCTTTCCACAAGGAGGAGGAAATGCCAGGCCCAGCAGAGCGTGTTTGATATATTATTCATAAGGAATTATGTGCTGAAGACTTGTCAGGATCCAGCAGCAGCGAACAGAGGTCAGCACTGAAGAAAGCAAATAGACCTGCAATGGGTTTTAAACGGTTTTAATGCAGCCAATTTCCAGCCCGTTTTATTCATCAGCCCTGGTTGTTGGGATGTTCTTGTGGCAGGATGGAGGCTCCTTCTGAAGATTTCAGAACCAGCACTGCTCGCAGTCCCAGCAGGGCTCAGCTTTGTAAACACAGCAAATTAGATTTAAGGCTTTTGAACAGAAATAAAGAGGGAAACCCACAAGGACATTGCTCACTTTTCAAAGTGGAGCTGCACTTTCAAGGCTGACCCAGTACTGTCATTTTGGGGCTGTTTGAGCAACCACTGGAAAATAAAAGAGCACTAAAAATAGCCAAGATGGGCTCATTAGCTCTTTAATTACACGTTGGTTTTCTTTTCTCTCATCTACGCTTTGTCCTGTGAGCTCCCCATTGACAGTGACTGGGGAATGGGGACATCGCTGTCATTCACTGCCAGTCCATGTCCCTGTCCCTGTCCCTTTCCCACACATTGGAAGAAAAGGATTCCCTCATGAAGCCCATGGAAGCATCACAAGCATCAAGGAATGATGCTGAGAGAGTTGGAACTGTTCATAATAGGGAAGAGAAACCTTCAGAGAGACCTCAAAGCTCATTCCAGTGCCTAAAGGGACTCCAAGAAACTGGAGAGGGACTTGGGACAAAGGATGAAGGGACAGGACACAGGGAATGGTTTCCCACTGCCAGAGGGCAGGGATAGATGGGATGTTGGGAAGGAATTCTCCTCTGTAAAGCAGGAGCTGAGCTGGAGCTTTCCTTTGCTCACCCATCGTGGAGTCAGCGAGGCAGGGAATTTATTGTGGCACACTTATCCCACAGACACTTCCAAATCCACAGCTAAAGGAAGCAGCAGCACTACCAGTGCTTGTAAATACCATTGTTTGTTTAAGGTTCTTTGGAGCTCTTGGGAAAGTGCTCAGCTTGGGTAGAAAATCTCCACTTTACTGCAACACTCATGTCCTGGCTTGTTCTAGGGAGAGAGATCACAAACAGGTAAGATGCACATGCACACATGGTCAGAGGTTTTGTAAGTTGTAGGCAGAGAATTGGAAAAATCAGTTTAATCTATTGAGGGGTACCCCTGACAAACCCTGGAGCAGTGTCCCCTTTACTGGTGGCACTCAGGAAGTGGCTGCTGCCACAGGGCAGGACAGTGCCACCCACACCAGTCCTGCTGAATCATATCCAACCCCTTCTTCACCTCCACTTGGGAATGCTCAGGTCCCACCCACAGAGCCTCCCCAGTGTCTGCTTATCCTACCAGAGAAAGCTGCTCCTGCTGTCTCACCTCACATTTCTTTTCAACCCATTTCTTGCTCCTTTTCAACCCATTTCTTTGTCCTGACTCCTTTGTTTTCTAGTCCCAGCATGCAGTTTGGCTGTGGCCATGCTGACCCACTCCATGAGTTTTCCTACAGAACCAAAGACTGGAAGAGTTTCCAGGAAATTCCCACTGAAAATCTGGTCTAGGTGGAGGCAGCTGCTACCTACCTTGTGCTGTAACATGGCAGGAGATCTCTCCTCAGGCAGGTGAGGGACAGCACAAAAACCAGCCAGGTTGTGGACTGAGCTGCAGTTGTCCTCTCCAGAAGTTGTTTGTTAGCAGCAAACCAGGGAAAATTGTTAGGGAAAGTGCTGAAATGGAAGCTGGCAGATTGATGAAAGGGAACAGGGAGCCTCTTTTGTCAGAAGGTTGTCCTGGGATGGGTGTTAGCAGGAGAGAAATAATTGCTATGTGAAGTAGCTGCTTCACTTGTTTTTTCCCCGCTCAAATAGGTGAAAGATGTTTTTTTTTCCAGGATTGCTGCTTTGCTCTGGTCCTGGTGCTGGGTGAAATCCCTTGGAAATTCTTCCCTTGGCATTTCTGCTTCCCTTCCCACCCTTAAGGAGTTCCTGGCTGTTTCTGTCTTCCCTCAGGTTCCTTCTCAGCTTCTCCTGCCTCCCCAGGGCCTCTTCAGCCTCATCCCTATATCCTACTCCTCTTCTCTCCCTTTTCCTCTATGTCCCAGCCTCAAAGACCCCATTGCAAAAGCATTTGCCTGAGGTTTGTGGCCCAGAGAGTTTGTATTTTATATGGAAAGGTGCAGGAATCTCACCACTCTTGACACATCTGGGGAGTTGAGGGCATGGAGGGGTAAGAATTTTTCATCTCAGGGCTTATCCCTCAGCACACTCTGGTGCTCCAGACCCTTCCCCAGCTCCATTCCCTTCCTTGGACACGCTCCAGCCCCTCAATGTCTCTCTTGTCAGGAGGGTCCCAGAGCTGTCCCCAGCACTGGAGGTGCCCCAGCAGTGCCAGCCCAGGGGACAGCACTTCCCTGGTTCTGCTGCCACCCCAGTGCTGGGACAGCCCAGGTGCCATTGGCTTCTTGCCCACCTGGGCACACCTGGCTCATGTCAGCAGCACCCCCAGGACCTTTTCCATCTTTCCAACCACTCTGCTCCACTCTGTGTTTGCTGTGACAAATGTCTGTGATGTTGTGACATACCCAGGAGGGAAATTTGAGTCAGAATAAAGGACACCATGTGCAGTGAGTGCCCACACTGGTTTTCTTCCAGATGCCTCTCCATAAGAGGAACTCTCTCTGATGTCTCTCAGGTGTGACATTGAGGCTGCACAGCCTCCCACCCCTTTCTCCTTCCTTTCCCATTCAATATCTCCCAGACCTGCCTTCCAACCAAACTTTGAGAGTGTCCTGAAATCCAGATCCTGCCCAGAGCATCTGGGAAGCACAAAGATGCTTGATTTGAGCTCCTGTTGTGTATGAGACACCTCCTTTCCTACTCTGTATTCTTTGATATGCAATGAAATACTGGACCTTCACAGCTGTGGGGTCCTGCCTGCAGCAAACTGGGAGAGTTGTGGTACAAGAAGTTCTTTTAGGGAGTTTTTGAAGATGAAGCTGATAACTTTTGGAGAAAATCTCCAAGATTTTGGGACATCACTGTACCAGAAGTCCTCTTTCCCAATCACCTCCCAGGATCAGGTATTTTACAACGGATCTGGTACCAAACTGGCAAATTTGAGGAGAAATTTTCTTGGAGTCTGTACTGGGCATTTATTCTGCTTTCAAATAATAGGGTGGAGCAATTTCAGGTCCATATTTCCACTGCCACAAAAGCCCCTACCAGGGAGAAGAGAACAGCAGTCTCTTGAGGGGAACAGCTTTGTAATTCAGTCATGGAGAATATGATTTGCTTTTCCTGATAATACCCAAAAACTGCCAATAGAAATCGGCACCCAGTGGAGCTCTAAAATGAATGACCCCCCTTCCTTGTTTTTGTGTGCTTTGGCCCTCACTACTTGTATCTATAGCAAAAAAATAAACAAATGCTGGTTTCCAAGCACACTCCTGAGCAGTTTTGGATCAGGTCACCTGGAAATGTCCCAAATAATCCTTGGACTTGCCTCAGGAGTTAGAATAGACCATTCCCAACAGGTGGTTGGGATGTGACCCCCACCCCCTCTGGAGTTCTGGGGGCATGGACCTGGCCAGAAGTGCCTCAGATACCAGGATGAAATCAACATTTCCCACATGATCACAAAAGAATTTGGTCTTCACATGATACCAACCTCCAGCACCACAGAGAGCCCGCACCAGCAGGTTCCTGTCCTCACAAGCAGCATGTCCTGGGTGCCTGTGGACAAGAGTTACCAGGGCATGGCAGACCCAGGTGTGAGGGAGCACAGCTTGTACAGACTGCTTAATACGTGGGTCTTCCCTGTGGAGTGATGGACTGAGGAGTCAGTTATTATCAAATGTGTATTTGGTTCAGGAGTGGTCTGGGAGAGGGACCTAACAGGAGGCACAAACTGAGGCCGGAAAACTGGAGCAGAAAATCATGGAATGGTTTGTGTTGGAAGGAACTCTAAAGATTACTTTTTCCACCCTCCTGCCATGGGCAGGGTCACCTACTATCCCACGTTGCTCCAAGCCCTGTCCAACCTCCAACCTAGTCTTGGACACTTCCAGGGATCCAGGGGCAGCCTCTGGGCACCCTGTGCCAGGGCTTCCCCACCCTCCCAGGGAACAATTCCTTCCCAATATCCCATCTAACCTAAATCTCTCCTCTTTTAGCTTACAACCATTCCTGCTTGTCCAATCACTATCTGCCCATGTAATAAATTGTTCCTCTTTTTTACAAGCTCCCTTTACTTACCACAGTGGAGTTGCCCTGGATCCTTCTCTTCTCCAGGGGAACACCCCCCGCTCTCCCAGCTTGGCTCCAGAGCAGAGGGGCTCCAGCCCTTGAAGCATCTCTGTGGCCTCCTCTGGTCTCTCTCCAGCAGCTCCACATCCTTCTGCTGTTGGAGCCCAGGGCTGGAGGCAGCTCTGCAGGTGGGGTCTCACCTGAGCTGGGCAGAGGTGCAGAATCCCCCCCTTGCCTGCTGCCCTAGGACATGTGGGGTTTCAGGGATGGGTCATGTCCAGCTCTCACCTACCAGCACCCCCAAACCCTTCTGCCAGGGCTGCCCTCAGTGAGTTCCTGTCCCAGTGTGTGCTGATGTGTGGGATTGCCCTGACAAAGGACAAAGCAGAGAAGCCAAAGCACAGCTCGTGGGGAGCAGTAGAGATGTGTCCCCCTGTGTGTGAGGGGTTTAATGCATCTCCCTGGGCAGGGGCTGGAGGAACAGCAGGGGGACAAAGGAGGTGAATGAAGAAAATCAGGAACAGGTGCTGAATTTGGTGGAGGAAAGGGTCAATCCTTACCTAGGGAATGAGTGAGGGGGGATGAGGAGGGCCAGGACAGGCATCAGACACTCAGTCCCTGTGGGAGTGGCTCAGCTGGGGTCTCAGTGCAGGGACCACACTGCGGCCAGAGGATGGAAACAGGACACCTGGGGTGATGGTGGTGCCATTCCCTGTCTGGGGACTCCACAGGGTGTCACATCACCCAGAGCCAGCAGCAGGCAGTTGTATTTCCAGCTGCATGTGGGTTACTCTGACCCTGGACTGTTCTTACACCCGGGTCCTCTGCTCTCTGAGGAGACCTCAGCCCATGGTCTGACCCAGTGCCTGTTAGGTCCTCCTGGAGGATCCTGCTCAAGACACACTCATGCTCTGGTCTAAAAAAACCCTCAGGATTGTCAGGATCTAAAATATTTCTTTTGGTTTCATAGTCTCTCTGTTCAATGTGGAGTGGAAAGGAAAGAACAAGAAGACACAGCACACTGCAAACATGTTATTAAAATGAACTGTTTATATTATCTCGGTTGAGTCAATACATTATAATGTATTAAAATGGAAAGGTACAAAATTGAAATAAATACTTTCTGATTCATGTATAAATCTTTTGTCAAGATGACATTTTGTTTCTTTTTTTTCTTTTTTTTTTCATCAGTACATGTTTCAATAAAACATTTAAAATGACAAAATATCATTTAAAATATGGTTCATGGAAGAAAAGGTTGAAATCAAACAACTTTTGGCTTGTTTTGGCATGAGATCTTGACACAATCTGGGTTCCCCAAAACCACGTAAATGGTGGTAAAATATAAATGCTCAAACTTATTTAAAAAAATAAACAGGCTTTACAAAACCCTCTGATCCTTGACTTAGCCACTTTTCTGTATAGTCTGCACTTACGATATATACATTCATTATTGTCCAAGGGAAGACAGCCACTGACGTTCACTTAAAGAGCTTGGTGGAGAGGCTTAACAAACATTTTGCAGCTGACAACAACTAAACACGGGTAAAGAAACTCCTGACAGTGCAAAAAAGGAAAACGGCTCAGAAACCAAAGCCTACAAATGGGACAAGGAAGAGGCAAGTGCACAAACCCAGATCTGATGCAAAGCTCCAGGCCAGGTCTAACAAAACAGCTTTGGCCAGGATAAGCTTCTTCTCCAAAGGGGAATGCAGGCTTGGAGATCAGCCCTGATGACACCATTTTGGGCTCCCCTGCAGGTCCCAGGGGTGTTCATGATCCCAGGAAAATCCCCCCTTGGCACACAGGAACCTTCTGCAGACTCCTTCCTCGCTGGTGGTGAAGCAAGAGCCGAGATCAGTGGAATATCCTGGAGGAAGCCTGGCCTGGGAGAGGGGGGTGACGTCGAGATGAGAAATCACAGAGCGAGGGGGGCAGAGGGGGAAGTGTGAGTGTGGGCTTGGGAGCTTGGAGGAGAGGCAGTGGGGAATTCCCTCCTGGGCAGCGGGTTTTATCAGGATCGTGGAGCAGGCTTGGAGGTGTGCTTTAATCTCAAGTGTGCTTTTTGTCTTTGTCACTGCAGCCAGGGGCTGTCGTGGTCCCTCTAACCTCTACCATGTGCTTATCATTCTGGGCAATGGGCAGGGTCCTGCTGGGGGCTGGGTGTGGGAGAATGGGCTTCCCTGATGGACAGTGGTGACTTCTTCCAAATTTTGGCATGCCAGGAACTCTTCAAGTTTCACTCAAAAGGGGAAAAGAAATGTGGTTATGTTAAAATGGAATTAAAGAGAATCTTCCCGCCAACCTCTGGATTAACCTTCTCAAGGCTTGGGCTGTTTTGCTGCCAGCCAGTGAAACCACACAAAGCAAAGGGTGGATTTTTTTGTTTGCTTAGTTTGAAGGCAGTAGAAGATTTTGCCACCTCAGAAAGGAGGGACAGCACCATCCTGGCTGGGTTGAAGGGCAGGCAGGACTTGAGAACGTGCTGCCTGTGCTGTTCTTGGTGCTCCACAGTCTGACGGGGATTAGGTGCTCTTGGAAACCTGGCTGTTCCCATCCTGTGAGGAAGGATCTTGTGGCACCAGCTGTTTGCAGTGCTCTGAATGTTGCTGCAAGCTCCCATATCAAAGGGAATCCCATTGTATAAAGAACTCTGTAAAGATGTGATAGGCAGTCAAGATTTGGGAAGGAAAATAGTTTTCTCTCCCTCCATAAGAAGCCAGTGCGTCACAGTTAAAACGTCTTGGGAAATGCCAACTTCAGGCCTTTTCCTGTTGGAAAATATCACATCCGTTGGGAAACGAATGACGTGATTTGAAGCTCTTGGCGGTCTTCTTTGACATTTTCCTTCAGTTTGTTTACTTTTCATTTCAGAAAAGCTTTTGTTTCAAAATGCAGGATAATTTATATATGAAATTTAAAAAAGGAGGATGCAAACAGGGAAAGATCAAAGCAATCTCCTTCCATGATAGCCAAACTGTTTTTGTTGGCGTATGCATTGTTTTGCCTTTTTTTTGTTTCATGTTTGCTGTTAGCCTTGAGGTTTCCATGTGGGTTGGAAAAATAAATTCACAGAAATTCTTAAGGGATGGAACAGTTCTTTCCTATCCAACTCCCCTGTGCAGAAGACTTGATTCACCTTATCTAAAGCTCTCCTCTTCACTGTTTTTGAATTTGTGACTCAGTTTTCAAAGGCAAACAAAGCAGAAGTTCTCTGAGTGCTGCTTTCCAGTAGGAGGGACCCACTTGAAGCTGCTTCAAGAATTTCCATGTGCCAGTGTGGCTAGAAGGAGGCAATTTGTCCTACTGTTTTCCCTGAATCAAATTCACATGGTGTACAAGAAGGGTCTTTTGTGGGCTCCTTTTCCACCTCTGAGAGGGCATTTTGCTCTTTTTTTTTTATTTTTTACCATTTTGTTCCCTAATCCAATTTTCTTACAGCTTTCAAAAGTCCGCCTCAGTGGAGCTCTTGAAGGAAGTAGCAGAAATTCCGAGCAGAAATTCCTGCACTTGAAGAGAATGGTTTTCACCCTGCTAACCATTCATTCTGATTAAGATTAAACTTGGGATAAAATAGCATTTTTTGCTGACTATGGGGTAGGCTAAGATAGTGACAAAGATTTCCTCTCCAGTACCAGTTGCTGGGATTCATGTCCTGAATCTTGTCTGCTGGAGCCCAAATCCATTGACTGAAATATGTACAGTCAAGGAGAGGGAGGATGAGGGTGCTAAACTCCTGTCAAAGCTGAGAAATTATTTTAAATTTAAAATTATTTTAAATTTAAAATTACTTTTCCCTGCACATCCTTTCAAACAGCAACCAGCAAACGTTTCCTGGGCTGCTCCTGCAGTGCTGCAGGACAGCCTGGACTGTGGCACAGAAAGCACTGGCATCATTTATACAGACAAAATGTGCACTTGCACCATTCTTCAGTGAGTTTTGCAATCCAAAGGCTGAGTTTGTGGTGGAAAAGATGATTAGGTGGTTGGTGGTGGCTTGGGAGTGTGGGACAAAACTCCTTTGTCCATGGCTGTGTTGGAAATTTCATGTATTTCAGGAATAAGAGCAGGATTCCCTATATCTGATCTCCTCCACATTTCATACCCAGCCTTGCCTGTGGCATGTCGATACAAATGCCCCAAATTTTGGCATCAGATGAAAGGAATGAATAGAACTCCTGGTTTTTGCCAACACGGTTGTGCCAAGACAGAGTTTGGGAATGCTGATGAGCTGATCCATGAATGGTGGGTGTTCCTACCTCACCTCCCAGACAAGGGTCTCACAGCAGCCATGTGAGGTAGATATTGAACCTGGGTGGGCAAATGGAGTCACACAGAGAAGGAGGAGGGAAAAAGTGTGAGGAAAAACTACAGCAAGGATCCAGGGATCCTGGATACCAGCCTGCTGCTCCAGGGAGAAGAAGACACGTGTCTGTCTGCTGGAAGGTGGGAGGGACTCCAAAGGAGCTCTTAGGACAATGTTCATTCCTGTTTGAAGTCCAGTTTTTGGCTTGTTAAAGGTCAGAAAAGTACACTGGGCATAAGACCAGTGAAAGAGACAATCCAGAAGATTTGGGAAGTCAGGTATGGAGTGGGGACATGAAGAAAAGTGCTTCCAAAAGGCTGCTCCAAAGGGACATCTGTGGGGTCTTCACAAGCACACCCTCTAGTGAGCTTTGGAACTATGATGGAAAGACCAAAGGATTTGCTTTCACAGATTCCAGTGGCTGCCAGTGGAAGCTCCTCATCTCACAAGAAAGAAAGAGGAGGAAGGAAAGAAAGGCAAAGAAAGAGGTTGAGAGTGCAAGACTGAGGAAGATATTTAAAAAGAAAAAAACAAAGAGGAAGAAAAATAAAAGAAAGAAGAAAAGAGAAATAGAGAAATATTAGAGATCAAGGAGAGGAAGAGAAAGACAGACAAAGAGAGAGAGAGACAAAAAAGAAAGAAGAAGAAAGAAAGAGAAAAAAGAGAAAGAGAGAGAGAGAAAGAGAGAAAAAGGAAAGAAAGAAAGAAAGAAAGAAAGAAAGAAAGAAAGAAAGAAAGAAAGAAGAAAGAAAGAAAGAAAGAAAGAAAGAAAGAAAGAAAGAAAGAAAGAAAGAAAGAAAGAAAGAAAGAAAGAAAGAAAGAAAGAAAGAAAGAAAGAAAGAAAGAAAGAAAGAAAGAAAGAAAGAAAGAAAGAAAGAAAGAAAGAAAGAAAGAAAGAAAGAAAGAAAGAAAGAAAGAAAGAAAGAAAGAAAGAAAGAAAGAAAGAAAGAAAGAAAGAAAGAAAGAAAGAAAGAAAGAAAGAAAGAAAGAAGAAAGAAAGAAAGAAAGAAAGAAAGAAAGAAAAGGATTAAGATAAAGAAAATGAAGGGAAAAGTAAAGAGAAAGAAAAAGAAAGAAAAACCATAATTTTCCCTATTTGCAATCTGCAAAGAGGTTGTTTTCCCTTCCAACATTCTGCAAAGTGCTGTGAGGCAGAGAAAAAACAGGGAGACTGTCCCATGCAGAAGGTTTTGGGAGATAGCACCTGGCACAAGGTTTGCTACAATAAGTTGGTTATTCTTTATTGCGTTGGAAATAAAACAGTCATGGAAAGTCCTGCATAAATCCACAGCCATGGCCTGCAAAATCCCCACCTCACCTTGACTTTGCTGAATATTTTCAGGGTTTAGGGCTTGAGGGTTTTTGTTTGTTTGTTTGTTTGTTTGTTTTTTAATTTTGTTTCAAGGATGGAAATTAGAGCTGGTCATGGAATTTGTTTTTCTGAGGGCAGGAAGGGGAAAGTCTGTTTATACACAGAGATTCTTCTGATGTGTTTCTATTGAGGGTGAGCAAAGCACTGTGCCCAGCTTGTAATCCAGGTCAATATTTTTTAAGAGGATTTTTATTTTATCCCAAAACATGTTCCTGTTGAGCAAACCAAAGCTTGGTGGACAACTGGGAGATGAACAGCTGGTGGAGAGCCGTGCCATGAGATATTTCTGTGGGATTCTGTTAATTTATGTCAGGTCTATGGTTAATTAACCAAATGGAAATATTTTCATGCTGCTGCTGGGACAGGGAAGGAGGATGGACCATTGGAGACTGACTCTGCAGGAGGCTGCTCTAAAAGCCAACTCCTCTTGATGTCTGTGGGGCCACAAAGAGGCAGAGGGGCCAAGGGCAAGGGGACACTACAGGTCCATAAATCTAGGTGACATCTCTCAAGGAATAAACTTTTTCCTATCAGGGCACATCTCCCAGATGTGCTGGACATACAGAAGGCCAGCTCTGAAGAAAGAAAACGGATGGGAAAAGCTCTTGTGAGGGATTGAGTGCTGACGTTCTCCATCTGAGGATGCTCCACAACTCTGAGGGGTCTGGAGCAGCTGAACTCACAGCCTTTGAAAGCAAAGCTAGATTCCAGCACCAGCTTTTCTATGTAAAGACCTCGGACTTAGGATCAACTGAATTCCTTTTGGGGAGAAAGATCCACCGAGCACCACGCCTCGAAACATCAACCAGGAGATCTCCTCCTTTCTCCAGAGAGCCAGTGCTGAGACATTTCCACTGTTTGACTGCAGCAACTCTGGACCTGGAACAAAGGAAGAACAAAGCTTACCAAGCTGGGGAGATGAGCACCACGAACAGCTTTTCAGAGATGCAGCCAGTCCTGCAACAAATCACAGGATTTGCAGTCAGCAGCAAGGCCAAAAGCCAGCATCCATCGAGCTGTAGGATTTGGCCGCAGGACAGTGCCTATATCTGCATGCCAAGCAAGGATTCCTGCCAGTGCCTAGTGTCAGGCTGTTTATTTCTGTCCGGATTAGAACCAATTAGAACATCAAGCAGCAAAACCAGAGTGCAGCTGTTGTTTAAAAGATGTGATGGAGATCAGGGAAGCCTGAAAGTTTATTGGTCAATGACTAGAAGAAGGAAAGCAAAGAGAGAGGTATGGAGTTGTTCTATTTCTGGAGCTGAGAAGGAAAGATTTGTTCCCTAGCCTCCTGTGTGAAAAGAATATTTAAAAAGCTTTCAGGAAGGAAAAAGCTGATGAAAGCAAACTGGAAAAGTTTAAGTTACTTGGACCACTTGTGGTATGAGGACAGAAAAGAAGAGGGGGACTGCCCAGAAAAGGAAAATTAAATGAATCAATCTGTCCTCTTGGGTCTCAGCATGTGTTTAGCTGGAATTTGTGCATGTTACACCTTTGCCAAGTCCCCCCAAGGGTGTGATACACACCTCTTGCACCAGACTGTTGCATAGAGTGGCCGTGAGCTGGCGGGGTCGCCCCAGAGGTGGCTGCAGGTCGCTAACAGTGCTCTGCCACTTCACAGGCTGCACGAGTAAGATCGTGTTATGCTGGTAAAGCCCTTGGAGACCCTCTGGGATGAAGGACTTGAAAAAGTTGGATAGCTCTATATATTCAAGTCTAGCTCTGTCTTATTTTTGGGAAAGGCCACCGGAGATTTTTCAGGCATTGAGAGACAAGAACATGTGCGTCAGCGCTGCCCAGCACAGGGAGGGCAGTCGCACGAGCCATTAGTGGCAAATTTTGTTGTTTCCTGCTGGAGGCTTGCAAATGTCCCCATTCTGGTGGTTCAGCAGTAGCAAAGCCTGGAGAGAAGTGGGAAGAGGTGTAGTGGGGGCGGGAGATGTGAAAATGAACCATGACCTTTGCCTGCATGGTCGCCTCTTGGACGTTTGGTCCTAATTGTCACGATGTCCATCAGCTCTGCAGGATGCAGAGCCAGCTCCTCTGGAACATGGAATTTGTGCTTCTGGAAGGGAACATGGAGCTTATTGCGAGTGCCGAAAGCTCATTGTGTTTCTCACGGTGGCAAGGACTGGTTGTCCACACTCCGCTGCTGCCGGTGCCCTGTGATTTCAGCAGTGTGGAACAGCTGCCACAAAAGCCAAATTCATCCATTAGAGAGCTGGGAGAAAGCCCAGGGCATGCCTGCTGTGATCCTGATAAAACACATGCTGCCGAGAGGAAAAACCCAGCCTTTGCAGGTTAAGGATGGACCAAATCCTGCCCTCAAACCCCTCCATGGTCAGAGACCGCTGGGCCTGGTGCTGGTGTCCCACTGGAGCCACACCCTCGGATCCTCCTGGTCCCAGTGGCACCCGCAGCCCGGCCTGGAGCATCTCCCCGCCGTAAGATCCCAAGGGAAAGTCAAACCTGGACTTCACAGCAAATCAAATGGAACGCAACTGAACCACGAGCGTGATGCGAAACATCGTTTTGGCTGGACGAAACGCAGTTTCCACAACCTGGTTTTAAGGAACAGTATCACACAGAAATAGATACACTATGCTAGGTCTGGAGGAAAGAAAAGAAACCAATATGCTAAATAAACTAAGACATACAGTATAGGGGATATTCTGATCAACAAACCAATCACCATTAGAATCAAAAGTAAACCAGCCTTTCACTTAGGACCCTAACAACATTTCTCAATGCACTAAGTACATTTTAAACCATGCAAGTTTACACAAACATCTTAACTAGGTTTTTTTTTTTTTTTTTACTTTTTAAAACACCAACATTATGCATTTCTTTGTTAATTATATTGGTTAAAGTTGCAGCCGTTCACTGCCAAATATCAGATACATCATATACATATTTTTATACAGAATCTGGACAACACAACATTACACAGCCTAAATAGAGAAAAAAAGATTATTTGTTCCTTTGTTTGTTTGTTTTTTTCAGTTTTGTAAAAAATATGAAATGGTGATAGGAAGGAGGGAGAAGGCATGGGAAATCTTCTACCAAATTAAAGGATTATATCAAAATAATTCCCAAATCACAGTACAAGGAAAAAAATGGTTCGAACTCAGCTCCACATTTAAGATTCTCTTAGCTAAGAAACAAGACTTTACACACAGAATGTATCAGTATTTAAAAATAGAAAGAATTGCAACACCATGCTGTGATTCCAAATACATCTTAGTTCAAAAAAATGTTCAAAAGGGGAAGGTAAAAAAAAAATCAATCAATAAACTCAGTGATTGCAAAGTTATCTCGTTGGTTTGGATTTCCTACCTACTCGCGATGCATTGCCGTGGGATGGAGCTGGACGGCCACATCGGCCAGAGCAACGCCAGGATAAAGGAATGACTCGGGAATCGCTCGCTGGGTTCTGTTGGGGCAGCTGGAACTCGGAATGGGATCTGAAACCATCCCAATGGTTTGGGGTCTTTGCTTTTCCTTCTACTCGGCTCTGAACAAGAGCGGGGCGGGGACCTATGTGGCTCCCCCAGGGCTGTACCCTGCCCATCCACACGGAGCAATGCATGTGTTGGATTAGACGGAAAGGAAACGGAACCTGGAAATCAACCATGGAGGATGCTGTGGTTGACCTGCTAAGTATACAAAAATGCTAAAATTTCAGATATAATCAAAGATACAAAATCAGTTCTGACAAGAGGGTATTTTTTTGTAGGTTTTTTTTTTTTTTTTTAATAGCAACCATTACAGTGCAAGGTTTTAAAAGTTATTATTACAGTAAAAGGTGTGTATCTGGTTTTACAGTAACTGTAGCACTGATTTTTGTTATGTATAGTAGGTCCCTGATGTAAAGTGTATGCACCAGTTTGAGAGAAAACCCCGCACAATAACGGCTCTGTAGCTTTAAATACATTTTTCGTTTTTTTAAACAGATACAAAATAACACATCAAGTTCACAATTTCACAAGCACGGACTTTTGCCTTAATAAAAAGCATGAAAACTTGGTTGAAACCCCGACATTTAAAGAAATGTAAAAACCATTCAATGAGGGATGCAAGTGTGTGTTTGAGTCACGGCTTTCTGCCACCCCAGCTCCTGGATGAGTCTGTGCTGTCCAAACTGCTGCTTCTTGCTCACCCACCAGGTTTTTTTTTTGGGCCAGGCGAAGTGGTGTTCAGCTTCCCACAGCTGGGATTTGAGTTTGTGCATTTAACATTATCAACCATCTATTTTTTGGGTGGATGAGTTCTCAAAATAAAGGATCATCCACAGAGGGTTTGTGACTCCAGGCCACAGGTTCATTTGGAGGGGGCTCTTTTTTGGAATGATCAGGATGAGATGCAAATGACTGCAGCCCTGCAATAATCCTGGGAAACTGGTTGGAAAAGACCTCCACGATCATCAAATCCAACCATAAACCCAGCACCATGTTCACCATTAAATCATGTCCTCAAGTGCCACATCCGCTCCAGTCTCACTGCACTCAGCTTTGACTTTTCTGAGTTAAAGAAGCTTTAGAATCATAGAATCACAGAATATCCTGAGCTGGGAGGAACCCACAAGGATCATCAAAGTCCAGCTCCTGGCCCTGCACAGGACAGTTCCAAGAATCCCACCCTGTGCCTGAAGCATCATGGTAACTGGCTAATTTAGTCAAAGACATTGATTTTACTTCACAACCAACCTGACTTGTCTGAAGGCAAGAAAACAGTAATCAGAAAATAGCCAGGAAAATCTGAGGCTGCAGTTTAAATCCCAGCTCCAAGAAGAGGGATCCAGTTGACTTCATAACCACCAAAAACACAGGCTTCCAACAGAAATGTTCCTGCCCCTCAACAATGTTTCAGGAATTTATTTAGTTCATGATTTTGCAATTTCTACCTTCTCAAGTTGCCTTTACTCAGGTAAGTAATATGTTTTTCATCTGAGTTATTGAAAGACCCAGAAAAGTGATGTGGAATTCCTCTCCAAAGCTGCACACCTCCTTCCACTGATGGTAGAGGAAGCAGATACAAAGAACTCAGACCAGACTCTTTAAGGAAGAGAAAGTTAAGTGTGATTAATCCCTCTTTTGACTTCTCTCCCCACTCCAAATGGATGGGTAAGTAAATATGAATACTCAGGTGGGAAAGGCTGCAGAACTACTTAAAGGGAATGTCTTATACAAAAAAATACCAAACATATTTTGAAAATTGCATCTGCAATCCTTAGGAAAATGCAGTCCCAGCCAGAGGCTGGAGGAGGTTTGAGGAACATTGTGAGCTCAAAGGAGACAAGGACAAATGTTTTATCAAAGTTCTTCCATCTCTGCCTTCCTTTAGATTTTATTCTGGACATTTGAGGGACTTCTAGAAGCAGCAGGAGTCCAACACAAGAGTGGGATGCCCTTGGTTGTGTCAGTCACCATGTTTTAGTTCTGTCAGACACTACATCCTCCCAGCAGATTTCTGCAGTCAGCTCCACCACGGCCCCTCAGCTCCTCCTTGCAAATTCTATCCATGTAGGAATCCCTCCTTTCCCACAGCACACCTGCACCTTGTCCTGAGGAGCTTTTCCCCATGGCAAACATGCACCTGGGTTTCCTAATTTTTAAACACTACCTGTTTTTTGAGGAGAGCCTAGCTCTGCAGGTGGGATCTACCCAGCACTGGGGGAGCTTGTCGCAGTACAGCTCATGGAAAAGTAAAAAGCTTGACAAAATCCCTGGTCAGGAAGAATTAATCTCTTTAAATGGGAAAAGGTCCAGGATTAGACACATTCTCATCACAGTGTTCCTCTACCCTAGTCTTTAATTAACAAGACATTCCTCTGGAAGCTTGATAGGCCAGTGGAAGAGCAATCCAAGCATGGAGGCCTGTGGTAAGCCAAGAATCCAAGTATGGAGGCCCGTGGTGTTGTGTGGTGCCCCACAGCAGGAGGGATTTCTTTATGATCATTTTTCTAAAGAAAAATCCCTTTAACAGACTAATTAAACAAAAAAAAAAAAACTGCAACCTTGTCAAAGGAAAAGCACTACTCCTCCCAAACTCTGAGCAGCAAGGCAGTGAAGCACAAGCATAACTACAGAAGGTTGAAAAGTCAGGAATTCCATGAAAACTTTATGGCTTGCCCAGAAAATCCTTGGACAATTAAAGCACAAGCTTTCAAGCTGGAAAAGAAGTGGTGGAAATCAAATAAGCCAAGTTGCTTCTATCAAACTATGTCAAGGTTTGGGATCTGAGACTGTGAGGCTTTTTGAGAGGGGTAGGCTTTGTTATTCCAGGAAACAATTACGATCTCTACTTTTTACAGTGATTTTGCCCCTGGTGTTAATGTCTGAACTTCTCTGATGAATTGCAGATGGAAGAAGGACAGCAGGAATGTTGCCTCGTTCCTACACAAAGGAATTTGCTGCATGAGTAGTGAAAATGGCCTGTGATCTCTACATTGTGTTAGAGGATCACCCCTGTCTCCTTCTGTAGTCGGTGGAAGGAAATTGGCATTTCCAAAGCCTGATTGATCTCTCTTGCTTTAGATATCTCTGTTAGGAGGGGTGAGTGTTCTTCTCCAAGGATCAAAGATGAAGTTGAGCAGCGCTAGTTTGAGTCTGGGGAGTTAACTTTTAGTTATCTAAGTCAGATAAAGTGAATTTTACCAGCAATATTCAGTCTTAAACGTTTGTAGAGGTTTGGATTTTTTAAAGTACAGACACATTTCCATGCTGGCTTATTCCATCCTGGAGCAACAGCCATCTTAAATTTTTGTTCCTTCATTTCATGTCAAGGCAACACAGCTGCTTTTCCCCAGTGTTGTCAGCACAGTTCCTCTCATCCCAATGCACCTGTAATTGTTTTCCCACTTGGGTCTCCCATGTGCACCCCTGGCCAGTGGCTTTGGGAGCTGAACACCTCCTGTTCTTTGAGTCAAGCAACGACTGCTGGAGCATCCCACAGAGTCCAGATTCCAGGGAGATGTTCACAAAGGAATCAGCAGGATTCTTTGCTTTTTGGAACACAGGGAATGTCTCAGCACTGGCTCATTAATCCTCTAAAATCTCTTCAGAAGGTGAAAACAAATGATGCCACTTGTTCTGCCAGAGAAAAGATGTCAGCTTTGTGCAAGAGTTGTGGGTACACTGAAGGATTCCTTCTTCAAAAACAAGGTACCAGACATGGCAGTTCAAGCCTCTGAATTGTTTATACATGTTGAAGTAAAAATCTAGAAGAGGAGCTACAGGACCTTACAGTATCCCTTTGGAGGGGCTTGGCAAGCTGATCTCGTTCAAGTTTATCTGAATTCCCAAAATGAACAAAATTGGCTGTGGCCAAATCTGGACAGAAAACTAAGACTGAAAGCAGCTCGAGATTTTCAGCAGGTGATACTTCTCTACTGAAACCCTGAGCTGGGGAAGAAGATGAAAATGAGGTTGTTTGGGATGAAAATGAGATTGTTTGGAAGTGCTGCTGTATAATTACAGTGTTAAGTGGCCATTAAGATTCCAATGAGATCTTTTACAGAAATCAAACTTTTAAATATTATCAACTTCAGTCACAGTGTTAAAAGTGAAAAGTTCTTTTCCTCCCATAAAGATTGGAAGAAACAGGAGATCACCTTGACAGGTGAGCAGTCTGCAGGGCACACTTTAAAAATTGATTTGATCTTGGGATACTGGGAGCCTCATTATCTGAACAAACAGAGATCGATGGCTGTGTTTGAGTTGGTATCTCAGACTCCTTCTAAAGTCAAGACAGATGCAGACATTTCTAGGTCATGATTCACCTGACAAAGTGCAGGCAGCTGCTTTACAATGACAGGAATTGCATCCAAGAAAGGCACATTCCTTCCTAAATGTGGCATCCATTCATTAATCTACACAAGTGGGACAACCACGCTGTAAATGTCTACAATTGGGTGAGTCAAATTTCACCTTCATTGCAAAGTTATTCATTTTCACTTTTTTTTTTTTCTTGCCTCCCAAAGTGTCCAGGATATCATGGAGCAAACACAAATCTCAAGGACCAATCCTATTTCTAGGGGGGACAGTCAGAAACCTTAAAACTTGAGAGATTCCTACTGCAGCTCTGTGGGAGACCTTTTCTGGATAAAGAGCAAGGGGAAGAAATAAAATTGCCCTGGAAGAACGACAGGGAATTATTATCTTGCCTCACACACCCATCTAAGGTGTACGGGTGACAAACTGTCATGGGAATATAGATGAAAGATATCTTAATAAAGAACAGAAAACAAACCATATGCTAAAAACTTCTGTTGTTGCTGCTAAGAGAAATTTTCAAAGGACAAAAATGGCTGGGTATTCTCACAGTGTTTTTCTTGGTTTCTACAATGATCCCAAAATCCTATCAAGATAACCAGGCCTGGACACACCTGGGGGCAGACATCTGGCTGCTAAGGCCTGCAGGTTTGAGGGATTTGTCTTCTGGAACTCCTCAAGTAGCTAAATAAATTATAAAATAGCCATGGGATGTAAAACCAAACAGATTTCAATAATTGTTTAAATATGTCCAGACTATACCAAATGAGAAATGAGCACAGAATAGTTTCTTTAAATACTTGGTATAGTTTTTAATACCAGATTGATTCCAACTCTTTTTGCTTCATGCAAACCAGGCACTTCTTTTCCTGAAAAAAGAACTGAGCTGTTCAAATAAAGGGTTACAGGTGATCTCTGCTGTTTGAATTACCAAAATTTGGCTGATGGAGGTTGCTCTTGTCATAAGAAGATGCAAATACATTTGTTTTTTCTGGTAAAATGTCACCTTTTTTAGAAAAAAACCCCTAATATTGTAAAAGCATCTGATGCACTGAACACAGGAGCTGATGGAACCAGCATAGAAGTGATCCAGAGGGTTGTGCAGCCAAATCTGATTTACCAAATCTGTGGACTTTTAACCCAATCTGAAGTTGCAAACACCTCCCCAGGCCTCAGTTGATGCAAATTCTTTCAGTGCTCTTGGCTGTGAGTTTTAAGAAAGCCCAAGGCTGAGTTCTTAGAGTGAGCATCAGAGCTGGGGAATCAGATCCCCCACCAGATTTGGGAAAGAAAACAAAGAATTATATTTTAAGTCAGTTTTGGACAGTGAGAAAGCCAGAAAAAATAGCCAGAAAAATTTCCCCTAGCCTGAAAAATAAGGAATTATTGCAGGAAAATGCAGCCAGCTCAGGAGGTGCTGAATTCTGTAGAAATATCTCACTTATCGAAGGGAAATGGACATTAGTGCAGCACTATTAAAACTCAGGCAGCACTATGGAGTTGTTATTTTTTTAAAAAGCAAATGTAACAAGGCCATATGCCATCATTGAGGCTCTGCTGGCAGCATAACAAAGGGAAGGCATGGACCAAAAAAAATTCTGGGCTCTTCCTGGAACATTCTGATCCCCTCAGCTCCCACGGAAAGCAGGGATGGTATTTTGGAACTTAATAAGAAACCTTTGGCACCTTGCAAAGTTGAAGCCTCTTGCTTTGGTGTGGGGTAAGAACAGGTGCAAGTCAGAAAGACACAAAACTTTGTTAACAATAGAATGACAACACTGGGATAAAATCCATTTTTAGACATTTCCGAGCACTTTCCAGTCACGTTTTGGGAGCTGGCATAGTCTGAGGTAATGCAAGAGGCATGGTTTGAAGGGGGAGGTATTTTAATAATAAAATATATATTTATTGTAAAAGATATGACCTCTCCCCCAAACCTTGGCTCTCTCTTATTAAGCAGGAACTTGTTTTCAGGTTCAGTCTAATATCACCTCTTCTTGACTTTTGCACTGTTGCTTGTCATGACATTGAACCAAAATCTGATAAGGTTTGTGGTGACTTTGTCCATAATAAATAAAAAACCACAGGTCTTTCACCCTGTGACAGTGTCCCTGAGCCTCCACAAAAGAGTGCCCACAACCAAAGTTTTCTCCAGACCTGCTGCTAAATCCTCACATGGGGGAATCTCTGGGTCAATATTCACTGACTGAAGCCCAAACTGTGCCAAGAACTGAAAAACCTTTGACAACTGAGTGCCAGATCTTGCTCTGTGTAATCTATTAGTGTGAGTGGAGACAAGGAATGCAACAGGAATGGGAGAATAATCTGTGTGCCTTGTTAAGTTTAGAGGTTTTGCCCCTTCAAAGCACATCCAAAATGTTACTCTGCCCTTCATCCTGCATCACAGGGATGGTGAAGAAGAGACCCCAAGCAATTCCACCAGGGAAGGAGTTTGGTTGCTCATCTTGAAGACTGAACTTGGCTGGGCAGTGAAACACTCATCTGGTGTTCAGGAAGAGCTGTACCAAATTCCCTGCCAAGTGATGTCATCGGGGCTGAGCTAATCATCCAAAGAGGGACTGGCACCGAAGAGCTGAGTGTCCTCACAGCCAATGCCATTAACACCTCACAGAAGTAACTCAGGGTGCATATTCGAGACTGGAGCCAGCCTTGGAGATGGGGCAGGCCCCCTGAGGAGGAGGAAGATCATCCTTTCAGCTTCTACCAGCCTTACACCTCCTCCTGGCATACCTAGTCCAGGTCAGGCAGGACTGTGTGTTGATGGTGTGACTGCTCTGGTGAGTGCAGGCTAGTTCTCCTCAGGTTCAAGATGATCCATCACTTGTTTGAGCAATTAGCTTTTCCTGACAGGAGAATGAACATAATTCACAGTTGCCCCATCAGACATTCTGTCCTCAGCCTCCATTGCTGACTCTGTATTTCAAAGGAGAATTTCACTGGGCTAAAATTGCAGCACTTTTTCCATATATATTTAAACTCTGGTATCTTTTGTAGGATATTCTGATGGTGCACTGGTCTGTCCTTCCTCATGAGAGCCTGGGCATGTCCTGATGCCCAACCCTACAGCCATGAAGGGACCCTCAAACCATGGTTTCATCCTCATGCCTTGGACAAAACTCTGTTTCTTGACTTGAGCCGAGGAGTGAGCGAGCCAAATCTGACTCTGTACAGGGCCTTGTGCCTCCAAACCTCAGGAGTAACAGAGAGAAAATAAAACTGAGTCCTGCAGCCTTTCTCACTGCTGCCTAAAGGATCTCAGGAAAAACCTTGATCCAAATCAAATGAGTCTTGGTTTCTGTAAAAGCTCCATGGTCAGAACCTGCTCAGCATTTTACCCAAACCTTCTCTTTAGTAGGTGAGACAGAAGAAGACATTCCCAGTGCTGTTATATCCACTTGCTGTATCCCATCTGTCATGCAGCAGGCAACACAGAGGCAATTCCTGCTCAAACTGCACACCCTGCTCACTGATGGATACTCTGCTCTAGGCCAGGATAAAAGCTGGGTCAGCTCCATGGAAGCTGGTAAAGCTTTCCCACATTTAGCAAGGTGGAATAAGAGGAAAAATTTTCTCAGGAGCCAGCTTCCAAAACAAAAGGGATCTTTATAGAAATGAACAGTCATGAAACATGGAAAGGAGCAGACAGACCAGCAGTGAGCATGAAGCTCCTCCACAGAGATGGAAGAGACACAGGAAGATTCTCAAAAAAGCAAAGCTGATATTCCAGAAGGGCCTAAAACCTCAGAGCTGTCATTAGGAAATCATTGCAATATAACCACAGTAACAAACCAACCAGCTGGGACAAGGAACTGCTTCCACAACCAAAACCAAAGGCATCCCATTGGCACCAGTGGAAATAATTGTGGGAGTAAGGGAAGAAAACCTGAGCTCCCTTTGAAGAGATGAAGAAGAAATGCTGAAGACTTCCTCAGTTCATCAAACCACCTTCAGCCCTCTGAGGACATTGTTGATGCTGCTTCAGACATGAAGTTCATCCAGCACCTGAAGCTTTGGAGGGCAGAGAGGATCACCAGGAACCTCATTAACATTAATTAGTGTGACCCAATCAGATCCACCAGTGATTCCACGACCTGGTCCTTCCCAAAGCACATTTCACTGTGGATGAGAGAAAAGCCAGGCTGTCTCTTCCATTTACTGGACTGACTCTTTGCCACTCAATTAAAAGGAGACCTTTTTGACTTCACAGCAGGGATTGAAGGCAATAACCACAAAATATAAAATCCAACTCTATTTCTGAAACAAATAAAGAACAAATAAGGCCAGGAATGTGATTTCTGAGCAGAAATTAAACAGCTGCATCTCTCCCTTCTGCCTAATGCAAGATGATTAATGAACAGATTGAAAGGATTGCGTATTTTATGTCAAAATTTGGGGATTATAATAGGCAAAGATTGAACTACCATAATGGACCCTCAGTCAAATTATAGCAGTTTAACAATAAATTGTGCTTTTTGGTATTTCAAGCTCCTCTCAAACTTCAGAAAGTCTCATTATCTCAAAATAAACCTTTTAAAAAGCTCAGTAGAATGACAAAATGCCCAAATTCAAACACACACATTGGAAGCATACTTTTCATATAGATATTTTTCTCATTGTTAGATTATTTTTTTCCAATTCAACTCCAACCTGTAATTCCATCTGCTATACAACTTCATAAACACATCTGTATTTCATTCCAGATAGACAAAATACTACACCATAAAAATAGAAATAGGTGGGAACAGGCAACAAAAATAATCAAACCAAACCAAAGAACAAGCCAGATTTGTACAGACACCAGATCAGAATGAGGGGAAAAAAATGCTGTTTGTACTGAACAATTGTGCCAGTTTTAGAGAGAAGACTACGCAGAAGGGGGTCTCGTGAAATCCAGTCTAAATCTGTTTTGCAGTCCTGTCTTGTGCTTTAAGTGAAACCCAACAGCATTTTCTCCACGGAGATTTATTCATCTTTGGGTTTCATTTCCTGCTTCTTTCTTTATTTCTTTTTCACTTCTAATTTTTTTTATTTTTTAAATATTTTTGTTTCCTAATGGAACAGCTGGATTTATGTTCAGTAATAATTCTTCTCTTTGCTCTTAAAAAAAACCCATGTCATATTCCATTTGTGTCCAATTCTTTCTGGTCACTAATTTTTTGTTTGCTTTGACAAAGCATGGGGGGAAATGTTACATTCCCCACAGTCTGGTGGAAAGGAAATGGAGAGGATTCCCCTCATTTTACTCCCAGTAAAGTGAGTTACCTGTTAATATTTCCTAACCAAGCTAAGAATCCCAGTATTTGGGGCTTGGTGCTTTCTTTTTTTTTTTTTTTTTTTTTTTTTCCTTCTAATTCCAGCCTATGGGAGTGGTGGGGGCATTGAAAAGGATTGCTCTGGACAGATGTGGGCTTTGTGTCCTCACATTTCTGGCAGAAGGATCAAGCTTTGAGGCTCTTAGAAAGGCTTTCCTGGGAATAAACAATTGAGAGGTCCTGTCCACCTAACAGCCCTCTCTAATGCTCCTCCCCGCAGTACTCAGCCAGAATTTCAGTGCCAGATGTTGGTCATTGTGTGTTCCTGGCTCCAGGGCCCAAGGACATTTTCCACCAGATAAGTACAAGGCAAAGTCTTCCTCACTTTGCCAGGAGCTCCCACATTCCTCACCCCTTCCACTGCTGGAGCACGAGGAACTGTGTGGCTCAGAATGATGCACGTGACCAAAAAAACGAGGGCTTTCAACTTGCCAGGATATTTGTGCTCTGACCATGGGAATTTAGCTGTAGCCCATCAAGGTGAGATATCCAAGGTGAGCCTCAAATCCTCCAGTTCCAGCCATACTGAAGGAGATGCATCCCATGTGCCTTAGCCAAGTGGTGATTTGTCCTGAGGAACTCTTTGTCTCTCTCCACTCCCACAGAAAGGACCTGGATTAGTGGCTCTGGGTCAGTGGCTGCCATTAGATGGACAAGTCTTTAATGAATGTGGTCCCATGGCTCAGGGAAGTGCTGCGTTCCAATTATTTCATATAATGGACCCCCTCTTCACCCAAATGGAAAGAAATGAACATATTTTTCCTCCATCAGTCCTAAAAGCCCCTCTTTGTCTGCTCCCTCTCTGCTTCCTGCCAAATTCAGTGTTGAGATCAGACAAACCAAAATTGAAAGATCAGGACTGCAAATAATTTTCTTTCAATTTTGCTGTTTGATTCCAGTTACAAACAGGCTGCATTTGGGGAAAAGAAAAAAAGTAAATTCATGTTTGACAATTCTGGTGTCTATCTCACATCTCAAAAACATCACTTCAATGGAAAAGGAACATAAATAATAACCATTCACTCATGAACACAATATCGATTTCAGTGTACAGGAAAATAGGATCCAGACAGGATTTTACAACTAAGAAGGAAACGTTACAATAAAGATTATGACATTTTATGAATATTCGTGTTATAGCTTTGAGCTTTATTGCAAAGCAAAAAATATATATTTGTATATATATATATATATTTTTATCTACATATCACCTCTGACATTGTATACAACACTAAATCACAAGAAATCAAAGAAATCATAGTGAGGTAGATACAAAACAAAGGGATGGTGAAGAATCCAGCTGCTAAATTTGGCTTAACGCAACTGTCATTAACATCTGTATATCCACCACAGCAGTGAGCTTTGATTCACAGCTTGATCAATGGATCCTACTAACATTGATATTGGTATTAGAGCCCATTTAGGAATGATGCTGTTTGGGGAATGGGGAGGAAAATAAATCAGAAGCGTTTCCTACAAACCAGTGATCTCTGAGGGAAAATTTTCCATTGATTTTTTCATGACTTTTAATGTTGATAAAAAAGCTCTGAGAAATAGCCTGTGATCTAGGGGTACTGGTAGTGCCTGAGGGCAAAGAGGGAGGACTCTCCAGCAGGGGAATCTACTGGGGTTGAACATAAGCAGAAGCAAAATAAACCATTCTCCCTTCCTTTCAGGTGACTGACAGGAAACAGCACACCTGGGAATGCCGAAGGCTGCATCCACAAACGTGTGCTCAGGAATATCGGCTTGGACTTGTCGATGATGGCCAGCCAAGCAAGGCTTCAGCAGAAGGGCAGCCCCTGGATGGATCCTGCTGCTCTTTTCAGGCAGCAGCAGGTACGTGGCAAGAAAATTGGTACCACTGAAGTGACCGGCGCTGGTGGGACCGGTACTGGCACCTGGTGGGGTCTGGCTGCTTGCTCTGCATTCCCACAAGGAGGCTTGTTAAGGCACCTGGATGACTAGGGCTCTATGGGTAATTCTCAGCACAACATCCCAGAATGGATTTGGGATAGCCTTGGGCTTTTAAATTTTGTCTGTCCACCCAGGACAACACGTACCTGGTGCTTCCTTCCATGAGTGGAAAGATGAATATAAGAAGCTGTGGGTTTTATCATAGCCAGGGGAAACGAGGCTGGATCCAGGAAAAGATTTCCAATGTGTTTCCAGCACAGGGATGGTTGGTAAAAGTTCTTTAGGCCATTGGACCACCTTCATCCACGGGATGGCATGTGCAGCAAAAGATAGATATGGCACCCTCATATCATTCAGGAGCCATGAATTATCAGTGGTGTAAGGAGCTCTCAGTGCTTTATGTCCAACACAGACAAAAGCAAGTTGGATTTTCTGGTCTAGGAAGCCCCTTTGCTGCTGCTCAAACATCTCCTAATCTTCTTGCAAAGGGAGGAAGTAACACCCTGGAAGAAGCACGATTCCCCAGATCTCCTGCAAACAGTGGCAATGCCAGCTTTATTCTTCTATCATTTACAATGTCATGGCTGGATTAAAGAAAATGAGGAGAATTGACCAGAACAAATTGCGAATGAGCAGGAGGAGAAGCCAGTGTGACTGTTAGCAGCTCTCTGTGTGAATTGAACAAGTCACTGTCAGAGAATGACCTTATCCTTTAGGAAAACACACAGAAGGTTATCGCTTGTGCATTCATTTCCAAGAGATTTTTTGGGAACCCCTACAGCAACTAGAAGACGGTCACAGAAAGTGTGTAGCACTTAAAAAAATCAAATTCCCCCGTTTCTTTAGTTCCTCCATACCTTTAGTCCTGTCAAGGGAATGCCTGATGTGGATGTGCCACTTTGGCAGGGGCTGCAGAGCCAAATTCCTAACTCCAGAGCTGTGTTGAGGGAGATAATTTTGATTGCTCATTAGCAGAGTACAAAATTCTCATGAGAAGCCATGGTGGAGAGTGTCTTGGAAGCATGGCAAATCCTGTCCACTTTGGATGGGATTCAGCTCACCTAAACATAACCAAATAAAGGCCACACAACAGATCTGAAATAAACTGGGATGAATCCCTACCTGGCAGTCTCCCTTGAGGATGGAATAGATCTTGATAACTCATGGGATACCCAGATCTTCTGGCTAAATTAGAGGATTGGATCCCCTTCACATAAAGCCAAGGAACTTCGGACAAACCTCCTTACCCGACGGAATCTGCCAAAAAATGCACCCTAGTCATTGGCTCTGGAAGCTGGAAGTGGCTTTATACTTGTCCACAAAGTGAATTTCTCCTGTTCTTTCCCAAAGACACTGCTAAAGATTTGGGTTCTCATGTCACCAGAAAAGCCATTTGGAACTGAAGCATGGGTGTGCTTTTATTGGTACTCTAAAGGGTGCCTTGCTTTGCTTTGAAGAGGCTGGATAGCACAGAAAGGAAAAAAATATTGCCAAGCATCTTCCCTAAATTTCTTTTCCCTAACAGATTTTCTTGGTGAGTCATGGAACAAGCAGCTTTTGCAAGTTACTTCCTTTAAGAACTGGAGTGTTCTTAAGTATGAACTTAAAAGCTAAAAAGCTGCAGGATTTCAGATTGAGTCAAACTTATCTTCTAGGTTCCTCTGCTCACGGAATTTAGCAATTAGGAAAGTATCCTTAAATTTTTTCCTTAAAACTTTAGAAGAGGACTCCACTTGGCCTCTCAGCACTGCATTTTCAGGAATGGAAATTCTAACTTAAAGTGAGCCGAGGTCGGGGGGAAATTCTCTCTTTTAAAAATGCTGATTTATCATGAAATTAATCATTAATAATCATTAATACAGACTACAGATGCCAGCATCCAGCTTTTCCACTACGGTTGTTTTCAGGTAAATGTGGCTGTAACTTGAGCAGGAAGACTGACATCAAGTTCTTGGTGAGGATCCAAACGCAAAAACATTGGCTAGAAGAAGTACCCTTGAGATCACAGAATGATGTAGACACTTGTGCTCCCACTGATACATGGATGCCACAAATCCATTCCCTCCATCATCCCCACTTTTACCAACTTCAGAAAGGGCCCTTTCTGTATCCACAGTTGTTCCTTGGTCACTTGGAAGAACTTCACTGAGTTAGGTGTCCAGTGAGTCAGAACTGGGATTTTATCTGTCCCACCCAAGAAATTTAAGGTCACAGGACCACTGATTCACAGAATATCTCAAGTTGGAAGGCATCCATAAGGGTCCAGACCATGGGGTCTGTGTGCAGTGTATGGGATAAGAGCGAATTGACAGCAGCAATCCAGGATCTTGCCCTTGGCCAAGCTGTGGCTGAGGAGAATCCGATAAAGGGATTTGAAGAGAATCACCACAGTGGGCCATGGCTCCCAAGGATGGGGAAGCCTTGAGTGGAAGGAAGGAGAAGCACAGCCGGAAGATAAAAATGAGGTGATGAGGGAAGCAGCAGTGAGCTTCGTGAACAGAAGAGAGCTGGAGGACAAGGGGCAGGTTGGTGAAGAACTCACCGTAAACTGGCCCGAATCGCCTCCCGTTGGCACGGAGAGGGAGCCCGCCGCGCGTGCCGAGGAGGACCAGGAGTGCAAAGTGCTTAAAGGCTTGGTCAGCATTGGAAACCTCCGTGTGACAGGCACAGAGAGGTGGGAGCGATGTGCTCGAAGCCGCAGGGGAGGCGGTGGTGGGCGGGGGACAGGGCAGCCACCTCTGGGGGCCTCATGGTTTCCTGAGCTCATCACTGGACGACCCTGTTTCCTCACCAACGCTCCCTCCGTGGCAAACTGGGGTGGGGAAAGAAAAGCTATAAAAACTGAATTCCCCCACAGGAATATGCACTGTGAATAATGGGTCAGTTTTCTACCTTTCACCTAAAGACGGGGAATTTTACCCAGTAGAGCCAGGCTATTTATTACAGCTTAAAGAACTACAAAACTTCTATTTGGATGGTGTAGATGGGTATGATCCTGGCTTTGGATGTGTGTCTATATTATACACACCCTCATGTGGACGTAGGCTATTATATATTTCTGTAATATATAATATAGTATATAATACACACACACACACACACACATGCACGCACGTGAGATACTCAAACACCTGAACTCCTCTTAAGTCATGGAATCAAAAGGCTCTTCTTTGAGGGGGACACTCACTACATTTTCTATATAGACAACTTTGTACATACAAGTCGTAAAGTGCGTTAAAAAGCGCGTAAAATTTTCTATGTAGAAAACTATGTACATATAGCACACACATGTACTAAAACACTTGGAGTTAAGCCAAATTTCACCTTCATCTTCACATCCCCAATACCTACAATACAAAACCGGAATTTAAAAACAAAAAACCACAACAAACAAAAAACATAAGGAACCAAATAAAGAAAAAAAATCTAAAACCCAAGAGAGAGAAATGAATCAAGAAAGGAAACCAAACCCAAAAAACAGTCAACAGAAGCCTGGCACATGTAGAAAACATTGATTCACTTAGAGAACATAAAGAGGGTCATGTCCGAACCTCCTTTTTCTTAAAAACAAAACCAAACCCCTTTTGTTTGTCTGTTTGTTAGCTCTTATTGTTTGAGAAAAGTCACAGTAGCACTCTCACCTTGAACCAGAGTTTGGAACTTTTTGTGTTTCTTTGTACAAAAGAAAGAACGGTTTAGGTTATGGAAAATAGTTGGGAAATTTGAGGTTGAAGAGAGGAGATAGAGAGAGAAACTGGAAGATTGCATAGTTGTGAACAGTGGCTTCTCATCAAGGTGAAAAAGTGCATCATCTGATAAAATAGCATTTGATTATTATTCTTTTTTGTTCGGTTCCATACTTTTTTTTTTCCTCAGTCAACTGTACATGTCACACATGAAAAGGTATTTACAGCACACACACATGCTAACATTAAACGTCTGACACTGAAACAGCCATTCTTTAAAGGTTCCATCAGAGTTTGTTCCATGCAAATTTGTATTCTTTTTAAATACATTTTTTGCTACATCCTAAGACCACAGACTTGTCTAAGCCCATCTCATGTAATTGTGATCATTAGCAACACAAAAAGGGGAAAAGCACCAAAATGGCTCGGTTTGATCACCAAACCTCTGCTTTGACTTCTTTCTCTTTTAATTTTCATTCCTTCATCACTGCTGGTTGTTTGCTTTTTAAATTTTTTTTCTCTTTGTTGTTGTCATTTGTTTACATTAATTTTCCAGAGATGGGAAAAAACAATTGACTTTTTATTTCTTTTAAAAAGTTTTCTTGAGGTAAGAGTTATAATCAGAACCTGGGGCAGGCAGCAAAGCTTTCAAAAGCATTTGAGAAATGAGGTGTGAGGCCAAACACTGCCACCAACTTCATAAACTAACGATGAAACAAAACAAATAAAATTGAGATGAATATTCCAGGTATCTGTCCCAGCTAAACCTCCCACCCTGTTTCAACTCTCTGTCCTTTTCCAAAAAATCACAAATGGAATGAAAAGGAAATAAAAACAACTTGGCACATTCCCTCTTGCACCAGCCAAACAAAAAAAAGACAGGTGTTGTACATTAAAAAAGCTACTTCAAAAGCTTTTCATGCTTGCTGCCTGTCTCAAGTGCATTTTAATATATGTCTGATCATTTACATTTATATAGGAAAGTCATTTTGTTACACTTTATACAGGATCTCTTCATTTTTGTCCTTTTTAAACCTTTTCACTTTTTTTTTTTTTTGTCTTTTGGATAATGAGTTGGTTATAACAATCTACAATAAGGCTGCACAGGAAGAATACTGTGTGTTTTATTTTTTTTTTATCTCTAAGAACCAAAGTATATAAAATGAGGTTTGATTCTAGCACCTTTTACAGTATTATTGGTGTTGTTCCCTTTAGGAAAAAAATACCTTCACTCCACATCTGTTCTATCATCTCTCTCTACTTTCAGCAATATTTCAAAGGTAACAATAAGGGGATGATTGACCCAAACCAGCAGTCCTTTGACAAAAAAAACCTCTCCCCCCCTGAAGTCAGGCAGAACTGCTCATGTGAGCAAAGCCTTTGCCAGCTTCCCTCCTGCCTGCCAGCAATGGCTGGGGCAGCAGCTCGCTCTGAGCAGCACAGAAAACCGAGCATCCAAAGAGGAAAAAAACCACACCAAGTTGCTGGGGCAGCTGAGATGGAGAGGCCTGGCAGCAGATGGTTTTGCTTGGGATGGGGGCAATAACACCGCTTGCCACAAGGTGCAGAGGATGCTGCCCTGGGATGCTCCCCTGGGATGCTGCCCCACCGACCCCATCATCCTCCTTCCATGGCAAGGGGAGACCTCCCCATCCCATGTGAGGAGGAAGACGTGGCCTGGTGGCATCCGCTGGGGAGATTTGAAGAAATTTTTAGAAATTTCTATTATGTGAAACAGCATCTTTCACTGAGAGCGTTTCTAGGAGCTGGGAGGGGAGAAGGAAGCTGGGAAAAAAAAAAAAAAAGAAAACAAAAAACATGGGAAAGAGAAGCTCCTTGCCAAGGTTGTAATGTTTTACAGGACATTTGTTGGTTTCACTCGAGCAGTGTTAATCCTGCAGAGGAATGGTCCATTCCCCAGACAGTGGTATCAGAACCTCAATTATATATATATATTTATAACTATAGCAATCTATCTATCTATCTATCTATCTATCTATCTATCTATCTATCTTTATTTATATAAGTATACATTAAAGTCTGTTACTGCACTGGCACCTAATACAGAAGAAAAGTACTGGCGTTGCTGCTGGATGCAAGTGGTTGCCTTGACTGAAGACCTGTGAAGGGTGAGCACCACAAGGAAAGGCACCACGAGGCTTTGAGAGTTGAAATGTTGCTGCCCTAACATAGCCATCATCCACAGAAATAAAGAGCTTGGTGGAGTTCATGAGGGCAGGTGGGGCCAGGCTGAATTCTGGCCTTGCTGATGACAGAAGAAACAGAGTTTTCCCAGAAAAAAAACACTGGGGTTTACATAGGGTGGCTGATGGTGAAATCGAGACCAGAGTTTGGTCTTTTAAGGGGCACATTGATTTTGCGAGCTCTTATGTAGCACTTTGGACACTTTTTATCAGCTTTCCTAAATTCAAATGACCTCTTTGTGCCATGTTCAACATGCCTGCGCCGATGGGAAAAAAGCAGGATTGAACTTTGAGTGCTCAGGGAAAAATCTAACACAAAGTGGGCATATCCTGGGATGTGCTGGATCCCTTCAGCTCACACTAAACCAGGGGAAGTTGGAGGCACTCAGCGAGTTAGATCTCATCCCTTTGCATAGCCCTGTCCTGGATATCTCAATCCATCACACCCCAGGAGCCCAGAGAATAAGTTGTCCTGAACACAGGCAACAATTTTGATGCGTTGGCAGAAGTCCTGCCAGGCTGAGGCAGAGATGAAACCTGCACCCGTCTGGTTTTCCATGGTCTTAGCCCCTGCTTCTCATTCCCTCCGTACTCAAACAATATTTCCACTGCGCTAAACGTTTATGTTGGCCCTTGCTCAGTTTCTTCTGCTCATAAACTCACGCTCAAGCACATTGCCCTCCAAGATGTAGAAAACAGGAAGAGCTGGGAATAAGCCAGGGCACATCCTCAGAGCCCTCCTGCAAAAAGAGAAGTTTCTGCAGACACTGCCCATCCCCAACGGGCTCCCCGTGCGTAAGGTCATTGCTTGTTGATCGAAAAAGAAAAAGAAGAGACTCGCAGGCACTCTATGCCAGGTTAAGAGCCCAGGTTTTGCATCGTGTTGACACCTGTCAGCCCATCCCATCTGAAAATCCCGAGCTCTTCCGACAGCTGCTGACAAGCAGCCTGCCCCCACTGTCAGCGGCATCACGCCGAGTCAAGGACAACACCAACGAGTTTGGCGGAAATTCGCTCACTGGGCAGAGAGGAGGGGCAGGACTGTCCCCAGCCACTTCTGGCCAGCTCAGAGCAGGGGTTGGTGGCAACCCTGCGTGACCCAAGCACTGTGTGTGTGGCTTGCTGGCAGAAGCCAAGAATGGTGTTGGGACGCCACTGTGGGGGACTGATGGAGTTGACTGTGGCAGGATTGACATAGTTTTCCTTGTTCATTCAGGTTGACTTTTGGGCATCTAATTTGGATCCCAGTCTTTCTAGAATCCCAGGAAGGCTGGCTCAGGTGCAGAAATGACCTAGGAAGAAGCCAACCTCTCCCGATGAACTGAAAATCCTTGATCCTAACTTGGATGGATGGGCATCTTCACCTGCAAGCCATGCTGGGTCAGAACGGCACTGGAAGGACAACTTCAGATGAAGGACCTGGAGTCAGAATGGGCTGAGTTTGGTTTATAAGGCAAATTCAAGGCATGGGCATGACCAACTTTCAAGCTTAGTTAACAAAAAATGTACTTTTTAGTAGGAAAGCTTAGGCCATTATTCCTGACTGATGCACCTGATCGAGAGGGTCTGGGGTGAGGAGAATTCTTCTTTGGAATTTTTTCAGCCAGACAGGATTTAGGGTGGGAGAATAAGACACAGGGATGCCTGTGGCATGAACTCTTGGGAATGCACCTGAGGATCCATGTGCTCTTTCCACCTCTGCTGTCAACAACCCCATGGCCCAACAGGACTGTGCTAAATCCTTGGTTTCTCAGTTGAGTTCCCTGGATGCTTTCCACAGGGAGAGAGGGGCATTTCAGAGGATGGAGAAAAGCGCTTCCCAAAATCTTATTGTGACAATTCAGAACAATCTGCCTGTATCTGCTGAGCCGAATGCGGACAAAAGGAAGGTGACATGATGGATTTGTCCTGCTCTGCTGACCACCACTGTGACCCCACAACACTTTTGATGTTAAGGTCTGGAAGAACATCACCAACATTATCTAAATAATCCTCTCATCACCCTTGTGAAGGAACCTTTATTCCTTCCAATTCACAGGTGAAACATGGAACCCCCATGTTTCAAAAAACCCCAACCCCCCCCGCCCCCAGGTTAAGCCCTAACAACTTATTTTTACCACTTTGTAGAGGTTGTGGAATTTGTTCTCCTTGAATAAGGTTTATTTGAGGAATCAAGTGCAAGAGTGTTTTCCAGGTTTTGAGTGTTAAAGGGTTCCAGTAGTGATTAGTTGAATTTCAATGTTTATGGGAAAAGTGGCACTTCTGCAATAGAAGTATTTAAATTGTGCTATTCTCTGTGGCTGTGCCAATTTTCCAGTACTATCAAAATTCACTAATCAAAACGTCTCCTAGGTTGACAGCTCATTTGAGAAATTTCTGTCAACTTTTAGGATTCCTCTCAATCACAAGAGCTTTGCAAGGAGTAGGCTTGACAAAGATCTTTAAATGCTCATTGCAGCACCTGGGGTAAACATGGCAGATGTCCAGGGATGGAGGTGGCATCAGACTGACCATTTCCATATCACGTGCCCTGGAAAACAGGCCAAGGGCACCAGGGAACATCTTACACCTGCCAGCAGACACAACCCTAAAATCCTCTTTGCTTTCTCAACCAACAGCCCATGGCAGAGATGGAGAGAGAATGTGGATCTTCATGCACCATGATTTTCAAAATAAATCCAAAAATATTTGCATCACAGGAAGGGCATTTACTTGCTACCAGAAAGTCATTCAAACCCTCCAGAATATAGAGCCTTCCTGTGGTAATCCTGGTTTTAGGGAAACAGCTCCACCATGGAGCATGCTGTCATATTCCCAAAAACAGATTACTTTTTCCGATTAGTCTGGAATAAGGAACAGACAGAAAACTAGGCAAGAACCTCACCCCACCTGTTGTCTAGTACTCTTTTCATAATGGGTGGCCACATCAGATTTAGCAGAATGTCCAAACTTGGCCCAGTGACAGGAGTCACCAAAATGAGATGTTAAATAGTCCTTCCCTGAGTAAATAAAACACTTTTAAAATGAATTCCCATTCCTTATTGGGACAAAAGGCTGGAATGGTAAAAGTTTGCAGAGCAGAAACAATAGCCAGAGCCATTGGTTTTTTTTTTTTTTTTTTTCTGATAGGAAAATATTTTCCACAGAAACCCCCTCAAGTTTTAGATCCATTTTGGGAAGGGACATATTTTATAGCTAATGGAAAACTTTGATATTCAAAGTAAAATCTCTTCCCTCTCACTCTCCCTACACAGAAAAGATGGGAGACAAATGGATTTGGCTGTGATACCTATTTAGACCCTCCTTCAGAAAACACACATATGCATCACAGCTCTCCTCCAAATGACTGCAATTACATCCAATTTAAGGCTTGTTTAATTGCTCGAGTAGTTCTGGGAAGTCTATGGATAAGTGCAAACCAGTCCACTTTCCCTACTACTTATCCATCATTGATTTGTTGGCTGATACTGAGATTTCAATGATTATTGAAAAAGACCAGGTTTTTTGAAAAAAACTGGGAATGGTGTGAAATTGAAGTAATTTGAGGGGGTTGCCTGGGGAGCACTTTGGCTGTAGTTTCTCCCACAGTGTCAGCTCACAGAATCAGAGAATACCCTGAGCTGGAAGGGACCCACAAGGATCATGAAGTTCAACTCCTGACCCTGCACAGGATGACCCCAAGAATCACCCAGCTGAAGTCAAGAGGCTTCGTCTTCAGGCTGCTGAAATTCCTGCGGGTGTGTGTCCCTGTATGTATTTGTGTGCCCTCAGAAACTGAAAGCAACCCCTCAAGCGAACAGATTGCAGGTGTAATCAGCTGGCATTTGTCCTGGATTTTCCCAGTTAGGAAGGAACAGTGTTTGGTTTTAGAGTGGAAGAAGGAGAGGAAAGGCGGGGGCGGCATGCAGGTGGCGTTCAGCTGGGGCTGAGGGGAGGAGGTTCTGGCACTGGCAGCAAGTTTTATTGGTAAATACAGCTAGAAAGGAAAATATGAGCTGCTTGTCCTTGTGACTGATGAACGGGAATGACATCTGGAGGCAAAACAATAATCATTGCCTTTGAGTGGCATTTGGCATTTGGATTTTAAGGGCTTGAAATAGATTTGGAGGGTTTACTCCCTGCAAAGGAGGGCCCCATTTGCTGTGTGTGTTGACAGGGCTGTTCTCATTGCAGTGCTGATATTGGTGAAAGAAGAAACCATCTCCTCCTCAGCTAAAGCCAGGGACTACAAAGCCCCCATAGAGATCAGGGGTAGTCTACACTCAGATGGCTCCTCTTGGAAAGATACTCCTGCTTTTGCCCAAATTTTGCCTGGGTTTTGACAAACTCTACAAGCTCAAGCATTAAATCTATTGTTACAGTTGACGGAAAAGCCCTGTTTGGGCTCCCCATACCACTAGTAATTAGTGGTTTTAGCATAGATAGTGTAAGGAGGCACCTGGCCATCAGTGGAGCTCTACTGATTTATCCTGAAGCTCTGTTTGGCCCTCATGTTTGGTCAAATTTGGCTTCCAAATTTCTTAAGAAGTGGAAGATAGGTGGGACAGCATTTCCTCAGGACCTTAAGCTTCTGATGGTCTTTCAATTAAAAAAAAAAAATAAAAAAACCCTACAAGGAATGTTTATTTCAACCCTGCTTGCAAATCCCAAATTGCTAGCACCTCTCACCAGGAATGACCTTCCTCATCTCGAAAAAGCCCTTTGGAATTCACAATGTGTTCATATATATTAAAACATATATACTGCTGCAGTAACATGGCATGTATGCTCACCTATATTTCCACGGGACTGGGGATATAGACTCAGACATACATGTTGATTAATCCCTTTAATCCTGAAAATTCATAGGCACCCACTTTACTTCAGGCTTAATATGCAGCAGGAAGAATTCTCTCTCTTCCTGCTGTTTTACTCTCACTGCCAAAGTGGGCCATACCAAAACGATAGGGTGCAAGCACAGCCAGGTGGTTTCCCTGTTAAACAGTGCAATTTCAGGAGAATTAAAGGGTGGTTTATCAATAATGTGAACTTCTTGTCTTTTTTTTTTTAAATATATATATATATATCTATATTATAATGCCCTCAATACCTTATAGTCTATATCCTATTCAATTCCACAAGGTGGGTGACAACGAGCTTTGAAAGCAGTCTGCACTTACATCTTTTTGCTCTACCAGATACACATGAGACTTTAATTGCTTTCAAAACCACACTTGCCCTCTCTCAGCCCTCTCAGTCCATCCCTGTTCAAGACACAGACGTGTGGTGCTTTTTAGGACAAAGAGGGAATATTCGTTTGTTGGCCAGCATTTGGTTGGGTCAAACAAAGCAGTTAGCATAGCACCGAAGGAGTTACATTGCTGTTTTTTTCCCAACGTCAATCTTTTTTTTTTTTTTTTTTTTTTTTTTTTTTGAACAGAAGAAGTAAAAAGAACCCAGATGCACCAAGCTGAGTGCTTAAAACAGGGCAAAGAAACAGCTGGGGAGAAGGATGGGGAAGAAGCAGACCCAAAGCCGATGCGGATGAGCGATGGCCCATCTGCAGGAGTGAGGCTTCTAAATTTGCTCTGCCCCAGCAGGAAGATGTGCAGCTGCCTGGAAATTCAGGTGGAAGAACCTGGCCCCTGTAGCCAGATGATTTTGAACTTCCTCCTCATGGTGGATACAGGGAAGGGACAGGGAAGGTACGTGCCAGACCAAGCCAGAGCTTCCTTCTTGCTTCATGCAATTTTTGGGCTAGAGAAGACAACGGCCACCTGAAACACCTCCCAGTGATTCCAAACAGACCAGACTCCACAGTCCTTACTCAGGACAGAAAAGGAGATCCAACAACAAAACTCAGGAGTTTTGCCTGAGTAAGGAGTGCGTGAGCAAACTTCACAAAGCTTCTCCAAAAGGGAGCAGGGAGTCCTGCCTGGCATTGCATTCCCACAAGAGACATCGTACAATGGTCAGGACACTTAGACAATAAAAAGACAAAAAAACCCCTAAACCCCAGGCTTTCTATCACATGT